>NW_022196906.1:33258341-33289448 GCF_008632895.1 Mastomys coucha | reverse complement strand
TATATATATATATATACATATATGTGTACATACATACATACATACATACATATTTGTATATATTTAAGCAAGGAACGTTAATTTGGTTTAAGTTTTGTGCATGTTTTTGTAGGAGCAAATTTTGGTGTCTTATTTGTTTAACAGGATCTTTGTCTTTTTTAAATTAATTTATTTTTTTACACTCCATATTTTATCACACCCTCTGCCCCGATTCACCCTCCAACTACCAGCTATAATTTTACATGTATTTGAAGTACTTACTCTTGCATCTTCACGTCGAATTATCTCTTTACCCTTGTCACAGAAGCTTCATTCACTAACAGATGGAGGCTATTGTGGAAAGGCACAACTTGGCAAAACTGCAGATAATTAAGTCTAACTTCTCCAGCCCCAACTGATGCATCTCAGGCATGCCATCTACACCTGATGCTCAGGGAGCATAACACAATAGGTTTGGAAAGATTATAAGAAGCAAATGACCAGCAAGTGTGCTGTGAGATAGTACCTTGTATTGTGACATATATACATATGCATATGTGTTAAATTTTGGATCAATTAAGTTTTCCTACAAGTGTGTTTAACAAAATGGCTTTCTTTGAGTGCATAAACTAACAGGTGGCTCAATCCTGGATGAGTCTGATCCTCTACGTCTCAGAAGTCAATTTGTCATTAATTACGTGTAGCTTTTTTTCTATGTGTTGAAACCCGCGAATTGTGTTGGAGAGATGACTCCGTGGTTAAGAGCACGGACTGATCTTCTGAATGTTCTGAGTTCAAATCCCAGCAACCACATGGTGGCTCACAACCACCAAATAAAATCTGACACCCTCTTTTGGTCGGTCTGAAGACAGTTACAGTGTACTTATGTATAACAATAAATAAATCTTAAAAAAAGAAAAAAGAAATAAACCTGTGAATTGTCTCTCATCCACCTTAGCATGATTGGTGCAGTAGTTATTGAGCTACTCTTACTTAGGGCACATACTGCTGACAGTTAATAGTTGCAGCTTCCATGTCAAATATATAAGAGATTTCTGATTTATAGCCAAGTTCCTGATCCCCTGTCTGGTACAAATTTCCTTCTTTCCCTCCATAATTTTCAAAGTTCTCTGAGCCATGGGTATTGTATATGTATCAGGTGGGGCACTAAAAATTTCCTATCTTCTAAAAATACTGTACTATTTCATGTGTAAAATATTTGTCCTATTCTCTCCTGTGGATGTGATGTGGATGAAAACTTTAGAAAGTACTTTGTTTTGTTTTGTTTGGGCTTACATACATCTTGTGCATGCTGTCATATCTCACTGAGCTGTGAACTCTGTAATTCACAATAACAACAAGAAATAGACTACACTGATATGCCCACTGGTGCAACGGAGGCATGAAAATTTTGGGGAAAACAACCTCTTATTAACTGGACTTAAAACCCACCTCACAAGATAAAACCCAAACATGCCACCAAATCCAAATCAAGAACTTCTCTTGATAGGTAGGTAATGGACCCTATGAAAGAGCTTATATCATATTTTGTTATTGAAATATTTGATAAACAATATTCTTCTATAAAACTGTTTGAGAACTCCTATGTAGTAGTTCTTATCTTCATTATAGTGCTACTTTTTACTTAGGGTCAAATATTTTTTCAGTGTCAAAACTCACTACTTCAGAATTAATCTGATATTCATGTTAGTGTTTTAATTCTATCTTTCTCTCATTATGATAATCACTGAAAAGTGTGGGACTTGTTTACTCTTTCAAATGCTTTTTAATAGTATTTATGTGTACATAAGCACTACAAAGATAACAATTCCTGCTATATACCCATCATTTTGAAAAGGAAAAGAGGAACAGGGCTAACATTTGAAATGTAAAGAAAATATCCAATAAAAATAATAAAAATGCATTATATTAGCTAACAGTGTCATTGATAAATAATGGGAGTGAATGTGAGTACTTTGTCCTTAAGGCTTCATTCACTATGTAACCACTGCTGAAGACTCTGTGCCCCTCAAGAACTATTTCCCTGACCCGAATCCCTATCCCAGTAGCTCCAAATTTCAAATTTCCAAATTTCACATTTGGATATTTAACAACTTTGTTTATCTAAAGAATTAGAAAACTGGGAATGTCTAAGATAAGAATCCTGGAAATCTCTTAGTAAACAAAGATTCTAGATAAATTATTCACTGTTTTTTAGGGAAGGCTTGCTTCTTTAACACAGGCAGGCATGTTTTTACAATAATACCCACTTTATATCCGAATTTAGAGACATTGCTTTGAAATCACAAAATTTTTGGAAACTGTAATACAGTGATAGTGGGTTTTTTTATGAAATTCAGTCTTAATTTTTAAGTATATATTTAAAAATAATGCAACTAGATATTTTATTTATCAAAGATGATACAGTTAAGGCAATTATATACAGGGCAAAGAAGTTCTAAGGCAGATAATTTATATAGGGACTTTGTGTACATGGGAAAGAATAAAAAATTCACCCTAACAGCTTTACTATATTTTACTCCCTCAGGATCAGAATGGAGGACATGACAGCAGGAAACCACTGCACAGTGACTGAGTTCTTCTTGGCTGGGCTCTCAGAGAAGCCAGAACTCCAGCTTCCCCTCTTTCTCCTCTTCACAGGAATCTATCTGATCACTGTGGTAGGGAACTTGGGCATGATCACACTGATTGGGCTTAGTTCCCACCTGCACACACCCATGTACTCTTTCCTCAGCAGTCTATCCTTCATTGACTTCTGTCAGTCCACAGTTGTTATTCCTAAAATGCTCATGAGCTTTTTGACAGAGAAGAACATCATCTCCTACCCTGCATGCATGGCTCAGCTCTACTTCTTCATCACTTTTGGCATTGCAGAATGCTACACATTAGCTGCAATGGCATATGACCGCTATGTTGCCATCTGTAACCCCTTGCTTTACAATGCAACTATGTCCTCTCAGATTTATACTTCCCTGATCTCAGGGGTGTATATTTTTGCTGTGCTCTGTGCATCGGTAAACACGGGCTTCATGAACAGGATTCAGTTCTGCAAATTAGATGTGATCAATCACTATTTCTGTGATTTTCTTCCCCTCTTAAATCTTGCATGTTCTAATATCTATATCAATGAAATGTTGATTTTATCTTTTGGTACACTGAACATCTGTGTCCCAATGCTGACTGTCATTACTTCCTACCTCTTCATCATTGCCAGCATCCTCCGTATTCACTCCAGTGCGGGCAGATCTAAAGCCTTCAGTACTTGCAGTTCCCATATCTCTGCTGTTGCTGTCTTCTATGGTTCTACTGCATTCACATACTTACAGCCATCATCAATGAGCTTGACAGACCAAGGGAAAGTGTCATCTGTGTTTTATACTACTGTTGTACCCATGCTGAACCCATTGATCTACAGCCTGAGAAATAAGGATGTTATAGTTGCATTGAAGAAAATACTTGACAGAAAAAAATTCATGTGACCAGAAGTCACATAAAGAATATTTCTTAGAGGAAAGTTATCTTGAGTACATAAATTGACAACAATATTTTATCTTACTTGTCATTATTCTACTCATTTCCTAGGAATCTTTGATAATTTATACTATTAAAAATTTCAACTTTAAGTTTCAAGTATCTAATATGTCAAATGCTTCTAAGAATCAACAATGTAAGGAAAATACGGGTTCTTATGCCCATAGTTGGTAGCCCATCATGGTATATGTTTTTCTTCACCTTTGTAAACATTAATTTAAATTGATAAATGTCATTCTTTTTTCTTTTTTTGAGACAGGGTTTCTCTGGGTAGCCCTGGCTGTCCTGGAACTCACTCTGTAGACCTGGTTGGCCTTGAACTCAAAAATCTGCCTGCCTCTGCCTCCCAAGTGCTGGGACTAAATGTGTGCGCCACCACTGCCTAAAAGGGATGCTTTTCCTTTATCTGCTTTATGTAGTAAGGAGACCACATGATGTTTATGTCTATGTGTGACCTTAATCAATACTTACTAGTTCCAATTATTTACAAGAAAATTTCAAAATATTATTTTCCTTTGCAGCTAAATAGAATTTCATTGTGTTTTCATTATCAGTTTATCATCTGTACATTACTTAGGTCATATCCATTACCCTGGTATTGTGAATAGCAGTGCAGTGAACATTGTTGAAGAGTCAACTGTGGTTTAGAATGTCATAATTTCAGGAACATATAGTAGATTATTTACTTACTTACTTACTTACGTACTTACTTATGTACTCTCCTAGTTACTTAACTCACCACATGGATTTCAAATGTGTCTACAATATTTTGCAATCCCATCAATAATGAATGAGGGTTAGTTACCATTTCCTTATATCTTCTTTAGTATGCTGTCCTTTGTATCCTTCATTATATTCAGACTAATGACAGAAGAAATCAGCAATTTTAATTTTTCTTTTATGCTTGTTTTTGTTGTTATTTCTTTGTTATAGTATTTTTGTTTTGTTTTGTTTTGTTTTGTTTTAGAGACAGGGTTTCTCTGTATAGCCCTGGCTATCCAGGAACTCACTCTGTAGACCAGGCTGGCCTTGAATTCAGAAATCTGCCTGCCTCTGCCTCCCAAGTGCTGGGATTAAAGTCGGGCGCTACCACCACCCAGCTTGTTTGTTTTTTTAATTTTATAGTTTGGCCAAAATTGGATGTTCCTAATCACATTCTGAAGAAGATTGGTGTTCTTTGTCCTAGGTTATACCTTTCAACAAAAATATGTTTATTGAAATATGTAAAATATGTAAAAGTAATATTTAGTTAACTGATGTAATTATTGTGTCTAGGACTTTCTGCCCCCATCTGTTCTCATAGGCCTAATCCTAGAAACTTCTAGCCCCTGTAACATCTTATCTAAGCCTAGAATATTTTTAGGCTCTGAGACTTACTGCTGAAACAGATCACCATTTCTAGCTCTTTCTAACTCTTTCTAACTCTTGATTAATCTCTGGTGTCTGGCTCAAAACTCCTCCCCAGTCAGACTGATTTATATGGCCTTTTCACGCTTCTGCCTGAATTGCCCCATTTGGCCTCAAACTCATTCTAGCAAATGGTTATAATCTTGTGGCTCCTTCTCATTCTCTGGCCAGCTCTGTCTTCACCTGTGTCTAGCTTGTTCTCTCCTCAACCTGCCTCTGTAAAACTCTCATGGTAAAAATGTTTTCTCTCTGCCTGCCCTCCATTCCCCTGCTGTTCTCTCTTAGGTCATCTCTCTTTCCCATCTATTCTTGTGAGAGTTGGGCATATCCTATTCTGCAAAGCCTTTGTCAAATTCTTCACTTAATTTGTCACTCAACTATCCAATAACTTCATTACAGGAGCTTATGGGTTACATACTTCTGTAGTCACAATGATCACAGCAATAAACCTGAACATGGTACTTAACTTCCTGGGGTAATCAGAATATATCCATCATGACTATAATACCCAGGAGAAATGCATATAGGTGAGAGAGGGTTTTTTTTGTTGTTGTTGTTTGCTTTTACTTCTTTTGTATTACAGTGTCATAAAGTTCAACATTTTAGTTGGCTCCATTTATAGCTAGACTCATCATCAAACTTTAACCCAGAATTGTTCCTGTCTAAAAGAAATGCAGGGACAAAAACAGAGCAGAGACTGAAGGAAAGACTGACCAACTTCATGGGGGATTGTGGGGGTAAGGGGGATCGACTGTGGAAGTGGAATACTCAGGGAGGGAGAGCAGCAATTAGGATGTAAACTGGGAAGCTCTACCAGCAGCTGACTGAGATAGATGCAGATACTTACAGCCAATCATTGTTCTGAGGTTGGGGACCACTGTGGAAGAATTAGGGGAAAGATTGAAGGAACTCCCAGAGACTGGGCACCAACCAAAGAACATACATGAGCTGGTCCATGGTCCCCGGTACTATGTAGCAGAGGACTGCTTTGTCTGGCCTCAGGTGGCCGGATGCTCCTAATCCTGTAGAGACTTGATGTCCCAGGGAAAGGGGATGCAGTGGGGTTAGGTTGGTGGGCTAGGAGGATTGGTGGGTAGGAGAGCACCCTCTCAGAGGCAAAAGGGTTGGGTGATGGGGTGAATAATTTTTAGGGAGGGGCCTGGAAGTGGCACAATATTTTGAGTATAGATAAATAATTTTAAAAATAGAGTTCCCATGCTCCATCCAGTCATTGGCTGTGGGTGTCTGCATCTGTCTGATATCAGGTGAAGGACAGAACCTCTCAAAGGACAGCCATGCTAGGCACCCTTCTGCAAACATAACAGAGTATCATTAATAGTGTTATGGATTGGTGCTTTTCCATGGGATAGGTCTCAAGTTGGGCAGGTTATTGTTTGGTCATTCTTTCAGTTCCTTGTTCCAGAATTTCTTGTAGACAAGACAAATTTTAGATCAAAAGGTTTGTGAGTGTGTTGGTGTCCCTATTAATTCCACTGGGGTTTGTTCCTGGCTACAGGAGGTGGCTGATTCAGGATCTATGTCCCCACTGCTCTGAGTCTCATCTACTGTCACCCCCATTGATTCTTGAGAGTGTCCCCAGCCCAAGTCTCTGGTATGTCCTTGAGATGTTTCTATCCCCCACCTAAGGCAGCTGCAGATTACCATTCATTCTCATGGCCATCTGGCCACCTCTCCAGTCTCTCCCCTCATCTGAACCTGATCCCCCCCCATTCTTTATTATTATTATTATTCACTTTACATACCCAAATCAGCTCCTCTTCCAATCCCAGTACTTTCTCACATACAACATCCCTGGCTCCTCCCTCCCATTCTCCATTGAGAAGGGACATTCTCCCTCTAGGTAACAGCCACCCATCTTACCTACCCACATTAAATTGCTGCAGGACAAGGCATATCCTCTCCAACTGAGGCCAGAAAATCCAGTCCATTGAGGTGAACAGGGTTCACAGTCAGGAAAGCAGGCAACAGATGTAGGAAAAGCTGCTGCTCCTTTTGTTGAAGAACAAACTGTTCTTCTAAATATGTGCAGGGGGCGTAGAACTAACCTGTGTTCATTATTTGGTTGGTGATTTACTCTCTTTTAGCCTCCAAGGGTCCGGGTTGACACTGTTTTAATTCCTGTGGATTTCCTCTCCTCTTCTGGTCTCTCTATCCTTCTTTCAGCTTTTCCATAAGACTTCCTGAGCTGTCCATCTAATGTGTGGCTGTGGGTCTCTACATCTATTTCCATTGGCTGCTGGGTGAAGCTTCTTAGAAGACAGTAATGCTAAGTTCCTGTCTGCAACCATAACAGAATATCATTAATAGTGCCAGGGATTAGTTAGTGCCCATTAGATAGTTCTCAATTCGGGGCATTAATTGGTTGGACTTTCCCTCCATCTCTGTTCTATCATTGTCCCTGAACACCTTGTGGTCAGGGCACATATTGAGTCAAAGTTTTTGTGGGTTGCTCTCTGCTGTCCTTATTTCTGCATTGGGAGTCTTACCTGGCTAAGAGAGCTAGCTGCTTCTTACCTGGCTAAGAGAGCTAGCTGCTTCTTAATCCAGAAGTGCTAGGAGTTTCAGCTACAGTTACCCCATATTCTCCCTAAAGGCTACACCCATTCCTGGTCACTGGTATATCCTAGAGTCACTGCTGTCTGTAAACTCATGCCACTTACCTCATTCTTTTACCCATTGCCTCTCACACCCAGTTCCCAGACCTCCAATATTTATTTCCCCTTCTGAGAAAGATTCAATCTCCTTGGCTCTTTATTATTTGGCTTCTTTGAATCTGTTGATTATGACATGGTTATCTTGTACTTTATGGCTTGTATTCACTTATAAGTAAGTACATATCATGTATGTCCTTTGAGGTCTGGGTTATCTTACTCAGGTTGATATTTTCTAGTTCCACCCATTTGCCTGAAAATTCCATGATGTCCTTGTTTTTAATGGTTCAATAGTATTCCACTGTGTAAATGAACCATATTTTCTTTTTCCATTCTTTACTTAAAGGACATTTGTGTTGTGTCCAGTGTCTGGTTATTGTGAATAAAGATGCAATGAACATGGTTGAGCAAGTGTCCTTTGGGATGGTGGAACATCTTTTGGGTATATTCCCAGGAATGATAAAGCTGGGTCTTGAGGTAGAGCTATTCCTATATTCTGAGAAACCAACAGATTGACTTCCAGAGTGGTTGTGCAAATTTGCAGTCCCAGCAGCAGTGGAGGAGTGTTCCCCATGCTCTACAATGCTCTACAATCTTACCAGAATGTTTTGGCTCTTGAATTTTAGATCATAGCTATTTTGATGGGTATAAGGCAGAATCTTAGACTCTTTTTATTTACATTTCCATGATGACTAATGACATTAAACATATCTTTAGGTGCTTCTTGGATAATCAAGATTCTCTGGTGAGATGTTTTGCTGAGGAATGACCCATGAGAGGAAATGTGATGTTTACAGAGAGTATAAGTGGGACTAAACAGACAGTGACGGGAACTTGCAGAGCTAGCTGTGCAACTCTCCCTTGATCTCACATCTTCACCAATTTTCACTTACTTGAGAGAGGTAAGGCAGATAACCCCTGGCATTGCAGCTGGTACTGATTGTTCCTGATGACTTGAGTCTATTGGGCAGAGGCCTGGTGGTTTCTATTGGATCATATCACTCTTTCTGATTCATGTTTGGTGACACTTTTGAGCTGGTCTCATGCTATCCTAACACTACTGAAGTGGACTGCTGATAGGCAGACAAATGAAAATTGGAATCATCCCAAAGAATTCCTTGTAAACAGAGCCATAGCCCCTTGTCTTATTTACCATCTTTTCTCCCCTACCTTTAGAAAATGGACTAGAAGGGAGAGTGCAAGTCTTTGAGAACCCTTATTAAAGAAAGTTTTGGAAAATCTAAGCCTACAGGTGACAAACAAATTGCCTTAGGCACAATGGGTTATTCTGCTTCAGAGGTTAGCAATGTTCTTCAAAGAGGTTGGCAAAATAGTAGCTATGCCTTTTGTGTGGTCTTCTGTCATGTTCCAATGGTGGGGAGTATTTTGGTTTTATTTTGTGGTTTTCATGTATACTGTTTTGAAAAGAGATTGGGAAAACATGACAATTCTCTCATTTTAGAGAAGATTGTAGAATTGGCTAAGCACTTAGAAAGTTTTGACTAGAGGTAGAAATGCTTGGGAAAAATAGAGCCAGCAGGAGAAGAAAAACAGGGTTCAGGCTTGATAAACAAAAGGAAAACAGAATAGGCTGGAAGGTAAACTAACATTTTTCCCTGCTCCATTCACTTTCACTGCTAGGTACACAGAGCACCTCTGTGAAACTAGGATCCAGGAAAAGCAGGAGATGGTATAGTTATAAGCGAGTGTTCAGCTGAGTGCACCACCAGAGAATTTGTTTGTGTCTACACAGGCATCTTCAGCCTTCCCATTATTTGTGCAATACATACCTGCTAATAATCCTCGACCTGGCATCTGGTAGAGATGCTAGATGTAAAGTATTTTAAATAGGCTGTAGTATTTTGTGACTTACATTCTTCATTCATTAAAGAAATGTTAAAACCATAGGATATGGGGAATAGGGTTATTCCCCAAGATTGGAAGTATTAGCTGTTCAACAATTAGCTGGACAACAATTACAATGGTTATCATAGTGGATGCATGAAGCTACAAAAATATAACAACAGAATATAATGAGTGGGATAAATGCTATTAAAGATCAACTTCTCAGTGAAAGATACTCTGATTTACAAGAACAATCCAATTTAATGATGTCATAACTGAATAATGTTATGTTGCAGCTTTAAGAACCTAGGATCTGATCGAGGAGCCACGGAAAAATATCTACTGCATTTACGAAGGTAACACAGGGACTTGCAGAAACTTTCACAGATATCTTACAGAGATTGAGTTCAGCAGAACACAGAGTCATATCAGACCCTGAAATCAGACAGTCATTAATGGAAATATTGGCACTTGAAAGTGAAAATACTGAATGTAATAGAGAAATCTAATCATTGAAAGCACAAGGAGCCCCAACAGATGAGTAGATAAGAGAGACAATTGGTATTGGTTTTCAGGAGCATCACGCTAATGTCATGGAGCAAGCCATAGCTAAGAGTCTTAGAAATCAAAATTCTCAATACTTGAATTATGGCAAATTTTCTTATTTCCAAGAAATTGTAAGGCTAGAAGTTTCAGAGCTCAATATAGCAGATACATTGAATTAGAGAATATTGTGTTCATAGAAGAAAACAAGAAGGTTTTAGCTGCTAGGAACCACAGAGATTTTCCAGGTACTGTAGTCATTGTGGAAAGAGAAAACATTGGACAAAGGATTGCTGATCTAAGAGTGACATAGGAGGTAACCTCTTGCTGTTGGAAAATAAACAGAGGGGGCTATCACCTTGAAACAATATGAACCACCTCCCTTTGGGCAGCCGCAAAAAAAAAAGCAGGCACTTGAAAAACAGGTAAAGAAACATCAAAATTAAGTTTTTATGATCTTATATATGCTACAGAAGAGGGAAAGGCTTTTGATCTAGACACAGTTATGCCTCTTACCCTATCACCAGAAGTTGACTGTTACAGGTTAACCACTGAGGTGTGTAGTCCTTCACCCTCAGGAACAGTGGGAATAATCTAGGGAAAAGTGTGTTAACTTTTCAATTATTTATTGTGCATCATGGTATAGTAGATAAGAATAACATGGAAAAAGTTAAAATCATGGAATATGTGAGAAAGGAGATGCAAATTGATGCTGCGGATAAAATTGCTCAACTGTTGTTGTTTCCATACATTAAGTACAAGGCCACTCCAGTAAAAAAAATCATGAGCTTTTGGGAATACTGGAATATGTGTATTCTGGCAAACAATGGTTAATGATGAGAGACCTAAATGAATGATGCAAAGGAATTGTGTTGACATAGTATGTTTTTTTAAAAAAGATTTATTTATTTATTATATGTAAGTACACTGTAGCTGTCTTCAGACACACTAGAAGAGGGTACCCGATCTCATTACAGATGGTTGTGGGCCACTGTGTGGTTGCTGGGATTTGAACATTATTCAAATCAGGACCTCCGGAAGAGCAGTTAGTGCTCTTAACCACTGAGCCATCTCTCCAGCCCCCCGACATAGTATGTTTGATATATACATGAGCTGATGTTAGTATGCTTTGCCAGAAGTCTTGAAATTTAGATTGGCTACTTCAGAAGGTTTACATACAGTTCATAGGGATTGGTAAAGTATCAGGAATAAGACAATTGTCTAATGGGTTAACTGTGTCAGACAAGAAGGAAAAATGGGATGCTGAAAGCTTACATGGCTGACATACCCTTAAATTTATGGTATGGACTCTTTTACAACAATGGGGTATGCGAATTAATATTGCTGCAATTCCAGGTGAAGAAAATGAAGAAATTATGTGTGATATGGTAGATGTTCCTGGGAAAAGTATTGATATAGGTGGCTATGAAAAATTGTAAGCAGTGCTTATGGTCCAAAAATACGCATCACAGGGCTTCAGTTTCCAAATTTATAAACGGAGCCACTGCTGACATACCAACAGCCTTGCCCCTAAATGATTATCAAACAGACCTGTATGGCAAGAGCAGTGGCCTTTAACAAAGGAAAGATTGCAGGCACTTGAAAAACAGGTAAAGAAACATCAGGAGGCTCAACAGCCCCTGGAAGTCCCCTGTGTTTGTTGTAAAAATGAAATCTGGAAAATGGAGGGTGATAACAGATTTAAGAGCACCTAACAAAGTAACTCAACCAATGGGTACTTTACAGCCTGGACTTCCTTTATTGTCTTTGTTACAAAGAACATGGCTTATAATAATAAATTACTTGAAAGATTGCTTTTTCACAGTACCCTTTTATGAGCAGGATAGGGAAAGGTTTGCTATTCAGTACCTACTTTGAATAATAGTCACCCACTGAAAAGATTCCACTGGAAGGTACTTCCATACATAATGTTAAAGAGTCCAAATTGAAGTCAGTGTTTTCTGCAACAAGCATTACAAATTGTTCATAAGCAACTCACTCAGCCTAATATTTGTCATTATATGAATGAAATTATTTTGGCTAATTCTAACAAAGATGTTTTGGAGAATATATTTAAGGTTACAGAGTGCTCCACAAAAAATACAAAGAGGAGATTTTGGGTTACAAAATCAATCAACAAAATATTAGGCCACAAAGGCTATAGATCTATACCAATTGAGAACACTTAAGGATTTTCAAAAATGAATGGGAGCTATTAACTGTCCAAGGCCTACAATTGCATTAATTATATATGAGTTGTGTAATTTGTTTCTAACATTACAAGAGAATAGAATTTAAACAGTACAAGATGTCTAACAACTGAAGCAGAAAAAGAATTAACTCTTGTAGAACAAAGACTAAAACATGCATATGTGGATCAAATTGATCCTAAACTTGCTCATATTTTGGTTATTTTTGCCTTCAATTCATTCTCCTACTGGTTTCATTATGTAAAGAGAAGATATGGATTTTTTTTAGCTCAGAAACAAAGTAAAAATTTGAAGACATATATATATATATAAGGTACAGGCACCACACGTATTGTATTGGTTTAGCCAGAGCCAGGGTGCCACCAGGTCAGCACAATGACCACATCTCCCTTCTTGAAGAAGCCTCGGGCCTTACCAACATCTATGGCCAAGTTTACACGAAGGTCACCATCCTCAACCCAGGCATTCAGTACAGCATACTTACACAGCACAGGGAAGATGCTGCGGTACAGATGGGGCTGGTCAGCAGTCTGGGAATTGCATGATAGGAGCCTGAGGGCGGTACCTGGCCATTTGGTGAGCACTCCTGCCAGATTTGGTGAGCACGATAATGGCCCCACTGCAGTGCTTGAAAGAGGCCTCCACAGAGCCCACAGTAGCAGCTTCTGTGGGGTCTTTGGTAATGGGCGACAGAGTTCCTCGAAGTGGTAGATGGCAGCCTCTGCCTCTCGAGCAATCAGGTGCTGCATGCCAACAGCCTCCAGAGGATAGTCCCCCTTGGCTGTTTCTCCAAAGAACATAATGCATTCTACTCCATCCAGGACTGCATTGTCTACACCACTGCCTTCAGCACGGGTGGGGCGTGGCTTCTTGATCATGCTCTCCAACACCCGTGTGACAGAGATGACAGGCTTCCCTGCTTGGTTGCATTGTCCAATCATCATCTTCTGAGCCAGGAAGATCTTCTCTGCTGGAATCTCAATGCCCAGGTCACCACAAGCAACCATGATCCCATGCCTGGCCTCCAAGGTCTCATTAAACCTGTGGACACCTTCATGGTTCTCGATTTTGCTGATGATCTTGATGTTCTTGCCCTTCTCTCCCAGGACCTACCTAACTTCATGCAGGTCAGCTGCCTTACGGATGAAAGATGCAAACACCATGTCCATATCCTACTCCACCCCAAACTTCAGGTCCTAGATGGTCTTTTCTGATACGGCAGGGAGGTCCACAGCAGCGCCAGGCAGCTTCATGCCCTCCTTGGTGCCCAAGGGGCCTCCATTCTCCACTTCCATCACCAGCAAGTCAGCACTTTCCTCCTTCACCTGCAGTGAGATGAGCCCATCGTCCACAAATATCTTGCTGCCCACCTCCACCACCTTGCAGATGTTCTTTTAGTCCAGCCACAGGATGTTCTCATCACACTTCTCCATGTAAGCTTTGTCCAGGGTGATCTTCAGAGTGTCTTCCTTTTTTAGCTCCACCTCTGCAGGGCTGCTGCCCTTGAGTCCAGTCCGGATCTCAGGACCCTTTGTATCCAGAGCCATCCCAATGGAAAGGTAGAGAATGGGATCAGATGCAAAGCTTTCTGTGGCTGTGCATGCATTCTTGATGGTCTCTTCATGGTACTCATGTGTTCTGTGAGAGAAATTGAGCCGAGCCACATTCATTTCAGCCTTAATCATCTCCTTCAGCATTTCCACAGATAGATAAGCAGGGCCAATGGTACAAATGATGCCAGTGTTGCGGGCAATGATGGAAGCAGAGTCAATGTCCAGGCAGCATATATGTTCCAGGAAGGTGTCAGCCATGGCTGCATGGAGCTGCTAGGTCTGAATGAAGGCAGTCCCTGCTTCTCTGTGTGGCTTCAGCATGGTTCCTGAAGTCCTTGGGCTTACTTCAGATCCTGCTGTGATACCTAAAGTGTACATCTGTCAAGTCAGGACGTGTTGCTGCCTAGCACATATTAAAAACAGGATATGCAGAACACTTGAAGATAGCTACTGTACATTAAATAAACTATTATTTGATAACTTTCAAATATTTCACTATAATCTATATCCTACTATGGAAATGGTTTTCTGAAATTTTCCAGATTTTCCATATCTCACTTAAGTTAATATTCACTCGAAGTAAGCACACTCAAACAACAATTTGTGAATGTATGTCTGTTTTTTATAATTCTTTTCTATGAAAATTATCCTCAAAGATATTTTGAATTTCTATAGAACATTAAAGTGTTGTGTTGAATGGTATAAATTTTTAATTATATTTTATATGCTTTCTATTAATTTGAATATTTATTATCTTTAATGCTTACAGAAGAAAAATAAGGAAATGAATAATTTTAAGCATATTAAATTGGTTAGAATAGAAGGCACATTAGTCTTACAAAATACTTTGATAGTTTAAGAATATAGATTTTTCTGTTTTTGACCTATTTAGTCCTGAAATAACTCCTCCTATTGTCACAATGGTGCCCCAATCTCTTTTTATTTAGACCTTTCTTTTATTTTCCTGGTTTCCTAAATGAAGAAGAAAGCAAGGCAGTTTGTGCTCTTGGGAAAACTGTTAATATTCCTGTGAATAGATTTATTATTTAAATAATGTTAAACCTAAAATAAATATCTTATAACTCATCAGAAAAATCATTGTTTCTCTAAAACCTGGTTAACTCACTGTGGGCTCTGTCTGTTGTGTCATCCAAAGGCTCCTAAGAAATGTACAGAATCTCACACCCACCATCACGTGCTGGATTATTTTAACAGAGCTCTTCAGTGATCCACATACAAAATCATTTTTAGGAGTTAAAAGTTTAGAAATTACAGGAAATCATTTGTAGACTATCTTGGCAATTGGGGAATTAGTACTGATAGTTGTTTACTTTTCTCAGAATATTTCTAGAATGAGTGTCCACTGGGATATCTATTTCGCAGCACACAGTACCTGAAGAAGTTAAACTCAGCACAGAGCTTCATAGCTGCTCAGTTGACTGTGGGTGTGAAATTGAAATAGCAGAGGCACAGACTAGGTGAGTCCTGGGTGAAGGTGACTTGAAATGCAGACCAGACTCAAAGGTACTATTGATATTGAGGACTAGGTCTTTTAAATGCTAACTGTAGAATGCTTGGTGCCTGTTTCTCCCCATTCCAGTATTAATGCCATTGGCAAGCAGCAAATACAATTTGATATTGAATATTTCAGGAGAAATAACATAGTGTGTATTTCTCACATAATCACACTTGTTATTTAGGATTATAAGAATTGGAGCAATCACTGTAAGAAATAAGTAAAGAGGCTGAATATTCCCATTCCTTCACCTAATTATTCCTTTATTCTTAAAAGTACCATAAAACCTGTAATATGTCAGACATGTATTACTAAGAGGACTGACAAATAGTCCAAAAGGTCATCTGGCTTCTTTCCCAAAGAAGTATGAGGTTCAGAATTTACAAATTCCTAAGCATGTTGTGGGAAGTATAAATCCTTTACAAGATATTGGAGAATCCTACCATGTCAGCAATAGTTTTAAATGTGACATAGAAGGAATTATATATTTACCAGATAACAAAGAAAAAGTGCATAGTGATTCTCTTTTAAATATAATGAAGAACATTCTAAAATGGAAAATTCAAACAGCTATAATATGCTCTGGGTACTGTAAGCAGCCAATTATGTACATCACAGGAGAGGGTTGTATGCATGAAGAATTTAACAGGATCAAATTAGTGGACCTTTGAAGAAATTGTTGATCCATATCTGAGGGACACACACACACACACACAAATTTTGAATACTGAATATATTGAATAGTATTGATTTTATAGCTGTGAAATTAGTTAGATTTTTTTTTTACAATGCATCTATACTGTGAATATTGGTACATTTCCTCCTTTCTTTCTTTCTCTCTTTCTTTCTTTCTCTCTTTCTTTATGTATGCATGTATTTATTTGCCCATGATTATGCAATAATAACCCATTCAATTACAACTGGTATTACATCTTCCTCCTAGTTTTATTTTTTCTGTACATTTTATCATATATCTAGTAGCCAGCTCTAACTAAAATATGCTAAGAGGGAAGATTTATGTTCTGACTTTCTTAAAGCAGAGCAGATGTTTCTACTACTGCTAATTTCTACTGTTGCAGTGACCAAAGGTTAGAGTTATTTCCTTTGTAATTCAGCAATATTTAGAAAGAGATGGGGAATAAGAAACAGAGAGAATTAGGAGGAATAAAATGTGGGCAGGTGGAAAAGGTTGCCAAATTCTTTCTTTGAAGCATGGTATTAGAATAATTTTACTCAACCTAATAGATCCTACATGCATAACTCATTTGATATTTCTATGGTTTTACAATTTTTATTCCTAATTTTTTTTTGGTGGTTCAGATCTCCACATACTATCAGAAGAGGTTTCTATTCATGAAATTTGCATAGAGTTAAGAGCTCTATTTCAATTTTAAGAGATGAATAAATCATCTTAAGAATATTTGATGTTTGTATGAGTTCCAGTCTTTTTACACTTAAACATAGTTTCTCAATACAATAATGAACAAAGAAGCAATAGTACTAGCTTAATGTAACTAAGTATAGAATGTGTACAGGTAATATAATATTAAGAGTTAGTTTTCCTACATATAAAATAGGAACTATTTATAGTTGTTGAGTTGATTTTGAGAAGAGATAGAGATTAAACAGGTGCTATTCTTCAGAGATTCAGATTTCTCTTGGTGATAAGGCTAAGACTGAAACCAACAATTTGCTTTTGTTTATAAGCATGTTTACATTTTCATATTGGAAAATTTTTATCAATGTCGTAGCCATTTTACATGACTTATAAAAATAAGAATATTAGGAAATAAATTAATATATAATTAATATTAATATGTGTTTTACATCTGGGTGAAAAGCATACATTACTCTCTTAGAAATTAAGGCACTAATTGGACAAACAAGATGGTTCCAAGGGTAAATGCTCTTGCAGCACAATTCTGAAAATCCGAGATCTATCCTCTGAGCTGCAAGGTGGAAGGAGAAAACATGCTGTTCAAACTTAACCACTTACATTATAGTGTGCACCATAATATACCATACTCCTGTGCACCAATACTTCATATAGAAAGCACATAGTAGTTAGTAATAATGATAATAATAATAATAATAATAATAATAATAATAAAATAGAGTATTTTAAAATTTAAATTTAAACAACCCCAATGGTGTATGTGCATATTATATATAAAGACTTAAAGAAGAAAGCTTTATATTAAGTTTCCTGATTTTATTATTTTTAATAATTTAAGATCTATTTTTATTTAACATTTGGCAATACTAATTATTACTGTCAATTCTGAAATGACCTAAAAGAGAAAAATGTTGCTTTAAATACTTTATTGGTATCTTAAATGCTCTGACTTTATATGAGAAATCCACTAATTGGATTATAATAAACACATCCATAAGTTTTGAGGCTTGATTTCTTTGTCATATTGAACATTGAAGAACACTATTATCATAAGTTCTTCTTTCATTGAACTTTTTTTTCAAGTTCTCTCAGGGCTTCCCAGTATATGTGGATTGTTTGTATTTTATTAGAATGACTTCTGAATATTTGTTGGAAATTTGATATTTTATGTCATTGCCATTTCATTTTTTAAATTTATAGATACCATTGAAATATTTTTTAATGTAAGGGCATACAATAATGAAGCATACATATAGAATACATTGTTTGAATTTTAAGGACTAACAAATATAAAGCTTGTCATGAGGTATTTACAGGAAAAAAAACAGGCTTAAAACAGTATAGGAGCAAAAAGAAAATATACTATAGTGTATTGAAAATAGGTGTGACTCATGTCTGCCTGAGTTATTTGTTTCTTAATAAATGCTAACTAGAATTATATTGTATACAAAAATTGCAACAGAGTATTTGGGTTCTTTCTTACTAAAGCTTTAATATTGAATGAATAAGGCTGCCAGAACACTTTTCACAATTCTTTATGCAGAAATTTTTTCCCAATAAACTAAGAAATAAAAATTGAAGTGCATAGAAGATGTGTCTTCAGACTTACAATATGTTGCAAATCAGTTTTATAATGTTTCAAAGGTTTATATTTTATTCCACTAACTAACTAGTGTTTTGTGATGTGTCTAGATATATCTGTCCTATGTTGCTAGAATTTTTCAATGTCCACTTTAATATATTGTATGACAATTTCTCATTTTGATTGCACTGGAGTTTAAACATGAGCATATTCTTATATACAAATTTATTCATTTACTGACTTTGCACATATTTTATTTATAAGGTTTATTTTTCATTAATATACTTTAAACATTGTTGTCCTTACGGCATTACAAATTACTGTGTATTTATGCATCCATTTTCATAAGCAAAATTTGTCTGACATTCTTTTTATTCTTGTGTCTTTGTGTGGTTTAAGTATCAGAGTAACTGTGGCTTCACAGAATGAATTATGTAGTTTTCCTTAAGTTTCTATTTTGTGAAATAGTTTGAGAAGTCTTGGCATTAGTTCTTCTTTGACCATTGGTTAATATTTTGCACTAAAACCATCTGGCCCTGGACTTTTTCTGGTTGGAAGGTTTTTAATAAATGCTTTTATTTTCTTAGTGTTTACAAGACTATTTAGATGGTTTACCTGATATTGATTTAACTTTGGTAAGTTGTAATGCCATAAGGACAACAATGTCTAAAGTAAAATATATTAATGAAAAATAAGCCTTATGAATAAAATATGTGCAAAGTCCATAAGTTGTATCTTTGTAGAAAATCATCTGTTTCATCTAGATTTTCCAGTTTTGCTGAGTATAGGCTTTTGTAGTCAGAGTTGATAATTTTTTTAATTTTCTCTGTTTCTTTTGTTTTGTCTCCCTTTTTATTCCTGGTTTTTTTAATGTGTATACTGTCTCCTTGTTCTTTAGTTACTTTGGCTAAGGATTTATCTATGTTTTTGATATTCTCAAAGAACTAACTCTTAGTTTTCTTGATTCTTTGTATAGTTCTCTTCATTTCTAATTGGTTATATTCAGCCTTGAGTTTGATTATTTCTTGTCTTTAACACCTCTTGAGTGTGTTTGCTTTTGTTTCTTCTAGAGTTTTCAGGTGTGCTATTAAGTTGCTAGTTTTGGACCTCTGAAATTTCTATATAAAGGAACTTAGTGTTATGAATTTTCCTCTTAGCCTTGCTTTCACTGTGTCTCATAACTTTGGGTGTACTCTGCCTTAATTTTTATGGAATTATAGACAGTCTTTAATTTCTTTCTCTATTTCTTCACTGATCAAATTATCATCAATTAGAGAGTTGTTTAGTTTCCACAAATATGTGGAATATCTGCTGTTTTTGTGGTAATGGAAGTCCAACCTTAGTCTGTGGTGATCTGAAAAAATGCATGGGATTATTTTAATCTTCTTTAGGTTGTTTTGTGTCTGATTTTATTGTCCACTTTGGAGAAGGTTCCGTGAGCTGCCTAGAAAAAAGTATATGTGTATCTATTCATTAGGGGCATGGATGTGTAGAATTAAGTGTTCATTTTGGTGGATTTTTTTCCTTTGATGAGTATGAAGTGTCATTCCCCATATGTTTTTATCTTTTGGTTGAAAATCTAATTTATTGGATACTATAATGGTTGCTCAAGCTTGTTTCTTGGAACCATTTTTTTTTCAGCATTTTACTCTTAGGTGTGTCTGTCTTCATTACTGAATTATGTTTCTTGTATGCAGCAAAATGCTGGATCCTGTTTAGGTATCCAGTCTTTTAGCATGTATCTTCTTATTGGGGTATTGAGTCCATTGATGCCGAGAGATATTAAAGATCAATGATTGTTATTCCCTGTTATTTTTGTTGTTGGATATGATATTATGTGTGTGTGGTTCTCTTCTTTTGGGTTTGTTGTTAGATGGTTAATTTCTTGAGTTTTCCTGGGTGCAGTTACTCTCCTTGTGTTTAGTTTTCCTCCCAGTATTCTCTGTAGGGCTGGATTAGTAGAAAGATGTTGTTTAAATTTGGTTTTGTCAGGGAATATCTTGGTTTCTCCATCGATGCTGATTGAGTGTTTTGATGGGTAAAGTAGACTGGGTTGACATTTCTGTTCTCTTAGGGTCTGCATGACATCTGTCCTGGGTCTTCTGGCTTTTAGAATCTTTGTTGAGAAGTTTGGTCTAATTCTGATAGCTCTGTCTTTTTCCTTTACTACTTTTAATATTCCTTCTTTGTTCTGTGCATTTAGTGTTTTGATTATTATGCAATGAGAGGATTTTATTTTCTGGCCCAACATATTTGGTGTTCTGTTAGCTTCTTGTGAATTTATGGCTATATGTTTCCTTAGGTTAGGGAAGTTTTCTTCTATGATTTTGTTGCAGATATTTTCTGGCCTTTGAACTGGGAATCTCACCTTCTTCTACTTCTATTATTCTAAGGTTTGGTCTTTTTCCTGTGTTCTGGATATCCTGTATGTTTTGGGTTAGGATTATTTTATACATTTTATTTTCCTTGACTTATATTTCAATAACTTCTATGATATCTTTTATGCCTGAGATTCTTTCTTCTATCTCTTCTCTTCTATTGGTGATGCTTACATCTGTAGTCCCTGATGTCTTTCCTAGGTTTTACATCACCAGGGTTTGTGATTTCTTTATTGTTTCTATTTACATGTTTAGGTCTTGGATCGATTTGTTCATTTATTTCACCTGCTTGATTTTGTTTTCCTTTATTTCTTTAAGGGATTTATTTGTTTCCCCTTTAATGGCTTTTTCCTGTATTTTCCTGTATTCTTCTGAGGAAGCTTTTTATATCTGCCTTAATGTCTTCTATCATCTTCATGAGATGAATCTTGTTTTTCAGGTACGTTAGGTTATCTAGGGCTTGCATGGTGAGAAAAGTGAGTTCTGATGGTGCCAGATTACATGTCTTTGGTTGCTTATGTTCTTGTGCTTGCCTCTTGCCATCTGCTTATCTCTGGTGTTAACTGGCCTGGGTGTCTCTTACTGGAGCCTGCCTGCTTGGAGGCAATAGAACTCTGTCACCTAGGTTAGGGCAGGCCTCCTGGGAGGCAAGCAGTGCTAGTTTTGGTGGGAACTGGGGCTCTTGTGTCCCTCATTAGAGCAGGCATTGCAATCCTTCGTAGTTCACAACATATAAATGAAAAAAAGAACTGAGTTGAGTCTGTTTCTCTAATTTTAACATGCAGAAATTACCAAGTTTCCATTTGAGAGATTGTCAATATGAATGCACAACACAAAAATCATACTGCAGATTTTTTGAGTGATAAGATGCCAGTAATATATACTTCTTCACACTGTAAAAAATTAAAAATCCATTGTAATAGCTATCAGCATTAATGGTAAGTAATAGGTGTGAATATGGCCACTCTGTCTTTATGGATTCACTATGTAACCACAACTGGCTGACTCTGTTCCTCTCAATAATTGGTTCCCAAACCAAAATTTCCTGCTAGAAGCACCATGTGTTTAGTACTTAATCCTAGTAGAAACAAGTATCCAGTAATTAACCCTAGTAACACCATGTTTCAAGTATTTAATGCAATGGCTGCTAGATAGCTTAATTAATGTACACATTTGGGTACTTAAAAACTTTATGTATCTTATGGATTAGATAAATGGGAATTTCTAAAAGTAGAGCTCTGGAGATCCCCTCTGGAAATTCATTTGGGAATAATAATTCATTATTTTGAGGAAAGTTAACTTGGTCAACATAGTGGGGCATTTTTCTCCACTAAAACACACTGTACATCTCAAATATGAGGGATATGAACTCGTGAGAAAATTTAAAGTTGAATTAAGTGATAGTATTTTATATGAATATATTGTTAATTTTAAGTATATGTTTAAAAATTATAATAAAAATTAATTGTATTTGTCTAAGATAATCACTTAAAGTAATTATGTAGAGGGCAAAGTTATACTAAAGCAGAAATAATTTACATGGGACCTTTGTGTACATGGAAAAGAAAAATAAAGTATTACTGTCTAATTGGTTTAAAAATTTTGTACTCCTTCAGATCTGAATGGAGGACATGGCAGCAGGAAACCATTGCACAGTGACAGTTCTTCTTGGCGGGGCTCTCAGAGAAGCCAGAACTCCAGCTGCCCCTCTTCCTCCTCTTCACAGGAATCTATCTGATCACTGTGGCAGGGAACCTGGGCATGATCACACTGATTGGGCTCAGTTCACACCTGCACACACCCATGTACTATTTCCTCAGCAGTCTGTCATTCATTGACTTCTGTCAGTCCACAGTTGTTACCCCTAAAATGGTGGTAAGCTTTCTGACAGAGAAGAACATCATTTCCTACTCTGGATGCATGGCTCAGCTCTACTTCTTCATCATTTTTGGTGTTGCAGAGTGCTACACATTAGCTGCAATGGCATATGACCGCTATGTTGCCATTTGTAACCCATTGCTTTATAATGTAATCATGTCCTATCAGATTTATGGTTCTCTGATTTCAGGAGTGTATATTTTTGGTGTGGTTTGCTCTTCAATAGTCTCTGGCTTCATGATTCAAATTCAGTTCTGCAAAGCCGATGTGATCAATCACTATTTTTGTGATCTTCTTCCCCTCTTGAAACTTGCATGCTCTAATACCTTTATCAATGAAATGTTAACTCTATTTGTTAGTATGTTTAATATCTGTGTCCCGGTGCTGACCATTACTACTTCCTATATCTTCATTATTGCCAGCATTCTCCACATTCACTCCAGGGAGGGCAAGTTCAAAGCTTTTAGTACTTGCAGTTCTCATATCTCTGCTGTTGGTATCTTCTATGGTTCTGGTGCATTCATGTACTTACAATCATCTTCAGTGAGTTCGATGGACCAAGGGAAAGTGTCCTCTGTGTTTTACACTACTGTTGTACCCATGCTGAACCCATTGATTTACAGCCTGAGGAATAAAGATGTCAGTGTTGCATTGAAGAAAATACGTGAAAGAAAAAAAATGATGTAAGCCAAAGTCATGTGAAGATAATTTATCACAGTAAAGTAATTAGAAATACACAGAAGTATTTGTTTGACCCCACCTTTCATTATTATTACACATTTGCTAACATCCTTTGATAATTTTTACTATTAAAAATTACAACTTAATTTTCAAGTACCTAATATGTTATATGTTTATCAGAATCCAAAATGTATCGCTTCTTGGCCTTTTGGCTAAGATCAAGTGCAGAATCCAAAATATATACAAATAGTGTGGATGACATGAATTATGACCATAAATGATATTGCATCATGTTATATATATTTTTATTCACATTTGATAATTATTACTTTAAAAATATAAACCACCTTCTTAATTACAACAAAATCATACCTTTTAAATTAATTTCTATTTCATTTTTAAGAACTTTATATATATATATGAGTGCTGTAGATATATCAGTTCTCTCATCTCCCTCCAACCACTCCCATGTTCCTCCTGCTCTCTCTCAAATTAATGGTCTCCTTTCTTTTAATCCATATATACCCATAGGAAGTCTGATTCTGTTCTCAGTAATCACTAGTTTCCCACAGCTCTTCATCTCAGCATGGAGTGCTAGAGATTTCCCAGTTCTACATTGGAGAGCATGTGTTGTTTGTTTTTCTAGCTCTAAGTCACCCCAATCAATTTTTTCTAGCTCTCTTGTCTATCTTTGCATACAAAATGCTCCCTTTCATCAAGACTTCTCTTCCCTGTGTTTGCAAAGGCAGCTCCTAGTCTTTCATTTTAGCTGGAAAAAGTCCATCATCTTTACACTCAGTCACTTACAAAATATAAGGATAGGAAAATAATTGGAGTCAAGATAATGTAAAACAATAACTTGCAGTTCAGTTCTCAATGGAATTCTCATGTTCATTGGAAACTTCAATGTAATGTTTACACTGTGCTTCTGATGCCATTCTGGTGTATGAGCACATACAATAATTGCCCATTAAGATCTTTATATAGTATTCATGTCTTTGCTAGCCCATGTATTCATCCTCTAGTTATTCCCAAAAAAACAATTTCAGAAGTTTGAGAAGCACCTGCTCTAGTAACGAAAATAGTCATAGCAATAAACCAGAACATGATACCTACTTTCTGTGCTAGTCAAAACTTTTCCATCATGCCTACAATACCCATGAGAATGCATATAAGAGAGGGAGTTTTAAATTTTGCATTACAATGTCATAGACATCACCATATTAAGTTTGCAATGTTTGTAGTTAGATTCATCATAGTGCCTGGTTTAGAGGAAAAAATACTGGTCATGGTAAAGTAATTTTTATATCTGGGTCCACTTTACACAATTTCTAATATCTCCACAGATGATGACAGAATATCAAAACCAATAATTGATCGTGTGACTTTGTAATAGGCATATTATATCCAGTCTAGAGCACTATATAGAGAAAATGATTTTTGTATGTACTTACTAATTTGAATACATATCACTTGTGTATTGTTTTACAGTGCTAAAAGACTTATATGCATACAATTTTAATCATGTAACTTGATAATGTCTATACTCTAAGGAATTGTTATCTTTGTAGAGCTTATGTACACATAAATACTATTATGATGTGTTTGAAAGAGTAAATAAGTCCCACATTTTCAATGATTATCATAACCAGAGAAAGATAGAATAAAATATTAACATAAATCAGGTTAATTCTGAAGTATTATGTTTTGACACTGAAAAAAAATTGACCCTAAGTAAGGAGTAGCACTATAAAGAAGACAAGAACTAATATACAAGAGTTTTCAAACACTATTATAGAAGAATATACTTTATCAAATATTTCAATAACAAAATATTATAAAAGCTCTTTCATATGGTTTATTACATATCTAGAAAGAGATTCTTGATTTGGTATTGGTGTCACATATGGGCTTTATCTTGTGAGGTAGGTCTTAAGAACAATAACAGGTTAATAACAGGTTGTTTTCCCCAAAATTTTCAGGCCACTCTTTCACCAGTGGGCATATCAGTGTAGTCTATTTATCGTTGTTATTGTGTATTACAGGGTTCACAGTTCTGTAAGATGTGACAGCATGCACAAAATGTATGTAAACCCAAAGAAGTTTAAAAAGTTTCATGGAGAATAGAAGTGATCATGAAGTTATACCTACAAGAGTTATACCTATAAGAATCACTTGACTGTTGGTTGATAGCTTCTGAGAGAAGGAGAGTTAGTTTTCTTTAAGTATAAAACCACTGATAAATCAATCAATTTCCAGTGGAAGGCCACACAGCCAAAAATGTGTAGGCCCAAAAATTTGGATTTGAAGTGAGGGGGATAAAAAGAAGACACAAAGTTATATGAATGGAGAACTAGATACTCCTGGAAAGAGTGGATAGAGGCTGTAAATCCTATCCAAACATGAGTGAAACTATTAAAAGAAAAAAAAACTAAGGAAATATTTACAACTGTTACATATGAAATGTAGTGTAAAATTATTATTACATGACTTATAATAATAATTATGTGAGTAATATATAACTAAAAGTACACATATCCTTATCCTTATCCTTATCTTTAACGTTACTCTGACCCCTAAGAGTATACCTACACTTACTCCTACCCCAATCCCAACCCCAATTCTTACCACTACTCTTACAACTACCACTATCCCTATCCTACATCAAACCTAACCCTAGCCCTAGCCCTAAACTTAATCCTACACCTAAGCCTAACTTTAACCCTAATTATAATCCTAGCTCATACCTTACCCTTACTCTAACCGTAATCCCAGTTTTACCCTTACTCTTTCATCAAGCCTAACCCTAACTCTAACCCTACTCTTACCCTAAACCTTACCCTAACCCTTACCTTAAACCTTAACTAAACCTCATCTTAAACTTTACCCTAAACCTAACCCTTAACTTTACCCTAATCCTATGCCTAACTGTAATCCTTATACTTAGCCTAATATTAGCCTTGACACTAGCCCTAGCCCTAAACCCAAACTTTATCAAAACCTTAATAATTACCCTAAAAGAGATATTAACGTTCATATTTAAAACCCGTGGGCAGTTTGCTAGCAGATTCATTATGGAATTTAAGACAAACAGTTTATACATGTGCTAATGCATTACTTTTAAGAGATAGGGAACTTGTAGTGCCTTTATTAAAACACACATGACACAGTGCAGGAAAATATGACAACAACAACAACAACAACAAACGCAACAGTGTCCTACTAGTAAAACAATGCCACATCAACTATAGAGGTTATTAAATCCAGTTTTCTCCCATAGTACCTTTGGGGAGAAAAAGATCTTGAGTTTCCTCTTAAAAACACATGTGGATGAGCAAAGAGAATGAAAAATAAATAACCCAACCAAACAAAAAAATTCTTTCTAAACTTTACAAGAACATCACACTCATAGGAGAGATTTAGGGCAAACATTTCACACTTGAAATAATGCAGTACTTTTGGGAGGTAGGAAATGTTTAGTGCCCTACTTGATACATATACAATACTCATGACTCAGAGAACTTTGAAAAGGAAGAAGGGAAAGAAAAAGTATTGTAGCAGTCAGAGGACCAGGAGTTGGCTGAAAACAAAACAAAACAAAACAAAATCTCTTTTATATTTGACAAGGAAGCTGCAACTATGAACTCTCAGCAGTATGTGTCCTAAATAAGAGAAGCTCAATATGAACATCAGCTATCATGCTAACGTGGATAAGAGACAATTCACAAGGTTCAACACCTAGAAAAAATGTTACAGGTAATTAATGACTAATTGACTTCTGAGACTTAGAGAATCAGCCTCCTCCATGGATGACCCACCTGTTATTTAGTTTATCTGCAGAAAGAAAGCAGTTTGCTAGAAATACACATATATGAGGACTAAACCAACACAGCATCTAACATATATATATATATATATGCATATATGATTGTATATATATACATACATATTTATATATAGATATATATGCATACATACATGCATATATGTTTGTTCCCACAATTATTTTTAAAAGGGCATAAATTTTAGAGCCAGTGGAGAGATAGAGGAGGAGTTGGAGTATGGAAAGAAAAGCCTGGAAATGATTCAACTAGAGTCCTATGAAATTCTCAACAAGTATCATAAAATAAAACATGTCTATGACAAGAACTTTAGGTTACTCAAGAAAGAAATCGAAGAAGACTCAGAAAATGAGGAGATCTCCAATTCTCATAGTTTGGTAGAATTAACACAGTAGAAATGTGCCAAAAGCAATCTACAGATTCAATGCAATCACCATCAAAATTCCAACACAATTCCTCAGAGACATTTAAAGAGCAATTCTCAGAGATGGAAAAAAAATAACCCAGGATAGCAAAAACAATTCTTAGCAATAAGAGAACATCTGGAGAATAACCATTCCTGACCTCAAAATATACTACAGAGCAATAGAGATAAAAAAAACTGCATGGACAGACAGATTGTTCAACGGAATAGAATTGAAGACTCAGAAATATAACCACACACTTACAGATACTTGATCCTTGACAATGACCCAAAAATATACAATGGAAAAAGAAAACATCTTCAATAAGTGGTGCTAGTATAAATGGCAGTCTGTACATAGAAAAATGAAAATAGATTCATATTTGTGACCTTGCACAAAGATCAAATCCAAGTAGATCAAGGACTTCAACATAAAACCAGATACAATGAATTTAATACAAGAGAAGGTAGGAAAGAACCTCAAACTCCTTGTAATGAGAGAGAAATTTCTTAAACTGAACTACAATGACTCATGCTCGAGTATCAAGAATTGATAAATGGGATTCCTTGAAACTGAAAAGGTTGTGTAAGGCAAAGGGCATGGTCAATAGGACAAATCAGCAACCTATAAATTGGGAAAAAATCTTCACTAACCTCACATCTGTTAGAGACCTAATATTCCAAATATATTAAGACTTCAGGATGCTAACATCTAAAAATCCAAACAACCAAATCAAAAAATGGGGTCCAGAACAAAACAGAGAATTCACAACAAAGGAATCTCAAATGGCTGAGAAGCAATTAAAGAAATGTTCAAAGTCCTTAGTGATCAGGGAAATGCAAATCAAAACGATCCTGAGATTCCACCAATCAGAATGGCTAAGATCGAAAACTCAGGAGACAGCCCATATTGGCAAGAATGTGGAGAAAGAGGAATACTAATCCATTGCTGGTGGGATTGCAAACTGGTACAAGGACGCTAAAAATCAATCTGGATGTTTCTCAGAAAATTGGAAACATCTACCTGAAGACCCAGCTCTAACACTCTTTGATCTATAAGTAAAAGATACCCCACCATGCCACAAGGGGACATGTTTCACTATGTTAATAGAGACTTTATGATAGCCACAAGATAGAACAACCCAGATGCCCTACACTGGAAAAATCGATACAGAAAATGTGGTTCATTTACACAGTAGGATACTATTCAGCTACTGAGAATGAGAACATCATGAATTTTGCAGGCAAATGGATGGAACTATAATATATTATCCTGCATGAGGTAACTCAGACCCAAAAGGACCTGCATGGTATGTATTCACTAATAAGTGGATATTAGCCAAAAAAGTACAGAATACCCAAGATAGAATCCATAGAACTCAAGAAGGTTAACAAGCCGAAGATCCCAAGTGAGGATGCCTCAATCCCACATGGGACAGAGAAAAAAGTAATCACAGGAGAAAATAAAAACATAATCAAGTATTGGGGGAAACAGAAATGAAGCCTTGAGAGCCAACAATAAGAATGGAAACAGGAAAACTCAGAAGGTAGAAGGTGAGAGGAACCTTTACAATGTACCAGAGACTTTGGAGGTGAGAGAAGCTCAAGACTCAAAGGGAGGGAACTTAGATGAAATTCCCAACAGTGAGCAGAGGGAACTTGTAGAGTCCACCTCCAGTAGAAATACAGGGCGTCAAGTGGAGCGATGGGGTTGTAATTCCACAGTCAAAAATTCTGACCCAGAATTGGTCCTGTCTAAAAGAACTTCAGGAAGAAAAATGTAGAAAGGAAGTATAGTGACCAGCCAAAATTGATATCCAGTGCAAAAGGAGGCTCCAAGGCCTGACACTATTACTGGTGCTATGGTGTGCTTACAGATAGGAGCCTAGCATGGCTGTCCTCCAAGAGGGCCAAGAAGTAGCTGAAAGAATCAAATGCAGATACTTACACCCAGCCAATGGACAGAAGCTGGAGAATGCTGTGGTTGAATTAGGGAAAGGCTGGAAGAAGCTGAGGTGGATTTTCTTATGAAAATATAGTCATCAACTGATACATTGTTTCAATTGCTTTTATTCATTTTAATGCATTTGTCAGTCTAAACATTTGTTTTGAAATTTGATATATCTAATTTTTATAATTGTCTATTACCTTTTTCTTATATAAAAGTTGTTACATATATATCACAGAAAAAAAGTACATGAAATGCTGTGAATTGAATCCACCTATTTAGTTTGTTACATCAACAACATCAACTTAATATGTCTTTGATTGTACAGTTGGTTAAAAATATCTTTTGCTTATTATCAATGTAAAGAAGATTATTTCTACAAGTTTAAGCAATCTGGTCCATCTATGTGAAAAAAACTAAACATAAAACCATGATACTTGTGATTTCTATTTGGAGATGTTCCTTGATAATCCACTTACTGTCCTCTTCTTTATTGGATTTCATTTTGCTTCTTTCTTTAGTATATTACTTCAAAACTCTGTTGTTATTTAAAATCTATATTACAGAAACTTTTATGTATTAAGCCTGTTTCTGATCCAGGATCCTAGTGGTACATATGTTGATTCTGTAGTCTACACGTCTCCATTTTAGTCAAAATTATTTAGACTGACATATACAAGCGGAAGTTTTTGTTCTCACTAATTATTGCTGTCTAGGTCCTAGAACAAGACTTAAAGCTTATTACATCCTTAAGGATTTTCTTATCTCCTTTATGAAATATTTAAGAGAAGTATCTGAATTCTATACCATCTGTATCCATCAATAATTTATCATTCCATGGTGTTATATTTATTTTTAAATAAATTTAGTTCAGTACAGCTTTGTAAATCAAATACTTATTTTTCACTTATGTCCTTGATTTAAGGATATGTTAAATGTAATAACTGATCTGTTACACAGAAAGATTTAAAAGTTTTAATCATGAGTAGAATTCCCCTGGAAAACCAGTCCACATAAGATTATGTGTGAATTACTTAATTTCTGAGTTCATTATATCTTGTTAATTAAAGAAATTCTGAAAGTATTGCTCAGTTTTTCTTGGTTTTCAAATGACTACAAGTTTAAAAATAATTAAGTTTGAAAATTTATAATTCAAAAGTAAAATTTGTGGAATTAGGTTAATACTACAAGTCTTGTACTACTGACAATTTTCCATAACATGAGTATAGTTCTGCCTATGATGAAAGCAGAATAATTGTATCACATATTCCATCATATCTATCTATCTATCTATCTATCTATCTATCTATCTATCTATCTACCTATAGAGAGAGATAGAGAAAGAGAGTACAATATAAAGGTGGCCAAATGGAAAACACTATATTACTAATCATAATAATCTGACTAGCCAGTAGAGCTGTTTTGTTGTATGAGTTTATTTCTTTATTTATCCATCCATTTATTCATTTTTCTAGAGATGGAAAATAGTTGAAATATTCTCCAATTAGTCTATTATTGTCATCATAATCATTTTCATATTCCATATTGTGTTTGTGTAGTACTTCAGATGAAGGGACAAGGAATAAATGGTGTGACTACAGCTCTATAGAGTTGTCCCTCTATAGGACTCTGGGGGGATCTAATATTATGTGACTTGTCAAATTGACCACAGCATAAAGTGGACTTCATTGTCTCAGCATATTCCTTATTATTCAAGATATC
>NW_022196906.1:33251652-33257717 GCF_008632895.1 Mastomys coucha | reverse complement strand
GACCAGAAAAGAAATTCCTCCTGTCACATAATAATCAAAACATCAAATGAACAAAACAAAGAAAGAATTTTAAAAGCAGTAAAGAAAAATGGTCAAGTAACATTTAAAGACAGACCTATCAGACTTACCACAGACTTCTCAACAGAGATTCTACAAGCCAGAAGATCATGACAGATGCCATGCACACGCTAAGAGAACAAATATGCCAGCAAAACTTGCAAATAACATAGATGGAGAAACTAAAGTATTACAAGACAAGACCAAATTTAAACAATATTGTTCCAATAATCCTGCCCTACAGAGGATAATAGAAGGAAAAGTCTAATACAAGGAAGGAAAGTACCCCAAGGAAAAGCAAGAAATTAATCTTTTCACAACAAACCCATAAGAAGAGAAACATACAAACATAATTCCACCTATAACAACAAAAATAACAGGAATCAATAACCACTGGTCCCTAATATCTTTCAACATCAATGGACTCAATTCCCCAATAAAAAGACATAGACTAACAGACTGGATATGTAAACAGGATCTAACATTTTGTTGCATACAGGAAACCCACCTCAGTGACAAAGACAGACACTATCTCAGAGTAAAAGTTTCCAATACAATTTTCCAAGCAAAAAGTCCCAAGAAACAAGCTGGAGTAGCCATTCTAATACCAAATAAAATTGATTTTCAACAAAAGCTATCAAAATGATAAGACGGAAACTTCATACTTGTCAAAGGAAAAATCTACCAAGATGAGTTCTCAATTCTGAACATCTATGCTCCAAATGCAAGGGCACCACATTCATAAAAGAAACTTTACTAAAGCTCAAAGCACATATCACACCCCACACAATAACACTGGGAGATTTTAACACCCCACTGTCAGCAATGGACAGATCATGGAAACAGAAACTAAACAAAGACACACTGAAACTAACAGAAGTTATGAACCAAATGGCTCTAAGAGGTATTTATAGAACATTTCATCCTAAAGCAAAAGGATATACTTTCTTATCAGCACCTCATGGTACCTTCTCCAAAATTGACCATATAACTGACCACAAAACAAGCCTCAACAGATACAAAAAGAATGAAAGAATCCCATCCACCCTATCAGATCACCACGGACTAAGGCCGGTTTTAAATTCCAACAAAAACAAACACACATACATGTGGAAACTGGACAACACTCTTCTCAATGATAACTTTGTCAATGAAAAAATAAAAAAAGAAATTAAAGACTTTTTAAAATTTAATGAAAATGAAGACACATCATACCAAAACTTATGGGACACAATGAAAGCAGTGGTAAGAATAAAACTCATAGCTCTAGGTGCCTCCAAAAAGAAACTGGAGAGAGTTTACACTAGCAGCTTGACAGCACACCTAAAAGCTCTTGAACAAAAAGAAGCAAATGCATCTAAGAGGAGTAAATGGGGGAAAATAATCAAATTCATGGCTGAAATCAACCAAGTGAAAACAAAAGGAACTAACAAAGAATCAACCAAACCAGGAGCTGGTTCTTTGAGAAAATCAACAAGATATATAAACCCCTAGTCAGAATAACACAGATAACAGTACCCAAATTAACAAAATCAGGAATGAAAAGGGATACATAACAAGAAAAACAGGAAATTAAAAAAAAAATCATCAGGATCCTACTACAAAAGTCTATATTCAAGAATACTGGCAAACATGGATGAAATGGATACTTTATTAGACAGATGCCAGGTGCCAAAGTTAAATAAGGATAAGATAAACCATCTAAACAACACCATAACCCCCAAAGAAATAGAAACAGTCATTAGAAGTGTCCCAGCCAAAAAAAGCTTATTCCAGATGGTTTTACTGTAGAATTCAACCAGACCCTAAAGAAAATACCAATACTTCTGAAACTATTTAATAAACTATAAACAAAGGAACACTACCCAATTCTTTCTATGAAGCCACAGTTACACTAATACCTAAGCCACAAAAACACCCAACAGATAAAGAGAAGTACAGACCAATTTCCCTTATAAATATTGATGCAAAAACACACAATAAAATTATTAAAAACTGAATCCAAGAACATATCCAAATGATCATTCTCCATGATCAAGGAGGCTTCATCCCAGGAATGCAGGGATGGTTCAATATACAGAAATCTATTATTGTAATCCACTATATAAATAAATACAAATAAAATAATCACATGATCATATCATTAGATGCTGAAAAAGCCTTTGACAAAATACAACATCCCTTCATGTTAAAAGTATTGGAGAGATCAGGAATTCAAGGTTCATATGTAAATATAATAAAACCAATATATAGCAAACCAACAGCCAACAACAAACTAAATGGAGAGAAACTCAAAACAAGCCCATTAGAATCAAGCACAAGATGAGTCTGACCATTCTCCCCCTACCTATTCAATATAGTACTTGAAGTTCTAGCCAAAACAATAAGACAACAAAAGGAGACCAAAGGGATACAAATTGGGAAGGAGGATGTTAAGATATCACAATTTGTAGATGATATGATAGTATACTTAAGCAACTTCAAAAATTCTACCAGAGAGCTACAGCTGATAAACAACTTCAGCAAAGTGGCTGGATTGAAAATTAACTCAAATAAATCAGTAGCTTTCCACTACTCAAAGGATAAAAGGGCTGAGAAAGGAATTAGGGAAACAACAACCTTCCCAATTGTCACAAATAATATAAATATCTTGATGTGATTTTAACTAAACAAGTAAAATATCTGTACAACAAGAAGTTCAAATCTCTAAAGAAAGAAATCGAAGAAGACCCCAGAAGATGGGAAGATCTCCCATGCTTATGGATTTGCAGGATTAATATAGTAAAAATGGTCATCTTACTGAAAGCAATCTACAGATTCAATGCAATCACCATCAAAATTCCATCTCAATTTTCCATATAGTTAGCAATCTCAAATTCATTAGAATAACAAAAACCCAGGATAGTGAAAACTATTCTCAACAATAAAAGAGCTTCTGGGGGAATCACCATCCCTGACTTCAAGCTGTCTTACAAAGCAGTAGTGATTAAAAACTGCATGGTGTTGGTACAGGACAGGCAGTAGATCAATGGAACAGAATTGAAAACCCAGAAATGAATCCACACACCTATAGTTACTTGATCTTTGACAAAGGAGCTAAAGCTATCCAGTGGAAAAAAGATAGCATTTTCACAAATAGTGCTGGTTCAACTGGAAGTCAGTATTTATAAGAATGAAAATGGATTCATTTTTATCTCCTTGTACAAAGCTCAAGTGGAAATAAATCAAAGACCTCCACATAAAACCAGATATGCTGAATCTAATAGAAGAGAATGTGGGAAGAGTCTCAAATACTTGAGCACAGGGGAAACCTTCCTGAAGTGAACACCAATGGCTTATGCTTTAAGATCAACAATTGACAAATAAGATCACATAAAATAGAAAACCTTCTGTAAGGCAAAAGACACCATCAATAGGACAATATGGCAACCCACAGATTGGGAAAAGATTTTTACCCACCCTAAATCCTATAGTGGGCCAATATCCAAAATATATGAAGAACTTTAGAAGGTAGACTCAAGAGAACAAAATAACCTATTAAAATGTGGAGTACAAAGCTAAAGAGAGAATTCTCAACAGAGGAATCCTGAATGGCTGAGAAGGACATAAAGAAGTGTTTAATATCCTTAGTCATCAGGGAAATGCAATCAAAATGACCCTGAGGTTCCACTTCACACCAATTAGAATGGCTACCATCAAAAACTCAGGTGACAGCAGTGTTGGTGAGGATGTGGAGAAAGAGGAACACTCCTCCATTGCTGATGGGACAGAAAGCTGGTAAAACCATTTTGGAAATCAGTCTGGCATTTCCTGAGAAAATTGCAAATAGTTCTACCTGAAGACCCAGTTATACCACTACTGGTCATATATCCAAAAAATGTTCCAACATATAACAAGGACACATGCTCCTCTATGATCATAGCAGCCTTATTTATAATAGTTAGAAACTGAAAATAAGCCAGATGTCCCTCAACTAAAGAATAAATACAGAAAATGTGGTACATTTACACAATGAAGTACTACTCAGCTTAAAAAACAGTGGATGCTTCAGTCTTGAATTAAGGGGAGAAAGGGATGATTGCAGGAGTTGGAGGGAGAGAGAGACATGGGAGAAAGAGAAGGGTGAGCAAATAAGGGGACAATGTCAGAAAATAAAGGACATGTGAGAGAGGTACAGAAGGTCAGGAAATGGAACAAGAATATGTAGCAGGGGCAATGAGGAAATGGGGATAGCCACTGGAGAGTCCTACACTCCAAGGAAATGTGAGCTCTCAGGACCCAATGGGTATGACTTAATAAGATGTGCAGATATGGGGGAGATAGAACGTGTAGAAACCACCTCCAGTAGATAGGCATGGTTCCCAGTAGAGTGATGGGGTCAGACACCCATCACAAAGTTTTTAACCCAGAAATGTTCCTCTCCAAAGGAAGAACAGGGACAAAAAAAATAGAGCAGAGACTGAATGAAAGGCCAACAGGGGACTCCCTACCTGAGGATTCACCATGTCTGTAGACACCAAACCCAACACTGTTGCTATGGTCAAGAGGTGCTTGCTGACAGGAACCTGGTATGGAGGTTCCTTGGGAGGTTCCTAAGAAATATATAGAATCTTAGATCTACTCATACTTGCTGAATCAGAGTAAGCATTTTCATGCAACTTTTCAGTGATTCACATATTCAAAACTTTTATTAGGAGCTGAAAGTTTAGACATGACATGTAATTATTTGAAAAATAACTTGACAATTGGGAATTAGCACTGATAACTACTTATTTTCTCATTAGCATGCCTTTAGAATAAGAAGAATCCTCAGGGAAAGTTTATTTCCTGACACACAGCATGTGAAGTAGTTAAACTCAGGACAGAGCTTCACAACTGCTCAGTTGACTGTGTATTTGAAACTGAATCTGCAGAGGCACAAAGTCCTGGAAGACAATGACTGGAGATCCACAACAGGCTCCAAGGTACTGTAGGCATTGAGGACTACGTTTGCTTTTTAAATACTAAGGGTAGAATGCTGGATGCCTACTTCTCTCAATTCCAATATTAGTAATATTGGCAAGCAGCAATTAAAACTCGATATTTAGAATTTCTGCTAAAGTAACATAGTATGTTTGTTTCACATACTCAAATGTGTTATTTAGGACTATAAGGACTGGAACAATTGCTTTCAAAAGTCAGGCAAAAATAGCTGAGTATCCTCAACTTCTAATTATTCCCTTATTCTTTTGTCTGTTTGTTTTTTGAGGTAAGGTTTCTCTCTATAGCCCTGGCTGTCCTGGAACTCACTCTGTAGATCAGGTTGGCCTCGAACTCAGAAATTCACCTACCTCTGCCTCCCAAGAGCTAGGATTAAAGATGTACTCCACCAATGACCAGCTCCTTATTCTTAAAAGAACCACAAAAACAGTAATGAAGCAGACATGAATTCTTAAAGAGACTGAGAAATAAGTCCAACCAGCCATCTGGTTAGTGGTTATTTCACACGGAATTGGAAGGTTCAGAAATTGCAACATCCTAAAAACATTGTAGAAAGGATGAATCAATTTAAATATTTTGGGAATCACACCCTGTCATCAACAGCTTTAGACAGGATTTAAAAGGATATACATGCTTACCAGATAATAATTAAAAGTGAACAGTATGTAATGACAAGTCTTTCAAGTAGAATAAACAGCATCTAAATTCTCAATGATGATTTAATATAGTTTAGGGACTGTAAGTAGACAAATGTGTCCATCACAGAGGGAGATAATTGTGTGAATGAAGAACTTAGGAGAAATAAGAGAGTGAACAGTTGTGGTTTTACAAATAAACTGGAAATAAATTGTTTCTTTAGATCTTTGAAAGTGAATTATCAACAGACTTAGGGTGTAGTATAATCCATGATCTCTAATCAGTAACTTATTCCTTTTTAAAAATAAGCAAATGGAGCCAGGAAGTGGTGGCACAAGCCTTTAATCCCAACACTTGGGATGCAGAGGCAGGTGGATTTCTGAGTTCCTGGC
>NW_022196906.1:33239581-33241914 GCF_008632895.1 Mastomys coucha | reverse complement strand
CAAGGGCTCCCCTCCCATTGATGCTAGATAAGTCCCCTTCATAAAGTAATTACTTTTAATTAGGTGAGTAGTATTCCATTGTGCAAATGTACCACATTTTCTGTATCCATTCCTCAGTTGAGGGACATCTGGATTGCTTCCAGCTTCTGGCTGTTATAAATATGGCTGTTATGAACATAGTGGAGCATGTGTCCTTATTACATGATGGAGCCTCATCCAAGTATATGCCCAGGAGTTGTATATCTGATTCCTCAGGTACTACTATGTCCAATTTTCTGAGGAACCACCAGACTGATTTCCAGAGTGGTTGTAGGAGCTTGCAATCCCATCAGTAATGGAAGAATGTTCCTTTTTCTCCACATCCTTACCAGTGTCTGCTGTCATCTGAGTTTTTGATCTTAGCCATTTTGACTGGTATGAGATGGAATCTCAGGTTAGTTTTGATTTGCATTTTCCTGATGACTAAGGATGTTGAACATTTCTTTAGGTGCTTCTCAGCCATTTGAATTTCCTCAGTTGAGAATTCTTTGTTTAACTCTGTTCCCATTTTTAATAGGGTTATTTGGTTCTCTGGAGTCTAACTTCTTGAGTTTGTTGTATATACTGGATATTAGTCGTCTATCAGATGTAGGACTGGTAAAGATTTTTTCTCAATCTATTGCTTGTTGTTTTGTCAAATTGACAGTTTCCTTGCCTTATAGAAGCTTTGCAATTTTATGACATTCCATTTGTTGATTCTTGATCTTAGAGCATAAGCCATTGGTGTTCTGTTCAGGAAATTTTCCCCTGTGCCCATGTGTTTGAGGCTTTTCCCAACTTTGTTTCTATTAGATTCAGTGTATCTAGTTTTATGTGGAAGTCCTTGATCCACTTTTACTTGAGCTTTGTACAGGGGCATAAGAATGGATCAGTTTGCATTCTTCTACATATTGACTGCCAGTTGAACCAGCACCATTTTTTGAAAATGCTGTCTTTTTTCCCATGGAATGATTTTAGCTCCTTTGTCAAAGAGTTTTGGCTCTTTTTAAAAAACTATATTGTTGAGATTTACAGTACCTCCTTCATTTGTGCAATGTATTATGCAATAATTACATATGAAAGTTAATGTAATATTATTACATGTCTTATAATGATAAACAAATAAGTGATATTTAACTAAATATAAATTTAACACATAATGACCATGTATTTATAAGTATGTTAAAATGTATGCAGCGATAAAGTTTAAAGAACGTACTGTCCTACAAAATCATGTCACATAATACTTGGGACTTTAAAAAAAAAGAACTTTTAATTTTAAATTTTCAAAAATTATTTCCTCCTTCAAAATCTTCCGTATAATTCTCTTTGTTGCTTTGGAAATCTATGCTCCTTTTTTTCAATAATTGTTCTTATCTGCATACATATATAACTTTTTATAATTCCCTAAAGATGTTTCATTGACAGCTCCACCCTCACAATTACGGACCAGTATCATAATAGATTTATTTCACCAGATGAAAAAAGCAATTACAATTAGGTTTGTTTGCAGGCAATATAATATTATAAGCAAAAAATTCTATAGATCACATGAGAAAGATTCTAGAATTGATGAATAATTTTAGCACAGTTTCAGGACACACTATTTACTAACAAATTTCAAACCTTTTTTATAATCCAGTAGCAAACAAACAGAAAAGGAAATTGTGGAAAAATTCCTACTTATTACCACCTACAAAGCAAACAAAAAATGAATAACAACTCTGACATCTTTTATAAACTAAGCCAAGAAATTGAAATTTCTTTATAGTGAAATATTTAAATCTATGAGTATTTCCTACCTTTAATGCTTATAGAAAGAAGGAGAATTTATGGGAAAGAATGAATTGGTCAGGAAAGAAGGCACTTAATTTAGTCTTATAAAATATTTTGCTACTTTGAGTATTTAGATTGTTCTGACTCTATATATCAGTGGTGTACCCATCCCCTTCATTTATACCATTTTATTGTCCTTCTGGCATTCTTAAGTGAGCAGCAAAGTAAGAAAGATTTTATTATTGGAGAAATACTTAAAAATATTCATGGAGAGGCACTGTTCCTCAAAAAGTTTTTAACAAAGTGTAAGTTCTGTATATTCTATGCTAGAAACTCCTAAGAAATATATTAAATCTCAAAATTACTACATCTACTAGATCAGAGTAAGCATTTTATCATATCTCTTTGGTGACAGACATATACAAAAATCTTTATTACAATTGGAAAGTTTAGAAATCGCAGGAATCCTATCTAAGAGTAACTCAGCAATTGGGGAATTAGCACTAATAATTACTTATGTTCTCATGAGCATATTTCTA
>NW_022196906.1:33226934-33238469 GCF_008632895.1 Mastomys coucha | reverse complement strand
CAACAGGCATCATTATGACCTCCTTTCTATATTCCAGTTCAACAGCTCCCAAGCAGAGATGAGACATCAGAGGTCTTTTAGAGATCATGATGTATTAATGTATTAGGATAATCTAAAATAATATAGCAGAATTTGCTATATTCTAAGATTTGTATTTTCATTTAAAGTTCTGAAGTTTCCTTCATCTTTCTCTTAGTCTATGAACTTTATTGTTTCATTTGATTAAGAATATATCTTTTGTTTTATATATGACTTGGACTTTATATATCTTGTGTATTAATAGAAATTTAAAAAATAATTGAGGGATTCTTAAATTTGTCCTTGCATAACTTATTTCTACTGTTTTTACACAAAACAAATCATTAACTGATTTGAGTTATATATACATACATATATATATATATGTATACGTGTGTGTGTGTGTGTGTGTGTGTGTATTTTGTTTTTTCAAGACAGAGTTTCTGTATACAGCCCTGGCTCTCCTGGAACTCACTCTGTAGACCAGGCTGGCCTCGAATTCAGAAATCCGCCAGCCTTTGCCTCCTAAGTGCTGGGATTAAAGGCACGTGTCATCACTGCCCGGCATATTTTTATTTTAATATGTAATGAGTTCAAATTATTTTTGTCTTCTATGGATGAAGTTGTAGTAACTTTGAAGGCATGCTGGCCACAAAAATTATGCTATACCCTGGGAAATAGTTTATGTCCCTGTCAATTTTAAGTGAAAAAGGTAAAGTTTCTCTCATAGAGTTAGACTGTATAAAACCCTCTAAGTAAGTAATTTATATTATGATGATTATAATTCAGGTAAATAATCTCAATTATAAGATTATACCTTCCCTTCTATATAAGAGAATTTATAGTTCACTAAACTGGCTTTGGTTATGGACATAATTTGAAACAACTATTCTTAATTTATAGTGCACTAAAGTAGTTTTGGTTAGGGTCATAATTTGATAAAAATATTATGAAGTATAATGTGGTTTGTATTTTTAGTTTATCCTGATAATCATTTGGGTCAATTCAGTGATTTGAGAGCAAAGAGAAATTTTAATGAATCATATTAAATCTATAGATACTAGAATAATTGGAGAGCAAATCATTTGACAAGAACATAAAAATAATCAGCATCATATCTTTGAATTGTAAAGAGATGATGGCATTAAAATACCTATGGTTTTGAATTTACTCAAATGTTTTATTAATATGTAACATTACTGTGAATATTGGTATAGTTCTGCACTTAGCATAATCCCATGAGGATGTAATAACAATCAATTCAATTACAAGTTTTATTGCTGCTTCTTCCCAGTTTTATTTTATCTTAAAATTTTATCATTCATTTAGATCCCAGTTCTAATTAATAGACAATACTACTGCAGACTTAGGTTGTGAATTCTTTACAGCAGTGTGGATGTCATTTTACCTTATACTGCTTTGGTGACCTAAGGTCATTGTCATTTCCTTTGAAATTCAGCAATATTTAGAGAGATAATGTAAGAGGGGAGAGTGCCACAGACTGGGGTTTCTTACGGGGTCCCTTGTTCCGCGGGACGATGGGTTCTGGCCAGGTGTGCACGGGATTCGGCTTTGACAAATAGACATTACACAAGTGTAAGGTCTGAGTGTATTTCTCAAAAATGACATGAGGCTTTTACAATCATTGCAAAAGAGAGAAATGAAAAAATCTGGCAGCTCAGTAGTCGTACATCTGAGGCCATCTAAAACACACTGGATCTAAAACAACAGCCATCTCCTCTGGACTGGTGCAGCACCCCTGGGCTCCGAGTATGTTCAGGCTACATGGTCCAGGCCAGAGTCCCGGGAGACTGCGGGTGCGCCAGCCAGGAGAATAGAGGCTTGAATCTCGAGTCCTCAATGTTGAATCTTCAATGTTGAATGTTCGAATCTCGAATGCTCAATGTCTTGAATCTCAACTGGTGCTGCACCCCCGGGGCCCAAGCACTCGGGGCCCAGGGGGCTACGGACTGGGACTGAATGAATCTTAAAAGTCCTAGTCCACCAAAGTTGGTTCTAATCCAAGTGCGAGGGAGTCCAAATGCTGAATGCTGACTGCTGAATGTTGCAAACTGTCTCTCTCACACACACTCTCAGATTAAGGTCCCGCCCATTTTAGGTAAAAAGCCCACTATGCTAATCTTTTGGGGAAGTAGAGATAGTCTCTTGCTAATTCCTAGGAGTGGTTCAGCTGTAGTACACGACAGAGAATGAGGATTTTACTTGACTTTGTCCTGGGATAAGTCTCTCATTCTGTGAGCTTCAATGCCCTACCCAAAATGTTGGAGGCAATTAGTTAGAATGGCTTAATATTCTAAGCCAGGGTTTGACTAGGATGTTGCAACATTGGTGAAGGTCAGAGAGCAATGTCCAAGTTTTTTCTTACTAGTTGTACAGAAACGATATCTTGGTGACCCCCTAGCACACAAGTACCAGGACATATCTGGACTACCTCTGAGTTTGGGGTGCCAGGTGACGATGCGGAAGCAGGAGACTGAACAAGTGGAGATGATTTAAAGAAGAGATAGAAATTAAACTGGAGGTATTCTGTGGAGATCCTGTTCTCCCCTGCAGATAAAGCTAAGATTAAAAACAGAAAATGCATTAATTTCTGCTTTTCTTCATAAGCATATTTACATTTTTACATTGGTAAATATTTATTAATGTTATAGTCATCCTAAGTGACTGATGAATGACAGTATTAGGAAATATATAAATCAATGCAATAAATCTGCTGGCAAGATGGCTCAGCGGTTAAGAGCACTGACTGCTCTTCTGAAGGCCCTAAGTTCAAATCCCAGCAACCACATGGTGGCTCACAACCATCCATAATGAGATCTGATGCCCTCTTCTGGTGTGTCTGAAGACAGCTACAGTGTACTTACACATAATAGGTAAATAAGTCTTTAAAAAAATGCATACTGAATATTAATGTGTTTTACATCGGATTGTAAAGCAATTGCATACATTACTCTTTTAGAAATTAAGGCACTAACTGGGAAGACAAGACAACTCAGAGGGTAAAGGCACTTTCCACACTGTCATGATCTGAATTCTATTCTCTAAACCTACATGGTATAAGGAAAAAATAGGCACTCTAAAATTTTCTGGCCTTCTTACATGCCATGGCATGGACCAGCACACACACACATATGTGCACATACATACACACACATACACACACAAACACACTATACAAACAAACACATAGTAATAATACATGCAGAATTTTAAAAAAGAAATTAAAGCACCTACTAATAGTGTATGTTTGTGATGAACATAGAAAGACACAAGAAGAAAATGTTGTTTTGAGTATTATATACATCCATAGTTTCCATATTCCATTATATGTAACCTTTTAAGCTGATATTTTTAGTATCAGGCTATATTGATTTTTACTGTAAATTCAGAAATGACCCAAAGTAGTCAAAGATTATTTTAAATAATATATTGTTGTCTTAAATACTATCACTTTATATGTGAAATCCATTAACTGTATTTTGACAAATTCATTCATAAGTTTGGGAGGCTTGATTTGTTTATCATATACAGTGTTTTTAAAAACTCACTACTCCTTGGTCAATTTTGGTTAAATGTGTGGGTTTTTTTATATTACAATGGCTATATCAAATTGCTCCTTGGGTTTGCTTGCTTAAAAATCTCTTTTTCTAACCTTTACTCTGAGGTAATATTTATCGTTGAAGATGATGTGTATTTCTTTTATGTAGAAGAATGGTGGATTCTCTTTTCACATCCATTCTTTTAGCTTGTGTCCTTTACTGTGGAATTGAGCCCATTGATGATGAAAGATATTATTGAACAATGATTGTTGGTACCTATTATTTTGTTATTGGTGTTGGATGTGTGTGTGTGTGTGTGTGTGTGTGTGTGTGTGTGTGTGTGGTGTGTTTTGGTGCGAAATTATTTATTTCTTGTGTTTTCTTTGATATAATTAAGCTCTTTCAGTTGGAGTTTTCTTTTCAGGATCCTCTGAAGGATTTGTGGATAGATATTGTTTAAATTTGGTTTTGTCAAGGAATATCTTTTCTCCATTTGTTGTAAGTGGAAGTTTTGTTGAGTCTGGACTGTCATCTATTGTCTCTTAGAGTCTGCAAGTTATCTGCCCAGGTCCTTCTGACTTTAGAGTCTCTTGAGATGTCAGGAATAATTCTAATAGGTCTGCCTTTATGTTACTTGGCCCTTGGGTCTTTTACTATCCTGTCTTCATTCTGTACATTTAGTGATTTGATTATTAGATGGCATGGAGACTTGCTTTTCTGGTCCAATCTATTTGCTGTACAATAAGCTTCTTGTAGATTTACTGGTATCTCCTTCTTTAAGCTAGGGAAATTTTCTTCTATGATTTTGTTGAAAGTGATTGCTGGGCCTTTGAGCTGGGAATATTCTTCTAATCATATTATTCTTAGATTTTGTCTTTTCACAGTATCCCAAATTTCTTGAATGGGTTGTATCAGAAACTTCTTAAATTTACAATTTCCTTTGACCCTTGTACCAATTTCTTGTGTTAGATTCTCTATGCCTGAGATTCATTTATTTCCTCGTTTTTTTTTGGTGAGGCTTTAATTTGTAACTCCTGTGTCTAGTATTCCCTCAGTTTGCCTTTTTTATTTTTTCTATTCCCATTTTAAGGTATTGAATTATGTTATTCATTTTCTTCACCTCATTGATAGTATTTTCCTGTATTTCTTTCAGAGATTTATTCATTTTTCTCTTTAGCTACTGTCTTAGTCAGGGTTTCTATTCCCCTGGTAAGTCAACCATACTCCAGTGGAAAGACACTGTATCTAACATACTCATGGGCAGCACAGTTTGAGCATAGTATTTGAAAAACATGAGGATACAGTTGGGTCTGGAACTGGGAGAATATGGGGAAGCAGTGAATTTGATCAAAACACATTGTAGGGAATTCTCAAAAAATTAATTAAAACCATAAACTCAAAAATATTACCAATAATATTTACAAAACACTCTGAAATCCAATATTTTATCATTTCAGAGTAGATGCAATAAGTATGATTAAATATTGGCATATTTTAAGAAAATAAAACTAAAAACATCACAACCAACTTATAAAATATTTTTGATGGGATATTATATGAAATTATATATATAAATTATTCCGAGTCAATATTAATAATAGTAGGGCATTTTATGAAAATGCTAAAATGAAAAAAGATGAAGTACTGGTTAAAACTTTCCTTAGAAAAATTAAATAGTAGCAGGTATTAAGGCAAAGTCCTTAAATCTGGACAATAGGGATGATTAGGCAAGAGGACAGTAAACTCTAGGTAGGTGAGTCTGGGCTATGGAGTGAGCTCCTGTATCAAACAAACATTGGCAAGTAAAGAGCAGAAAACTATATCAAAATCATATAAAGAAATAAACTGTTGAAACTCACTCAAAAACGATAAGCTAATCTGAACAGAAGTGTAATTAGCAAGGAGTGAATTAGCATTATTTTTTTAAATAAGAGAAGAGTAGGAGTAGTAGAGTGTTTTGCAAGTTTATTTTTTTTTAAAGGGGTGTTTTAAGTTTATCAGTTTATAACTTGCTTACTAGTTTTTTTAGGATTGAAAGTGACTTTTTCATTCCTGATTTTAATAGTTTTATCTTCTACCTTCTACTGTATATTAGCTGAATGAAAAGAAAATTAAAAAGATCATATAAAGAAAAATCGATTTGATATAACAGACAAAATAAAAAAATATAATTTGGAAAATCAGGATAACTAACCTTATTTATTCATTATTAAAAGTGGACAACTTCTGAAATGGACAAACAAAAATACTCATAATTTACTGATATAAAGTCTGCAAAGACAAATAACTGCTTAAAACAAATCAAACACAACGTTGTGATAATTATCACCCTTATCATCTTATGAGCTTATGTAAACTATCCCCTATTACACTCCTCTACCAGTTTCCTTCCCACATTCAGACCTTTCCCTTTGTTTTCTGACCTCTTTATTTTAATTCTGCTGTCTGCTTGACCATAACTTTAGTACTATTCTTCAGAGTACGGATATAATTTGGAAAATCAGCATATTATTAAGTATACTACTGAAGACAATGTTTGCTTCATTCCAGTATTTATTAGTATATCACAGCTCAGTGGGGAGAGGAAACATCAGGTCTGAAATCACCACCAAATCTATGATGAACTATTTATAGGCTAAATCTTATGTGGCCCATTGAAGCAGCCACTCCTGCTATGGAAACCTGGTTGCATCTGCTAGGTCATTCCAAGAAGGTTTTCCCCAGATCTTAATATTTTATAGCTCCTATATTCCTGGTCCCTCACTTTTTATAATTAGAATAATTATATGTTTCATCTTTTTTTATTATGTTAGTTTCTAAGAACTCTAAGAACTGTCTTTCAAGGTTGCTAAGAATGTATTCAATGTTGTCTTTAAGAGCTTCTATCTTACACTATTTTCTTAAATCTGTGAGCTTTCTTGAAAATAATGTTTTCAATATAATACATAAATATTGACATTTTAATTACATTTCAACCTTTTGACATTTTAATAATTAATGACTCACTTTTAATAACTAAGCCTATTCTACTAAGGAATTTTATTTGTGGGCACAGTGACTATTTAGTTCACAGTTTGATAGGACATAGCATAATAGTTATATTTCCCCAATATGTGGATTTCTACATTATAATCCTCCTTTTCATTAATTTATTTATTCACTTTACATCCAGATCACAGCCCCCCCCTTCTCCTCCCAGTTCTAACCTTATAACTCCTCTCCAAAACCTCCCCCCCTTTTCCTCAGAGAAGAAGGGCCTCTATAGTTACCAACCCAACCTGGTACATCAAGTCTCAGCAGGACTAAGCACATCATCTCCCACTATTTACCAACAAGGCAGTTTAGCTAGGAGTAAGGCAATGGCAGTCAGCAGAGTCTAAGACAGCTCGTGCTACAATTGTTAAGGGATCTATATAAAGATCAAGCTGCACATCTACTAGAAATCTGTATAGCAGAGGATGGCCAAGTCGGTCATCAATGGGAGGAGAGGCCCTTGGCTCTGTAAAGGTTCTATGCCCCAGGGTAAGGGAATACCAGGACCAGGAAGGAGGAGAGAGTTGTGTGGTGAGCAGGGAGAGCAGGGAGGGAATAGGGGTTTGTTTTTGTTTATTTTTTTAATTTTATTATTTTTCTGGAGGAGAACCAGGGAAAGGAGGTATTATGTGACATGTAAATAAAGTAAGCATCTAATAAAAAAGTAACAATTAAAAAAAAAGAAAGAAAAAAAAGAGATCTATAAAGAGCCTCATTACAGACCCTGAATTCTAGTTGGTTGGTAGTTCAGTCTCTGTAAGAACCTATGGGTCCTGGATTAAAGCTAGAATTTAACAACAGAAACATAAAGGCTACAAACTCCTGGAAACTAAACTACTCTCTACTTAATGACCACTGGGTCAGGAAAGAAATAAAGAAATATTAAGGAATTTATAGAACTCAATGTAAATGAAGGCATAACATCCGCAAACTTATGGGACACAATGAAAGCAATGTTAAGAGAAAAGTTCATAGCATTAAGTTCCTTCATTAAAAAAAAAAAAAAAAAAAAAAATGGAGACTTCTAATGCTAGCAACTTAAAAACATACCTGAAAATTCTAGAAAAAAAAAGAAGCAAATACCTAAAAGACGAGTAGATGGCTAGAAACATTCAAATTCAGGACTGAAATCAATAAATTAGAAAAAAGAAAACAATACAAAGAATCAATGAAACTTAGACTACCCCTTAGCCAAACTAACTCAAAGGCACAGAGACAATATCCAAAACAACAGAACCCAGAAATGAAAATTGGGACACAACAACAGATACTCAGAAAATCCCTAGAATCATTAGGTCTTACTTCAAAAACCTATACACCACATAGTTAAAAAATCTAAAGAAATAGATGATTTTCTTGATAGATACTGCTTACCTAAGTTAAATCAATATCAGATAAGCAATTTAGATATTCCTATAACCCTTAAGAAAAAAAATACAGTGATTAAAAGTCTCCCAAACAAAAAATTTCCAGTGCCAGGTGGCTTTAGCACAGAATTCTAGCAGATTGACAAACAAGAGTTAATACTAATATTCCCCAAACCATTCTATAAAATAGAAACAGAAGGAATATTGCAAAACTCATTCTATGGGGCCATAGTCACCCTGACTAAACCACACAAAGACAACAAAAAAAGAGAATTTTAGACTAATTTTTCTCATGACACTGATGCAAAAATATTCAATAAAATACTCAAAAACTTAATCGAAGGACAAACCAAAACCATCAACCTCTATGATCAAGTAATCCTTCTTAATTCACCATATGTAAATGTGCAGTATAAGAACTGATCTGAGTTACCTGTGTATGTAGCGGAGGATGGCCTTATCTGGCAACAATGAGAAGGAAGGCCCTTGGTCCTGTGAAGGCTTGATGACCCAGCATAGGAGAATGCTAGAATGGTGAGGCTGAAGTGGGAGTATGGGTAGAGGAGGACCCTCATAGAAGCAGGGGGAGGGGAGGTGGGATAGGGTTGTTGCAGAGGGGAAACCAGGAGGGGGATTACCTTTGAAATGCAAATAAATAAAATAAACTATAAAAATTTTTAAAAAGAACTGATCTCAATCAGTTTCTTAAATTTTAATGTGTAGAAATTGATGACTTTTTTATTTGAGAGAATGTCAATAGAAACTAACAACACAAAAATCTCATATTGCATATTTCCTGAGTGATAAGATACCAGTAATACTTATTTCTTTATACAGTAACGAAACAGAAAATACATTGTAGTAGTCAAGGGTATCATTGATAAATGACTCTGAGTAAATATGGGCACTTTTCTTTTTTGGCCTCACTAACCATTACTAACCCTCTCTACTACTCTCAAGATCTGATTCCCAGAGAACAAACTGCTTTCTAGTAGCACCATGTATCCAGTACCTAATCCTAGTAGAACCATGTATCCAGTACCAAATGCAATGCTTGTTTCAGATGCTAATTAATTTTCCAATGTGAAAATTTCAAGGCTTCCTATATGTTAAGAAGTAGAAAAAAATGAAATGTCTGAAAGTAAGACCTCTGTGGATCTCTTAGACATATCAGATTTTGGATAATAGTTTGCTGTTTTGGGGGAAAGCTTGCTTTATCATAAAAGTCGGACAATTTTCCACACTCATACCCACTCTAAGTGTCAACATAATATTGCTTTGAGCTCACAAAATTTTTCAAATCTTGAACTCAGAAATATTTATTTTATATGAAATATGTTCAAGTATTAAGGACATTTATAAATTAATAATAAAGGGTATATTTTATTTATGCACAAAAGGTATTCTATAGCAGAAAATTAGGTGGGAACATGGAAAAGAATCCTAACAAATATTTCAATCTCTGAGGATCTAAATGGAGGATATGGCAGCAGGAAATCAATGCAGAGTGACTGAGGTCTTCTTGGCTGGGCTCTCCAATAAACAAGAACTCCAGCTGCCCCTATTTCTCCTCTTCATAGGATTTTATGTGGTCACTGTGGTGGGAAATCTGGCCATGATCACATTGATTGGATTCAGTTCGCACCTGCACACACCCATGTACTATTTCCTTAGTAGTCTGTCTTTCATTGACTTTTGTCAGTCCACAGTCGTTACCCCTAAAATGCTGGTGAATTTTATAATGGAGAAAAACCTCATCTCCTATCCTGGATATGTGACTCAGCTTTGCTGCTTCCTCATTTTTGGCTTTGCGGAGTGCTACACTTTAGCTGCAATGGCATATGATCGCTATGTTGCCATCCGTAATCCCTTGCTTTATACTGCAACCATGTCCTATCAGATTTATACTTCCCTGATTTTGGGAGTGTTCTGTGCATCAGTTCACACAAGTTTCATGATTAAGATTCAGTTCTGCAAATTAGACGTGCTCAATCACTATTTCTGTGACCTTCCTCTCTTGTAGCTTACATGCTCTAATACCTATGTCAATGAAATGTTAATTCTATTTTTTGGTACACTCAACATCTGTGTCCCAATGCTGACCATTATACTTCCTACCTCTTCATCATTGCCACCATCCTCCGCATTCGCTCCACTGAGGGCAGGTCCAAAGCCTTCAGTACTTGCAGTTCCCACATCTTGGCTGTTGCTGTCTTCTTTGGATCTTTAGCATTCATGTACCTTCAGCCATCATCAGTCAGCTCCATGGACCAAGGGAAAGTGTCCTATGTGTTTTATCCACTTGTCATATCATGCTGAGCCCCTTGATCTACAGTCTGAGGAATAAGGATGTCAGTGTTGCCTTAAAGAAAATATTTGAACGAAAAAGATTCATATAAACAGAAGTAATGTGAGGATTATTTATTAGAGCAAAATTATCCACAAATTCATTTTTCTATGCTTATGTCATCTCATATGTTTCACAAAATCAAAATATAAGTAAATAATAAAGATGACATAATCCATATTCCCATAATGGATAGCCATTTATATTGTGTATATTTTTCTTCATATTTCATAAACATTACTTTAAAAATAATAAATGTCATTCTTAAATATGACAAAATTGATATTTTTAATTAATTCTGAGAATTTTGTATGCAAGTGCTGTAATTATGACATTTTCCTCATATTCCTCTAACCACTTACCTGTTCCTCTGCTTTCTTTAATATCTTGTTTCCTAGAAACATAGATAGGTAGACTAATAGATAGATAAATGGAGAGAGAGAGAGAGAGAGAGAGAGAGAGAGAGAGAGAGAGAGAGAGAGAGGCCTAATAGGAAAACTGATTTGTTCTAAGTAATAATTAATTGCCTATAGTTAAATATCTTGGAGTGAGTTTGCCTGATGTTACATCAACTAGTATCATTTTTAGCTCATGCTTCAGAAACTCTGTGGTTGAGCTTTCCAGTGCCACTTCCCTGTCATACATAGAACACACTCTATTACCACGGACCTCCTTTTACTCTGCCTCTTAGAATATTGTTTCCCACACTTCTAAAAAGTTCCCCTTGAGTGTTAGGTGGTAGTGTTGTATTTTAGGTAGATTAATTGTGGCTTTTCAGCCACCATCATTTATTCTCTCACTTTAGACCAGTGATGGCCTTCATCTGCTATGAAAAGGGTTATAGTTATCTGTGGGTGACACAGTAAATGCTAAGTTTACAACTAAAGATTATACTACTTGGGAAATTATCACTATTAGATTTTCTTCTAGGTTCCAAGATCTCACAAGCAACTAATAGTTGACTATCTTTACAGAACCTGACATGAATTTTTCTCCTATTGTGCTGGCTTTAAGTACAATTTGATAGTTATTGGTTATTGTCCTGATGTAACTGCTACTATTATACTTTTTTGGATAGCTTGACTTGCTGGCTATTGTTGCAGTGTTAATGTGGCTATTACAATTGAGTACAACTATTAACCATTTTACTTTCCTAGCAACTTGAATAGCACTGTTACTTGTGGAGTAGCTTTCTAGATCCAGTCCAGCT
>NW_022196906.1:33225721-33226639 GCF_008632895.1 Mastomys coucha | reverse complement strand
TCTAGAATAGATACTCCTCATCATCTCTTTTGATTTTACTGGTTTTTGTAGTAATTTTAGATTATATATACTCATAGGCAAAGAATTAGATCTAGGCATCCCAATAACGGTAGGGGACGGAGGTGTGTGGTGTTTGTCCTTCTGTCTCCAAGTCATTTTATTCAATACTTTCAAATTTCAAGATATTGATTTTCTTTAGGGATAAATAAAACTCCACTGTATATAGTATTATGTTTTTAACTTTCAATTTATCAGTTAGAGTCATTTAGGTGATTTCCATTTCTAGCTATTGTGACTAGAGTTAGAATGAAAATGGTTGATGTGTTGTTCAACTCGTTGAGTATGCATCATACCTGGTTCACAGCCTGGAAAGATGTGACAAAATGTACAAGATGTGTACTAGCCCAAACTAGATCAAATCCCAACATGGAAATCAGTAGTCAGCATGAAGCTATACCTACAGTTAAGGAGCTATTGGCAGTGGATATCTTATGAGAGATAGAGCGTCACTTTTCTTTAAGTGTATAGACCTGGATAAATCAGCCATTCTCCAGTGGAATGTCAAATAGCTAAGAATGTGTGGGTCAGGAAAATTGGAATTGACTGGAGTGAGTTAAAAATGAAAGACGGTACAAAGTTGTGTAGATAGGGAAGGGATAGACCTGAACAGAGTGGATGGACGATGTGAATATCATCCAAAACTGTGCTGTGAAATTCTTAAAAATCTAACGAAATGTAAAGCTTTAATAAATATAGAAGACTTATGTAGTCTATCTCTTTTTACTAACTTGTAGGTGAATGAAAACTGCTTTTATTTAATCATCAAGTAAATTTTTCCAAATAAAATAACTTTCTGAGTCTGTCATACTAAGTATATGTGGCAGACGTCAATAAAGGTCAAAAGTCCAAATCCTATAT
>NW_022196906.1:33215298-33224690 GCF_008632895.1 Mastomys coucha | reverse complement strand
AAATTTATAATCATGTTAAAATCTAATACAATGATAAAATAAAGTTTTAAAAAGCATGTAAATTATGACTCTCATCCTGGATATTTGTGTTTTTCTATAAAGATCATGTCATAAAATGTTTGGGACCTAAGAAAATTTTCTATTAATTCTTCAAAAGCTTATTTCTTTTCTTTTCAGATTATACTGTGACTATACCATTTCTTCTTCCATTTCTTCCCTCTAAAGCTTCCATATATCCCATGTGATCTCTGTCTGTCTCTGTCTCTGTCTCTGTCTCTGTCTTTCTCTCTCTCTCTCTCTTTCTCTCTCTCTCTCTCTCTCTCTCTCTCTCTCTCTCTCTCTCTCTCTCTCTCTCTCTCTCTCTCTCTCTCTCTCTCTCTGTCTCTCTCTCTCTCAATAGCAAGTCAAATAGCTTTGACCATAGCAGGAAGTCTGTATCCCAAAATAGTGCCTACAATTCATTTCTTGGTGCAGCAGAACTATCAACTCTCAGCTTAACTACAATGGAGGTGAAATCCTTTGGTGATGTGAGGGTCATTGAAGTACAGCCTTATTACAGTGAAATCCAATGTCTAAAAATTGTTCTCATTTTGGGCTTGTACCACAGAAAGAGCCAAGATTTTAAACTCTACTAAATACAAAACAAACAAAAAGACTTTATATATTTATGCTCATTTAAGAAAATAGTAGTGATGTATTATATTGAAGTATACAGGTAATAAGTTTGGAGTTATTTAAAATTTATATTGAGAAAAATGTATTTTCACTATTGCTGTAGATGAGAATCTACATAAGAATGTTAAATTGATTGTTGTTTTATATCAAGCAACTTTTATAATACTCATTTTTATTGTTATAATATTTTATAAATTTTAAAGAATATGACAAAAAAGATATTGTAAGTATTGAAGGGGGGTCTCTGGGAGGAGTGTGAGTACAAAAGGGAAACAAGAATGTGATACAATTCTATTTACTTAAAATATGTTCTTAAATGTTAACAAATTCAGATAAATTGAAATCATGTAACTTTTCTCATCATAATGCAATAAAAGTTTTAAAAAAAAGAAAAAAGAAAAATGGGAATGTCTAAAAGAAGAATCCTGGAGATCTCTTAGTAATGTAAGATTATAGGATAAATTATTCAATGTTTTTTTAGGGAAGGCTTGCTTCTTCAACATAGGCAGGCATGTTTTTACACTAATACCCACTTTATACCCACTTTATATCCCAATTTAGAGACATTGCTTTGAAATCACAAAATTTTTGAAAGCCGTAATACAGTGATAGTTTTTTTATAAAATTCAGTCTTAAGTTTTAAGTACATGTTTAAAAATAATGCAACTAGATATTTTATTTATCAAAGATGATACAGTTAAGGCAATGATATACAAGGCAAAGGAGTTCTCAGGCAGATAATTTATATAGGAACTTTGTGTACATGGGAAAGAATAAAAAATTCACCCTAACAGCTTTACTATATTTTACTCCCTCAGGATCAGAATGGAGGACATGACAGCAGGAAACCACTGCACAGTGACTGAGTTTTTCTTGGCTGGGCTCTCAGAGAAGCCAGAACTCCAGCTGCCACTCTTCCTCCTCTTCCTTGGAATCTATCTGATCACTGTGTCTGGGAACCTGGGCATGATCACACTGATTGGGCTCAGTTCACACCTGCACACACCCATGTACTTTTTCCTCAGCAGTCTATCCTTCATTGACTTCTGTCAGTCCACAGTTGTTATTCCTAAAACGCTCATGAGCTTTCTGACAGAGAAGAACATCATCTCCTATGCTGGATGCATGGCTCAGCTCTACTTCCTCATCATTTTTGGTGTTGCAGAGTGCTACACATTAGCTGCAATGGCATATGATCGTTATGTTGCCATTTGTAACCCATTGCTTTACAACGTAATCATGTCCTATCAGATTTATGGTTCTCTGATTTCAGGAGTGTATATTTTTGGTGTGGTTTGTTCTTCAATCATCACTGGCTTCATGATTCGAATTCAGTTCTGCAAAGCTGATGTGATCAATCACTATTTCTGTGATCTTCTTCCCCTCTGGAAACTTGCATGCTCTAATACCTTTATCAATGAAATGTTAACTCTATGTGTTAGTATGTTTAATGTCTGTGTCCCAGTGCTGACTATTATTACTTCCTATATCTTCATTATTGCCAGCATTCTCCACATTCACTCCAGGGAGGGCAAGTTCAAAGCTTTTAGTACTTGCAGTTCTCACATCTCTGCTGTTGCTCTCTTCTATGGTTCTGGTGCTTTCGTGTACTTACAGCCATCTTCAGTGAGTTCGATGGACCAAGGGAAAGTGTCCTCTGTGTTTTACACTACTGTTGTTCCCATGCTGAACCCCTTGATCTATAGCCTGAGAAATAAAGATGTCAGTGTTGCATTGAAGAAAATACTTGACAGAAAAAAAATTGATGTAAGCCGAAGTCATGTGAAGATAATTTATCACAGCAAAGTAATTAGAAATACACGGAAAAATTTTTGACTCCACCTGTCATTACTATTACATATTTGCTAGCATCCTTTAATAATTTTTACTGTTACAAATTACAACTTAATTTTCAAGCATCTTATATGTTGTATGTTTATCAGAATCCAAAATGAATACAAAAAATATGAATGACATGAATTGTGACCATAAATGGTATTGTATCATGTTATGTATATTTTATCCACATTTGATAATTATTACTTTTAAAATAGAAACCACCTTCTTAACTACAAAATCATACCTTTAAATTAATTTTTATTTCATTTTTAAGAATTTCATATATATGAGTGCTGTAGATACATCAGTTCTCTCATCTCCCTCCAACCACTCCTATGTTCCTCCTGATCTCTCTCAAATTAATGGTCTCCTTTCTTTTAATCCATATATACCCATAGGAAGTCTGATTCTGTTCTCAGTAAGAGCCGTTTCCCACAGCTCTTCATCTCATCATGGAGTGCTAGAGATTTCCCAGTTCTACATTGAAGAGCATGTGTTGTTTGTTTTTCTAGCTGTGAGTCACCTCAATCAATTTTTTCTAGCTCCATTTATTTACATGAAAATTTCAAAATCTTATTTTTCTTTACAGCTAAAAAAATTCCACTGTGTTTTTATTATCATTTCATCATTTATAGGTCATGTAGGCCATTCCCACTTATTTGCTCTTGTGAATAATTTGCTTATTTACACTCTTAGTTACTTAACTTACCACAGGATATTCAAAAGTAGCTGCAGCTGCTTGCAAAACTGTCAATAATGAATGAGATTTAGTTACCTTTTCCCCACATCTTCTCAAAATGTTTTGAAGTTTGATTTTATTTTGACTAGGGTGAGTTGAAATCTAAAGTTTATATTTTTGTTTTATGCTTGTTTTGTGTATTTGTTTACTAACTTGTTGCTTTTGTCCTAATGGGGTTGTTGGAGACTTGATTTAATAGATTTCCAAATTACATGGGAATTTGTATGTCTGCTTGCAAGATGCTACAGGTCCCTGACCCCAGTTGGTTTTGACTGGGAAATAAAGTTTCAAGCAGCCAATGGCTGGGCAGGGAGACAGAGGCTAGACTTTTAGGCTTCCCATACAAGAAACCCAGGAGAAGAGGAAGAAGGAAATCCACCATGAGAAGGTTGTAGGACAGACCATGCCGTGAACGAGCAGGAGGGAGAAATGGCAGAAATGTATGTGTAAGGGGCTAGGGCAGCAATGGCAAAATATAGATTTAGAAAGAATTAACTCAGGAATATGGGGGAGGGTGTTAGCCACATGGATGTTCAGGAGTGACCAGTCATTGAGCAAGTTAAGGCATATTAAATTATTAAGGTTGTGTGTGTGTGTGTGTGTGTGTGTGTGTGTGTGTGTGTGTTTGCCTGGGATCCACGACATTGTGGCAGGTTATAACTGAATTGCTTCATTTAAGCTAAAACTACCTCTAGAAATCTGTGCCAATCTTCTGGCTCCTTCTCATTATCTGGCTAGGTGTCTTCACTTGTGTCTAGCTTGTGCTCTCCTCAACCTGTCTCTGTGTAACTCATGGTAAAACTGCCTTTCTATGTCTCTGTTTCTGTCTCTCTGTCTCTGTCTCTCTCTCTGTCTCTTTCTCTCTCTGAAGTTTTCTCTTCTGTCACCTCCCTTTTCTATCTGTTCTTGTTAAAGTTGGGCATAACCTATACTTTCAAATTTTTCTTTTATTCTTCTCTTCATCTGCAACTCAAATAAACATTGCTTTCCAACATGGTGCTTCCTTCTACAAACTAACTTTATCTTCACTGTTTGGGAATAAAATTGAATATGATAAATATGTCTGTATCCCAGCCAATGTGGATATGTTACTGTATTGGAATCCCTTTAAACTCATGGACACTGCTAAAGTTAGATTTCCATTGTAATTCTGAATATAGTAGCTGACAGTAATATTATCCATTTTAAAGATGGTGGCAAATGAGAATTATTCTTAATTTTCAGTAAGTCAATCTGATTGTAGCTTGTAGCTATCCTGGGAAGATTTTCCCCTGAGTATTTTTATCTCCTACCACTTTCATGGATCTTTATGATTCTTTTATGTCTCACATTGGACCTTCACCAAAACCATGGACTTGAGTTTCTAAAGCTGTTCAAAATGATAACAACAATAACAGGTCATTCCTTATGTCAAGTCTCCACGGTCTGACCAAATAGAGAGGGTGTAAGGAATGGGGTCAGGTATGATTTGGGGATATTATAAAAGAGTTTCACTTTTCAGACCTCTTTAGCCTGTGGCATTTTTGATGCTATAATTTCTAAGCCCAATAAACCCATATAAAACCACAATCCAATTATCATAATTGTAAGCTATATGCATAGATTTAGCAGATCTAACAGTACACTAACTTATTCCCCAACTATAAGACCCCATCTTACTTGCTGTTTCTCCTGGTCACATAGTTCTAATCCATCAATGATTCCTCCTCATTTTCTGTCCCCTTTCATCTTCCTTTCTTTCTACCTGCCACAGTCTCAAAAGTCCAGTACCACCTTTCCTCTACACTGCCCAGTCACAGTATCTAGACTTTATTCAAAAGTTAAAATGAGAGAAGGTTAATATGAGATCACCTCAATATGTGATGGATTGCTCATAGTGGGCCACCCCTCTTGATGACAGAATTAACATCAGAATATAAATAGCATCAGGCCAAACACAGCACATCTTTCTGTTTTTTTATTTGTTTGTTTGTTTCATATTTTCTGAACATCTTATAAGTCCTTTTGTAAATTTCTAATATTTATTCTCTTGTCTATCTTTGCATACAGACTGCTCCTTTTCATCAAGACTTCTCTTCCCTGTGTTTTGCAAAGGCTGCTCCTAATCTTTCATTTTAGCTGGAAAAAGTCCATCATCTTTACACTCATTCTCTTACAAAACATAAGGATAGGAAAATAACTGGAGTCAAAAGAATGTAAAACAATGCCATGCAGTTCAGTTTTCAATGGAATTCTCATGTTCATTCGAAACTTCAATGTAATGTTTACACTTTGCTTCTGATGTCATTCTGGTGTATGAGCACATATAATAATTGCCCATTAAGATCTTTATATAGTATTCATGTCTTTGCTAGCCCATGTATTCATCCTCCAGTTATTCCCACAAAACAATTTCAGAAATTTGAGAAACACCTGCTCTAGTAATGAAAATAGTCACAGCAATAAACCAGAACATGATACTTACTGTCTGTGCTAGTCAAAACTTTTCCATCATGCCTACAATACCCATGAGAATGCATATAGGAGAGGGAGTTTTCTTTTTTGGATAACAATGTCATAGACATCAGCATATTAAGTTTTCAATGTTCATAGTGAGTCATCATAGTGGCTGGTTTAGAGGAAAAAATACAGTCAGGGTAATGTAATTTTTATAGCTGGGTCCACTTTATACAATTCCTAATATCTCCACAGATGATGACAGAATATCAGAACCAATAACTGATCATGTGACTTTGTAATGGGCATATTATATTCAATCTTGTGCACTATATAGAGTAAATGATTTTTGTATATACTTACTAATTTGAATACATATCACTTGTGTATTATTTGACAATTCTAAAAGGCTTATGTGGATACAATTTTAATCTTATAACTTGGTAATGTCTATACTCTAAGTAGTTGTCTTTGTAGAGCTTATGCACACATAAATACTATTAAGAAGTATTTGAAAGAGTAAATAAGTCCCACATTTTTCAATGATTATCATAACCAGAGAAAGATATAATAAAATATTAACATAAATAGGTGAAATTCCCAACAGTGGGTAGAAGGAACTTGTAGAGTCCACCTCCAGTAGAAAGACAGGCCGTCAAGTAGAGGGATGGGGTTGTAATTCCACAGCCAAAAGTTCTGACCCAGAATTGGTCCTGTCTAAAAGAACTTCAGGAACAAAAATGGAGAATGGAGGTCTAGTGATCAGCCAAAATTGGTATCCAGCTCAAAGGGAGGCTCCAAGGCCTGACACTATTACTGGTGCTATGGTGTGCTTACAGACAGGAGCCTAGCATGGCTGTCCTCCAAGAGGGCTAAGAAGCAGCTGAAAGAATCAGATGCAGATACTTACACCCAGCCAATGGACAGAATCCAGAGACCCCTGTGGTTGAATTAGGGAAAGGCTGGAAGAAGCTGAGGTGGAGGGTTACCCCATAGGAAGAACACCAGTCAATATTTTATGGGTGTTGCTTCCCTGTCATAATACAAGGTATTATCTCACAGCACACTTGCTGGTCATTTGCTTCTTATAATCTTTCCAAACCTATTGTGTTATGCTCCCTGAGCATCAGGTGTAGATGTCATGCTAGAGTTGCATCAGTTGGGGCTGGAGAATTGAGACTTAATTATCTGCAGTTTTGCCAAGTTGTGCCTTTCCACAATAGCCTCCATCTGTTAGTGAATGAAGCTTCTGTGTTGAGGGTAAAGAGATAATCCGACCTGAAGATGCAAGAGTAAGTATTTCAAATACATTTAAAATTATTACTGTTAAAGAAATTGGTGGAAGTAAGTTCTCTTCTATGATGTACAACTTCATGAGGTATAGGTTTACACAATCAGGTTTAGTATGGAACATGTCTGAAGTCTATCACATAGCATGTGGTTACCACCATAATTTCAGTGCCACTGCTGCACTCTTAAGGAGAGCTTGCCATGTTTGTAATTGTGCTGAATTGTAGGCTCTGTAGCTCATTAGAACTACTGATTACTTTTCTCTCTTGGCACCTTCCATAGAATGTTATATATATTCGATGTAGTCCTAAGAAAGCTGATGCAAACGTCAATTAAATACACTACTGGGAGCCACTGAAATGCTAAAAATGCTCATTGGCAGTATTTTACATAGCATGTAATCTCAATTGTTTCTTTAAAAAATAATGTTGATTAAATATTAAATTATGGAAGTTTGTTTATATACTTTTATAGATTTAATAATTATAGTGAGAATATAATCATATATAGCTAAAAGTCATATATATTCTGAATTTTATTATGAATTTGAAACAATAACAAAATCACTATAACAAACATGCATTTCTTCTTCAGAATTTAACAGAGGATATGCCAGTAGGACAATATTTCAGGGTGTATGGATTCATCCTGACTAAATTCTCTAAAAAGGCAGAATCTCAGCTGCCTTCTTCCTCCTCTTTATAGGAATCTATGCACTCACTCCAGTTGGAAATGGGCAAGATCACTTTGATTGGGAAAGTTCCCACCTGCACATACCCATGTACTATTTCGTCATATACTTAATTAATCTCTGCCATTTCATGGTCACTAACCAAAACATGTTTTGAACTTTGTGATAGAAAACAACTCCATCTCCCATCTTCAATAAATTTTCCCATCTTCAGCTCTATTTTGTCCTCTGTTTCATGTTTCCAAAGTGTCACTTGCTAGCTCCAATTTCATATGGCCCCTACATTGCCATCTATAACCTGGTGGTTTACAATGTGACCATCTGCTCTCAGGTTTATAGTTCCCTGATTTCAGAAGTACATATTATTGGTGTAGTTTTTATATCAGTTTACATGATCTATGTACAGCTTGATAACATAGACATTATCAACCACCATTTCTATGTTCTTCTTACCCAACAAAGTTTCCCCACTTATATTAAAGTTCTCTTTTTATTGATTTTTAATTACTATTTTACTTAGTCATTTTTAATTGTATTCACTTCCCCCATTAAGTTTTAGTTCTATTGTCAAAGAATTTTTGATTTTATGCTTTTGTACATTTAACAGTGTTGCAAACAAGTTGGCTTTTCTCACTTCTTACTTCATCATTGTAGGCAGGTTCATCAGCATTTCACTGAAAAAGCCTCCAGTACATATTGGTCTCTTAGTACTGGTGTGTTTTTTATGTCTGCTGCATTCATGTATTTTTGGCCATCATCAATCATCTCCAAGGACCAAGGAAAAGTATCCTTAATTTTTTATGCCATTGTTGCTCCCATAGTTATCCACTTAATCTACAACCTAAGGAATAAGTATATCTGTATTGCCCTGAAGAAAATACCAGGAAAAAAACAATTCATGTCAACTTAACAAATATGGATTTTCTTATGAAAATATAGTCATCAACTGATACATTGTTTCAATTGCTTTTATTCATTTTAATGCATTTGTCAGTTTAAACATTTGTTCTGAAATTGGACATATCTAATTTCTACAACTGTCCACTACCTTTTCTTATATAAAAGTTGTTGCATATATATCACAGAAAAAAAGTACATGAAATTCTGTGAATAGAATCCACCTATTTAGTTTGTTACATCAACAACATCAACTTAATATGTCTTTGATTATGTAGTTGATTAAAAATATCTTTTGCCACACCCAGGATCAGAGGTAAGCAGGAACCAACATCTGTACCAACAGTGGGAGTAACTGGGACCAGCAGGACCAGGCACACAGGAAATCCATCAGCCCAGTGACTCAGGTTCTGTCTGGTCTGTCTGGGTTGGGGTCCAGAGTAGACCTTGGGTGAATGCTCCGAAGCCAGTCCCACAACACCCAGAGGAAGCTCCACTCCAAGGTGCTCTGATACACAAGGGATCAGAGGTGAGCAGGAACCAACATCTGTCCCAACAATGGGAGTAACTGGGAAGGCGGGACCAGGCACCCAGGAACTCTGTCAGCCCAGTGACCTGGGTTCCTTCCAGTCTGTCGGGGCTGGAATCCAGAGCAGACCTTGGGTGAAAGCTCCAGAGCCAGTCCCACAACACCCAGAGGAAGTTCCACTCCCAGGTGCTCTGACACACCCAAGATCAGAGAGCAGACCTTGGGAACAAGCTCTGCAGCTAGTCCCACAACATACAGAGAAAGCCACACTCCCAGGTGATCTAACAAGCCCAGGA
>NW_022196906.1:33204786-33213882 GCF_008632895.1 Mastomys coucha | reverse complement strand
TGTGTACAACATAAGGGTCTTGAAATCTTGCTTCTCCTATCTCAGCCTCTCTAATAGTAGTATTGTTTGTTTCATATTTTTACACTGTACTATGGTTTTCAGAACAGCTTATATATTTCTAAAGTATTTATATACCCAAAGGAAACATAGATGATTAACTAGGGAGGTAGCTTGTAAGAGAACAACCAAGTGAGACTGAATGCTTTGCTTGACATTTGTAACTCTTGTATCAAGTTTGAAGACGAGGACTTTATAAGTTACTCTTTCTCTGAGATTTTTCAAATTATCCAAATTATCACAGCTAATGAACCAAATTCTTACCCTCACCTAATGTCTGTGCCACCCTCCAAGCCGAACCATTGTTCATTGAAACAATTGGTGAATGACTTTATGGATAGACCATCTTAATACTTACACCATTTCTTAAATGAATGTAACCATTGTCTGTGGGCTGAGAAAGAAGTCACTCATGCAAGTCAAATGGCTTTGACCATAGCAGGAAGTCTGTATCCAAAAATTGAGCCTACAATTCATTTCTTGGTGCAGCATAGCTATCAACTCTCAGCTTAGCTACGATGGAGGTAAAATCCTTTGGTGATGTGAGATTCATTGAAATACAGCGTTATTACAATGAAAAAAAATCTTTTTCTTATTATCAATGTAAAGAAGATATTTCTACAAGTTTAAGCAATCTGACCCATCTATGTGAAAAAAAAACCCTAAATATAAAACCATGATACTTATGATATCTATTTTGGAGATGTCACTTGATGATCCACTTACTGTCCTCCTCTTTATTGGATGTCATTTGGCTTCTTTCTTTAGTATATTACTTCAAAAACTCTGTTGTTAGCCGGGCGGTGGTGGCGCACGCCTTTAATCCCAGCACTTGGGAGGCAGAGGCAGGTAGATTTCTGAGTTCCAGGCCAGCCTGGTCTACAGAGTGAGTTCCAGGACAGCCAGGGATACACAGAGAAGCCCTGTTTCAAAAAACAAAAAAAAAAAAACCTAAAAAATAAAAAACAAAAAACAAAAAACAAAACAAAACAAAACAAAAAACAACTATGTTGTCATTTCAAATCTATGTTACAGAAGCTTTTATGTATTAAGCCTGCTTCTGATTCAGGATCCTAGTGGTACATATGCTGATTCTTTAGTTTACAATTCTCCATTTTAACCAAAATTATTTAGACTGACATATACAAGCGGAATTTTTTGTTCTCACTAATTATTGCTGTCTAGTTCGTAGAACAAGACTTAAAGCTTATTACTTCCTTAAGGATTTTCTTATCCCCTTTATGAAATATTTAAGAGAAGTGCCTGAAATCTATATCATCTGTATCCATCAATGATTTGTTATCATTCCATGGTGCTATATTTATTTTTAACTAAATTTAGTTCAGTACAGCCTTGTAAATCAAATACTTATGTTTCACTTATGTCTTTGATTTAAGGATATGTTAAATGTAATAACTGATCTGTTACACAGAAAGAGCAAAAAGTTTTAATCTTGAATAGAATTGCTCTGGAAAACCAGTCTACATAAGATTATGTGTGAATTACTGAATTTCTGGATTCATTATATCTTGTTAATTAAAGAAATTCTGAAAGTATTGCTCAGTTATTTTGGTTTTCAAATGACTGTGAGTTTAAAAATAATTAAGTTCAATAACTTATAGTTCAAAAGTAAAATTTGTGGAATTAGGTTAATACTACAAGTCTTGTACTACTGACAATTTTCCATATCATGATTATAGTTCCACCTATGATGAAAGCAGAATAATTGTGGCACATATTCCATCATATCTTTCTATCTATCTATCTATCTATCTATCTATCTACCTATCTATCTATTTATCTATCTATCTAGAGAGAGGGGGGAAAGAAAGAGAGAGAGAGAGAGAGAGAGAGTACAATATAAAGGTGACAAAATGAAAAACACCATATTATTAATCATAATAATCTGACTAACCAGTAGAGCTGTTTTGTTGTATTAGTTTATTTCTTTATTTATCCATCCATTCATTCATTTTTCTAGAGATGGAAAATAATTGAATTATTCTCCAACTAGTCTATTATTGTTGCCACAATCATTTTCATATTCCTTATTGTGTTTGTGTAGTACTTCAGATGAAGGGACAAGGAATGACTACAGCTCTATAGACTTGTCCCTCTATAGGACTCTGGGGGGCTCTAATATTATGTGATTTGTCAAATTGACCACAGCATAAAGTGGACTTCATTGTCTCAGCATATTCCTTATTATTCAAGATATCTATGGATCTAAGCTTATGGTGAATCAACTATCAAAATATTATGCATGGATGGAAAAGACACACATAAATCTACCAATATAAATATATAATATATACATGTATGCATATAAGTATATAAATTAATGTATATCAATAAAAATGAATGTAATATAAAATATAAAAAGCCCAACACACATTAAAAGCAGAATATACAAAACATATGAAGAAGTTAATATATATCCAATAAATTATCATTTGCTAACTTTCATTTCTTTCAATATAATTTACATAATATGCAAAACTGTTTCTGAAATTTTCAAAAAATTTCATACTTCTTGTAAGTTATTATTCTAAGTAATGATGCTATTAAAACTATTTGGTGAGCTAATCCACATTTTCCACACCCAGTTGCAGCTCAACCACCTCAGGTATTCTAACAAATACTGGATCACAGATAAGACATCCAAACCCCATCCCAATGACCAGCATACCTGAACCCCTGTGACCCTAGGACACATATTCTCAACATAAGACCCGCATGACTTTCAGTTTCTACCTATGCCAGGATATTATTATCCTACGGATAATAGGAATAGAAGAGAGTAATGATTTTCAACTCAAAGGCTAGTAAACACATTCAACAAAATTATAGAAGAAAACTTCCCTAACCTTAAGAAAGTGATGACTATGAACATATAAGAAGCCTACAGAACTCCAAATAGAGTGGACCAGAAAAGAAATTCCTCCTGTCACATAATAATCAAAACATCAAATGAACAAAACAAAGAAAGAATATTAAAAGAGGCAAAGAAAAAAATGGTCCAGTAACATTTAAAGGTAGGCCTATCAGACTTACACCAGACTTCTCAGCAGAGGCTCTAAAAGCCAGAAGATCATGACAGATGCCATGCAGACCCTAAGAGAACAAATATGCCAGCTCAGTCTACTATACCCAGCAAAACTTGCAAATACCATAGATGGAGAAACCAAAGTATTCCAAGACAAAACCAAATTTAAACAATATCGTTCCACTAATCCAGCCCTACAGAGGATAATAGAAGGAAAAGTCCAATACAAGGAGGGAAAGTACCCCAAGGAAAAGCAAGAAATTAATCTTTTCACAACAAACCCATAAGAAGAGAAACATATAAACATAATTCCATCTCTAACAACAAAAATAACAGGAATCAACAACCACTGGTCCCTAATATCTCTCAACATCAATGGACTCAATTCCCCAATAAAAAGATATAGACTAACAAACTGGGTATGTAAACAGGATCCAATATTTTGTTGCATACAGGAAACCCACCCCAGTGACAAAGACAGACACTATTTCAGAGTAAAAGTTTGCAATACAATTTTCCAAGCAAATGGTCCCAAGAAACAAGCTGGAGTAGCCATTCTAATACCAAATAAAATGGATTTTCAACCAAAAGTTATCAAAAATGATAAGAAGGAAACTTCATACTTGTCAAAGGAAAAATCTACCAAGATGAATTCCTAATTCTGAACATCTATGCTCCAAATGCAAGGACACCATATTCATAAAAGAAACTTTACTAAAGCTCAAAGCACACATCACACCCCACACAATAACACTGAGAGATTTTAGCACCCCACTGTCAGCAATGGACAGATCATGAAAACAGAAACTAAATAGAGACACACTGAAACTAACAGAAGTTATGAACCAAATGGATCTAAGAGGTATTTATAGAACTTTTCATCCTAAAGCAAAAGAATATACTTTCTTATCAGCACCTCATGGTACCTTCTCCAAAATCGACCATATAACTGACCATAAAACAAGCCTCAACAGATACAAGAAGAATGAAATAATCCCATCCACCCTATCAGATCACCATGGACTAAGGCCGGTTTTAAATTTCAATAAAAACAAAACACACATACATGCGGAAACTGGACAACACTCTTCTCAATGATAATTTTATCAAGGAAAAAATAAAGAAAGAAATTAAAGACTTTTTAGAATTTAATGAAAATGAAGACACATCATACCAAAACTTATGGGACACAATTAAATGCAGTGGTAAGAGGAAAACTCATAGCTCTAGGTGCCTCCAAAAAGAAACTGGAGAGAGCATAGACTAGCAGTTTGACAGCACACCTAAAAGCTTTAGAACAAAAAGAAGCAAATATACACAAGAGGAGTAGATGGTGGAAAATAATCAAACTCAGGGTTGAAATCAACCAAGTGAAAACAAAAAGAACTATACAAAGAATCAACAAAACCATGAGCTGGTACTTTGAGAAAATCAACAGGATAGATAAACCCTTCGTCAGAATAACACAGATAGCACAGAGACAGTACCCAAATTAACAAAATCAGGAATGAAAAGGGATACATAACAACAAAAACTGAGGAAATTAAAAAAAAAAAATCAGATCCTACTACAAAAGTCTATATTCAACAGAACTGGTAGACATGGATGAAATGGATACTTTATTAGACAGATGACAGGTACCAAATTTAAATCCGGATCAGATAAACCATCTAAACAATGCCATAAGCCCCAAGGAAATAGAAGCAGTCATTAGAAGTGTCCCAGCCAAGAAAAGCTCATACCAGAAGGTTTTAGTGTAGAATTCAACCAGACCTTCAAAGAAAATCTAATACCAATACTTCTGAAACTATTCAATAAAATATAAACAAAGGAACACTACCCAATTCTTTCTATGAAGCCATAGTTACACTGATACTTAAGCCACAAACAGACCTAACAAATAAAGAGAAGTACAGAATAATTTCCATTATAAATATTGATGTAAAAACACTGAATAAAATTATTAGAAAATGAACCCAAGAACATATCCAAATGATCATCCACTATGATCAAGTAGACTTCATCCCAGCAATGCAGGGATGTTTCAATATACAGAAATCCATCATTGTAATCTACTACATAAATAAATACAGAGAAAACAATCACATGATCATATCATTAGATGCTGAAAAAGCCTTTGATAAAATAGAACATCCCTTCATGTTAAAAGTATTGGAGAGATCAGGAATTTAAGATTCATATCTAAATATAATAAAAGCAATATACAGCAAACCAATAGCCAACATCTAACTAAATGGAGAAAAACTCAATACAAGCCCATTAGAATCAAGCAAAGATGAGTCTGACTATTCTCTCCCTACCTATTCAATAGAGTACTCAAATTTCTAACCCAATTAGACAACAAAAGGAGACCCAAGAGATACAAATTGGGAAGGAGGATGTCAAGATATCATTGTTTGCTGATGATATGATACTATACTTAAGCAACTTCAAAAATTCTATCACAGAGCTCCTACAGCTGATAAACAACTTCAGCAAAGTGGCTGGATATAAAATTAACTCAAATAAATCAGTAGCCTTCCTCTACTCAAAGGATAAAAGGGCTGAGAAAGGAATTAGAGAAACAACAACCTCCCCAATCGTCACAAATAATATAAAATATCTTGGTGTGAATTTAACTAAACAAGTAAAATATCTGTACAAAAAGAAGTTCAAATCTCTAGAGAAAGAAATCGAAGAAGACTACAGAATATGGAAAGACCTCTCATGCTCATGGATTTACAGGATTAATACAGTAAAAATGGCCATCTTGTTGGGCAGTGGTAGTACATGCCTTTAATCATGCACTTGGGAGTCAGAGGCAGGTGGATTTCTGAGCTCGAGGTCAGCCTAGTCTGCTGAGTGAGTTCCAGGACAGCCAGGGCTATACAGAGAAACCCTGTCTCGAAAAACCAAAAAAAGAAAAAGAAAAAGAAAAAAAAATTGCCATCTTACTGAAAGCAGTCTACAGATTCAATGCAATCCTCATCAAAATTCCAACTCAATTCTCCATATAGTTAGCAATCTCAAATTCATTAGAATAACAAAAACCCAGGATAGTGAAAACTATTCTCAACAATAAAAGAGCTTCTGGGGTAATCACCATCTCTGACATCAAGCTGTAATACACAGCAAAAATGATAAAAACTGCCTGGTATTGGTACAGGGACAGGCAGTAGATCAATGGAACATAATTGAAAACCGAGAAATTAACCCACACAACTATGCTCACTTGATCTTTGACAAAAGAGTTAAAATTATCCAGTGGGAAAAAAAAATAGCATTTTCAACAAATAGTGCTGCTTCAACTGGAGGTCAGCATTTAGAAAAATGTAAATGGATCCATTCTTATCTCCTTGTACAAATCTCAAGTGGAAATAAATCAAGGACCTCCACATAAAACCAGATATACTAAATCTAATAGAAGAGAATGTGGGACGAGTCTTGAATACTTGGGCACAGGGGAAACCTTCCTGAAGCAAACACCAGTGGCTTATGCTTTAAGATCAACAACTGACAAATAAGACCACATAAGATTGAAAATCTTCTGTAAGGCAAAGGATACTGTCAATAGGACAAAATGGAAAACCATAGATTGGGAAAAGATTTTTACCAATCCCACATCCTATAGTGGGCTAATATCCAAAACATACAAAGAACTCTGGAAGGTAGACTCAAGAGAACAAAATAACCTATTAAAAAGTAGAGTGGATAGCTAAATAGAGAATTCTCAACTGAGGAATCCTGAATGACTGAGAAGCTCTTAAAGTAGTGTTCAATATCCTTATTCATCAGGGAAATGGAAATCCAAACAACCCTGAGATTCCACCGTACACCAATTAGAATTAAGTTTAAAAACTCAGGTGTCAGAAGATGTTCTCAAGGATGTGGAGAAAGAGGAACACTCCTCCATTTCTGATGTGACAGAAAGCTGGTAAAACCACTTTGGAAATCAGTCTGGCATTTCCTGAGAAAATTGCAAATAGTAGTTCTACCTAAAGACCCAGTTATACCACTACTGATCATATATTCAAAAAGTGCTGTAACATATAACAAGGACACAAGCTCCTCTATGTTCATAGCAGTCTTATTTATAATAGTCAGCAGCTGAAAACAACCCAGATGTCCCTCAACAGAAGAGTGGATACAGAAAATGTGGTACATTTACACAATGGAGTACTACTCAGCTCTAAAAATGGTGACCTCATGAAATATGCAAGAGGATGGAACTAGAAAATATCATCCTGAGTGATGTAACCCAGACACCAAAGAACACACATGGTATGTACTCACTGATAAGTTGATATTAGCCCCAAACATCACAATGCTCATGATCCAACCACAGACCATATGGAGTTTAGAAGGAAGGAGGACCAAAGTGTGGATGCTTCAGTCCTGCATTAAGGGGAGAACAGGATGATTGTAGGAGTTGGAGGGAGAGAGAGACCTGGGAGAAAGAGGAAGGAGAGCAAATAAGGGGACAGTGTCAGAAAATGAAGGACATGTGAGAGAGGTACAGAGGGTCAGGAAATGGAACAAAAATATGTAGCAGGGGCGATGAAGAAGTGGGGATAGCCACTGGAGAGTCCTACACTCCAGGGAAATGTGAGGCTCCCAGGACCCAATGGGTATGACTCAACAAAATGTGCAGAGATGGGGGAGGTAGAACCTGTAGAGACTATCTCCAGTAGATAGGCATGACTCCCAGTAGGGGGATGGGGCTACCCACCTATTACAAAGTTTTTAACCCAGAAATGTTCCTCTCCAAAGGAAGAACAGGGACAAAAAAAAGGAGCAGAGTCTGAATGAAGGGCCAACGAGAGACTGCCCTACCTGGGGATCCATCATGTCTGCAGATACCAAACCCAACACTGTTGCTGTGGTCAACAGGTGCTTACTGACAGGAAACTGGTATGAAGGTTCCTTGGGAGGTCCAGCCAACAACTGGCCAAGCAGATGTGGATGTTTGGAGCTAACTATCATACTGAGCTTAGGGAACCTAGTAGAGGAGCTGGCAGAAGGACTGGAGGAGCTCCAGATAAATACTTAATAGAGGATGGCCTTGCCTAACAGCAATGGGAGGGGAGGCCCTTGGTCCATAAGGAGGTTTGATGCCTCAGCATGGGGGTTGCTGTAGTGGTGGGGCAGTAGAGTGTGGGTGGTTGGGGGAGCACCCTCATACAGGCAAAGGGGAGGGAGAGGGTGAATATGGGAAGGGGGATTGGTGGAAGGGTAACTGGGAAGTGGGATAACAACTAAGATGTAACTGAAGGAATGATTAATAAAAAATAAATAACTAAAAAAAAATTATCCACACATGAAGTATGATAAATATTCATTTTATGCCCCCCTCAACTATTCTGTGAATGTTTGCCTGTTTCCTGGAATTATTTTTTGTGAAAATTAACATCAAACATACTTTGAATTCCTTTAGAACATTAAAGTGCTGTATTTTGTTGAATGTCATAATGTTCTAATTGTTATATGTTCTGCTAATGTCTTTTACTCTTTTTAATGTTCACAGAAGAAAAAGTAAAGGGCAAATTACAAAAATCAAAATAAATTGTCAAAAATTTAAGACACGTTAGACTTAGAAATCCTTTAGATTTTTCTGTATTCTAATTATTTAGTTCTGATAGAACACACTTGATTCTGTAGTCACAATGGTGCCCCCATCCTTTTCATTTTGACCATTTTTTGTTCTTCTGAGTTTCTTAAATTGGGAACAAGTATTAAAACAAGGCAGTTTTAATACTTGGAGAAACTGGTTATACTACTGGGGTGTCTCTCTGTTGTGCAGACGGAGGTTCCTAAGAAATATATAGAATCTCAGATCTACTCACACCTGCTGAATCAGAGTAAGCATTTTCATACAACTTCTCAGTGATTCACATACTCACAACCTTTATTAGGAGTTGAAAGTTGAGGGACCTCTTTGACCCGGACTCTCCAGTGAGAGCTGCCATCTTCTCTCTGGTGAGTTCCTAAGCCGG
>NW_022196906.1:33091961-33094248 GCF_008632895.1 Mastomys coucha | reverse complement strand
CAAGGGCTCCCCTCCCATTGATGCTAGATAAGTCCCCTTCATAAAGTAATTACTTTTAATTAGGTGAGCAGTATTCCATTGTGAAAATGTACCACATTTTCTGTATCCATTCATCAGTTGAGGGACATCTGGATTGCTTCCAGCTTCTGGCTGTTATAAATATGGCTGCTATGAACATAGTGGAGCATGTGTCCTTATTACATGATGGAGCCTCATCCAAGTATATGCCCAGGAGTTGTATATCTGATTCCTCAGGTACTACTATATCCAATTTTCTGAGGAACCACCAGACTGATTTCCAGAATGGTTGTAGGAGCTTGCAATCCCATCAGTAATGGAAGAATATTCCTCTTTCTCCACATCCTTACCAGTGTCTGCTATCGTCTGAGTTTTTGATCTTAACCATTTTGACTGGTATGAGATAGAATCTCAGGGTAGTTTTGATTTGCATTTTCCTGATGACTAAGGATGTTGAACATTTTTTTACGTGCTTCTCAGCCATTTGAATTTCTTCAGTTGAGAATTCTTTATTTAGCTCTGTTCCCATTTTTAATAGGGTTATTTGGTTCTCTGGAGTCTAACTTCTTGAGTTTGTTGTATATATTGGATATTAGCCCTCTATCAGATGTAGGACTGGTAAAGATTTTTTTCCAATCTATTGGTTGTTGTTTTGTCAAATTGACAGTTTCCTTTGCCTTATAGAAACTTTGCAATTTTATGACATCCCATTTGTTGATTCTTGATCTTAGAGCATAAGCCATTGGTGTTCTGTTCACGAAATTTTCCCCTGTGCTCATGTGTTTGAGGCTTTTCCCAACTTTCTCTTCTATTAGATTCAGTGTATCTAGTTTTATGTGGAAGTCCTTGATTCACTTTTACTGGAGCTTTGTACAGGGACATAAGAATGGATCAGTTTGCATTCTTCTACATGTTAACTGCTGTTGAACCAGCACCATTTGTTGAAAATGCTGTCTTTTTTCCCATGGTATGATTTTAGCTCCTTTTTCAAAGATTTTTGGATCTTTTTATAAAACTATATTGTTGAGATTTACAGTGCCTCCTTCATTTGTGCAATGCATTATGCAATAATTATATATGAAAATTAATGTAAAATTATTACATGTCTTATAATGATAAATAAATAAGTAATATTTAACTAAATATAAATTTAACACGTAATGACCATGTATTTATAAGTATGTTAAAATGTATGCAACAATAAAGTTTAAAGGAATGAACTGTTCTACAAAATCATGTCACATAATACTTAGGACTTTACAAAAAAAAGAACTTTTAATTTTAAATTTTCAAAATTTATTTCCTCCCTCAAAATCCTCCATATAATTCTCCTAGCTGCTTTGCAAATCTATGCCTCTTTTTTTCAAGAATTATTCTTACCTGCATACATATATAATTTTTTATATTTCCCTAAAGATGTTTCATTGACAGCTCCACCCTCACAATTATGGACCAGTAACATAATAGATTTATTCCACCAGATGAAAAAAGCAATTAAAATTAGGTTCATTTGCAGGCAACATAATATTATAAGTAAAAAATTCTATAGATCGCATGAGAAAGATTCTAGAATTAATGAATAATCTTAGCACAGTTTCAGGATACACTATTCACTAACAAATTTCAAACCCTTTTTATTATACAGTGGCAAACAAACAAAATAGGAAATTATGGAAAAATTCCTACTTATTACCACCTACAAAGCAAACATGTGTTATACACTCTGACATCTTCTATAAACTAAACCAAGAAACTGAAATTTCTTTATACTGAAATATTTAAATCTATGATTATTTGCTACCTTTAATGCTTATAGAAAGTAGGAGAATTTATGGGAAAGAATGAATTGGTCAGGAAAGAACACACTTAATTTAGTCTTATAAAATATTTTGCTACTTTGACAATTTAGATTGTTCTGATTTCTAAGTATTTAGTCATGAAATAACTCATATGCCTTTATATATCAAGACAGATTTTATTCTTGGAGAAACACTTAATAATACTCATGGAAAGGCATTGTTCCTCTAAAAACTTTTTAACAATGTCTGTTGTATGCTAGAAACTCCTAAGAAATATATTAAATCTCAAAATTTACTACATCTACTAGATCAGAGTAAGCATTTTAACATAGCCCTTTGGTGACAGACATATAAAAAAATCTTTATTACAATTGGAAAGTTTAGAAATTGCAGGAATCCTTCCTAAGAGTAACTCAGCAATTGGGGAATTAGCACTAATAATTACTTATGTTCTCATGAGCATATTTCTA
>NW_022196906.1:33083352-33091247 GCF_008632895.1 Mastomys coucha | reverse complement strand
CAACAGGCATCATTATGACCTCCTTTCTATATTCCAGTTCAACAGCTCCCAAGCAGAGATGAGACATCTGAGGTCTTTTAGCAATCATGATGTATTAATGTATTAGGATAATCTAAAATAATATAGCAGAATTTGCTATATTCAAAATTTGGATTTTCATTTAAAGTTCTGAATTTCCCTTCATTTTCTCTTAGTCTATGAACTTTATTGTTTCATTTGATTAAGAGTATATCTTCTGTTTTACATATGACTTGGACTTTATATATATTGTGTATTAATAGAAATTTAAAAAATAATTTGTGGATTCTTAAATTTGTCCTTGCATAACTTATTTTTAAATACTGTTTTTATACAAAACAAATCATTAACCAATTTGATATATATGTATATATATCAAATATATATTTGCATATATATTTTTGTTTTTTGAGACAGAGTTTCTCTGTATAGCCCTGGCTGTCCTGTAACTCATTCTGTAGACCAGGTTGGCCTCGAATTCAGAAATATGCCTGCCTCTTCCTCCTAAGTGCTGGGATTAAAGGCGTGTGCCACCACCACCCTGCATATTTTTATTTTAATATGTAATGAATTCAAATTATTTTTGTCTTCTGTGGATGAAGTTGTAATAACTTTGAAGGCATGCTGGCCACAAAAATTATGCTATACCCTGAGAAATAGGTTATGTTCTGTCAATTTTAAGTCAAAAAGGAAAAGATACTCTCATAGAGTTAGACTGTATAAAACCCTCTAAGTAAGTTATTTATATAATGATGATTATAATTCAAGTAAATAATCTCAATTATAAGATTATACCTTCTCTTCTGTATTATAGAATTTATAGTTCACTAAACTTGCTTCGATTATGGACATAATTTGAAATAACTATTCTTAATTCATAGTCCACTAAAGTACCTTTGGTTAGTGTCATAATTTGATAAAAATATTATGAAGTATAATGTGGTTTGTATTTTCAGTTTATCCTGATAATCACTTGGGTCCATTCAGTGACTTGAGAGCAAAGAGAATTTTTAATGAATCATATTAAATGTATAAATACTAGAATAATTGGAGAGCAAATCATTTTTTGAATCACAAAATCATAAAAATAATCAGCATCATGTCTTTGAATTGTAAAGAGATGATGACATTAAAATACCTATAATTGTGAATTTACTCAAATGTTTTATTAATATGTAACATTACTGTGAATATTGGTATAGTTGTGCACTTAGCATAATCCCATCAGGATATAATAATAATCAATTCAATTACAAGTGTTATTGCTGCTTCTTCCCAGTTTTATTTTATCTTTAAATTTTATCATTCATTTAGATCCCAGTTCTAATTAATAGTCAATAATACTGCAGACTTAGGTTGTGAATTCTTTACAGCAGCATGGATATCATTTTACCTTATACTGCTGTGGTAACCTAAGGTCATTGTCATTTCCTTTGAAATTCAGCAATATTTAGAGAGATAACATAAGAGGGGAGAGGGGAAAGGAGAGAGAGAAGGGGGAGAGAAGCTAAGAAAAGGACAGAGATAAAGAAGGGAACGATGCCAGAAATTGTCTTTTAAGTATGGTAATAGAATGCTTTTATTTAATGTAATAGATTTCCCATGCACAACTATTTTGATACTTTTAAAGGTTTTCTTTTAGACCCTTCAGATCTCTAGTATAGTGAGATTTATATTCATAAAATTTGGCATAGTGTTATAATTTCTATGTTAAATATATATTAAGAGATGAATAAAGTTTTGAGAATATTTTAATTGTTGTATAAACTACTAGTCTATATGCAATAAAATATAACTTACAAACACAATAATGATCAAGATGGTAATGGCATTGGCTTAATTAATGCAACCAAGTATAGACTATGGCAAGCAATAAAATATTAAAAGTCCGTGATCATATAAAAAGAATAAAGGAACAAATATTTACAGCTGTGGAGATGATCTAAAGAAGAGACAAATTAAACTGGAGCTACTCTGTGGAGATCCTGTTCTCCCCTGCAGATAAAGCTAAGATTAAAAACAGAAAATGCAGTCATTTCTGCTTTTCTTCATAAGAATATTTACATATTTGCATTGGTAAATATTTATTAATGTTATAGACATCTTAAATGACTGATGAATGATAGTATTAGGAAATACATAAATCAATGCATACTGAATATTAATATGTGTTTTACATCTGATTGTAAAGCAATTTCATACATTACTCTTTTAGAATTTAAGGCATTAACTGGGCAGACAAGATAACCCAGAAGGTAAAGGCACTTGCCACACAATCATGATCTGAATTCTATCCTCCAAACCTACATGATATAAGGAAAAAATAGGCACTCCAAATTTTTGTGGCCTTCTTACATGCCATGGCATGTACCAGCACACACACACACATACACACACACACACATACACACACACACATACACATTATACAAACAAACACATAGTAATAATAATAATACATGCAGAATTTTAAAAAAAGAAATTAAAGCACCTACCAATGGAGTATGTGTGTGATGAATATAGAAATACACAAGAAGAAAATGTTGAGTATTATATACATCCACAGTTTCCATATTCCATTATATGTAACCTTTTAAGGTGATATTTTTAGTATTAGGTTATATTGATTTTTTACACTAAATTCAGAAATGACCCAAAGTAAACAAAGATTATTTTAAATAATGTATTGTTGTCTTAAATACTATCACTTTATATGTGAAATCCATTAACTGTATTTTGACAAATTCATTCATAAGTTTGTGAGGCTTGATTTGTTTATCATATACAGTGTTTTTAAATACTCACTACTATGGTGAGTTCTCTTATTAAAGTTTTCCTCAAGCTCTCTCAGAATTATTTGAAGGATCCAGTTTATGAGGATTGTTTGTATTTTAATAGATCAACTTTCAGAAATTTGGTGCTAAATTGCTCATATTTTATACCACCTGTATTCCATTTTTAATTTTAGAAATTTCATTGGAATATATTTTAATATAAGGACACATAGTAATTAAATACCCATAGAGAAAATATTGTTTGACATGCAAAGACTTGCAAATATAAAGTTTTTGGTGATGGACTTACACTTGACAAAGCAGTCTTGAAACTCCACAGCAGCAAATAGAAAGCATGTAATAGCTTAATGAGAAAAGGGGTGACTCAAGTTTGAAAAATCAAAGTAAGAAAAAGATGACCAGGCTTTTTTTAAGTATAGACTTTACTGTGCTTTGCTTAATAGATATTTGAATAGCATCCCCAAAAGCATTGTGCATATGGCATATCTAAACAATATGATTTTAAAACTACAAGCTATGGTTCTAAATAGGCAGTGTGCGTATTGGAACAGCATAATCCTCAACATGCTTTCATAATATCTTTGTTCTACTTAAAATGCTTTTTAATTCATTCATTAATTAACATACATACTGTAGTTCCCCGTCCCTCCTTTCTTCATACACCTTTTCTGCTAGTTCCTCTCCCCCAGATCCACTTCCTTTTTACTTCAGAAAATGGAAGTTGTATCATGGATAGCAACCAGCCTTGGCATATCAAGTTACAGTAATACTAGGTACATCTTCTATTAATGATAGACTAGGCAGCCCTGTATGGGAAAAGAGTTGCAAAAGCAGGCAACAGTGTCGGAGACTGTACCTTTGCTTGCTCCTAGAAGTACCACATGAAGATTAAGCTGCCTAGGTCAGTTCCAAGCATGCTCCTCATTGGTGGTTAAATCTCTGTGGGCCCTAGGGAACCAAGTTAATGGATTCTGTAGGTATTTTTTTTTTGTTTCTCTTATTTTGTCAGTTTTGTTTTTGGTGTGTGTGTGTGTGTGTGTGTGTGTGTGTGTGTGTGGGTGTTTGTGTGCGTGTGTGTGTTGCCTCCTACAATCCTTCCTCCCTTTCTTCTACCAGAGTCCCCTAACTCTATCTAATGTTTGCAACAGTTCCTGTGTGAACTATCTCTGATGGAGGTTATATCAGGCTTCTTCTCAAGGCGTGGGTCTCAGACTGGAGCAGTCATTGATTGTCCACTCCCTCACCCCTCACGTTCTGCTCCATTTTTTTTTTTTTTTTTTTAACCTCAGCACATCTTGTAGATAGGAAAAATTGTAGGTCAAAGGAATTGTGGCTGGCTTGATGTACCAGTTCTTCCAGTGGAAGATTGAACGCAAGAATTGAGTAGGTTTGATATTTAAGTTATAGTAATGTTTCTTTTTCAAATATGAATGACCTTGTATTTGGGGCATACATATTCAGAGTTGAGATGCCATCTTGGTGGATTTTTCCTTTGATGAGTATGACATTTCCTTCCCTGTGGGAAGCCATCGTAAGCACATCGCCATTACAAGATGGCGATGACATCTGGCTTGCCGTTGGCATAAAAACGCCTTGTGCGCGTGTGCCTGTAAATCCCAACGATCTGTGGCGGAGTGCCTTTGGTCACGTCAAATGGCCTGATCGTCTCACAGCCTATTATGAGTCGCCACGTCTGAGGCGGGCATAGAGCTCTATATAAGGGAAGGGTTTTGAGATAGTCGGGGTCCTCCTCAACTGAAGCTTGTGATCTCGCTCTCAAGATACATTAAAGCTTGTACTGCAGAAGGATCCTGTGTGTGCCGCGTTGTTCCTGCTGGCGGGAGATAGCGTGGGACACTTCCCCAACTCTTTGATCGATTTTGGTTAAAAGTGTGTTTTCTTTGATATAACAATGGCTATATCAAATTGCTCCTTGGTCTTCTTGCTTAAAAAACTCTTTTTCTAATCTTTACTCTGAGGTAATATTTATCTTTGAAGATGAGGTGTATTTCTTATATGCAGAAGAATGGTAGATTCTCTTTTCACATCCATTTTTTTAGCTTGTGTCCTTTATGGCAGAATTGAGCCCATTGATGATGAAAGATATTATTGAACAAAGATTGTTAGTACCTATTATTTTGTTATTGGTGTTGATAGTGTGTGTGTGTGTGTTTGTGTATTTGTGTGTGTGTGTGTTTCCCTTCTGGATTTTTTTTTTTGGTGCAAAATTATTTATTTCTTGTGTTTTCTTTGATGTAATTAAGCTCTTTCAGTTGGAGTTTTCTTTTCAGAATCCTCTGTAGGATTTGTGGATAGATATTTATTAAATTTGGTTTTGTCAAGGAATATCTTTTTTCCATTTGTTGTAAGTGGAAGTTTTGTTGTGTCTGGGCTGACATCTATCGTCTCTTAGAGTCTGCCCAGGTCCTTCTGACTTTAGAGTCTCTTGAGATGTCAGGAATAATTCTAATAGGTCTGCCTTTATGTTACTTAGCCTTTCCCCTTGGGTCTTTTACTATCCTGTCTTCATTCTGTGCATTTAGTGATTTGATTATTAGATGGCATGGAGACTTGCTTTTCTGGTCCAATCTATTTGCTGTACAATAAGCTTCTTGTAGATTTACTGGTATCTCCTTCTTTAAGCTAGGGAAATTTTCTTCTATGATTTTGTTGAAAGTGATTGCTGGGCCTTTGAGCTGGGAATATTCTTCTAATCATATTATTCTTAGATTTTGTCTTTTCACAGTATCCCAAATTTCTTGAATGGGTTGTATCAGAAACTTCTTAAATTTACAATTTCCTTTGACCCTTGTACCAATTTCTTGTGTTAGATTCTCTATGCCTGAGATTCTCTCATCTATTTCCTCTTTTTTTTTTTGGTGATGCTTTAATTTGTAACTCCTGTGTCTAGTATTCCCTCAGTTTGCCTTTTTTATTGTTTCTATTCCCATTTTAAGGTATTGAATTATGTTATTCATTTTCTTCACCTCATTGATAGTATTTTCCTGTATTTCTTTCAGAGATTTATTCATTTTTCTCTTTAGCTACTTCTACCATCTACATAAGATTGGATTCAAGGTAATTTTCTTGTACTTTAGCTGTGTTGGAATACTCATGGTTTGATGTAGTAGTGGTCTATAGTTGTGTCATATTTCCCTAGGTATTGTTGATTATGTTCTTATGCCAACCTCTAGCCATCTGAGTATTGGGGTTATTATAGGTTTAGATACTGATTTCTTAGTTTATCTTTGTTAAATGGGTGTTTTCCATTTTGGTTTATGTTTCTTCTCAGTCTTCTTGCCTGAGTGCTCTGGAGTTCGTGCCTGAATGGCCTGGGGTTCCAGTAACCAGATAGTTTTCAGCTCCAATAGAGCATCTTTACTGGGGTTTTTGTGGCCTCTTTGACTTCGGGGCTTGGGGTGCAAATTTTGCTATGGATGTCTACAGGACTGCTGTGCCACCAAGAAAGCAGGCAGAATTCCGGGCCAAGAAATGGAGACCACAGAAGGGAATGTAGTTATAGCTATAAGGTGTACTTTAAGTGGATTTAGCTGGCAAAGGGCATAGAGTAGGGTCTTATCTATTATCCCTGGTGCCAATGTGGCCTTCAGGAAAGCAGGCAGAGCTGTGGGTGCTTTAATAATATTTTATAACTTTTTTAAAAAAAAATAAAAACAGGTCCTTGGTCAGCCAATAATGTCAGGAATAGGTTCATCTTTTGGAGAGAATAATCCCATAATGTATATGCTATCATTGTACGAATGAGACTGTCTTCTTGTCCAGATGTTAATATAATTCACAGGCTTTACAATTGGATAAGATCACTGATTATGTTTTTCCTCCTTTAATGTTCATAATAGCTTCTAGCCCCATGAAAGCTAACCATGAAACTTCTACTCCAAGGCAGATATCTTGTTATCTCCATTTTCTGTGACTCAAGTACAGGGTACTTTCAACAGCAAGTCTTACCATTGAGCTCTGGGGTGTTGACAAAAAGCATTGAAAAGAACCTGTGAGTTTTGCAGAAGTTGATGAGACTTTACTGGCACCAACTCCAAATAAAGAACCGATTCACTCAAGTCCCCATACCCAAGGGGACTGCTGATCATATGAACTCACAGTTATTGTGACAACATACATAATGCCTGTGCAAGCACAATCCAGAAAAATTTCTGGCATGGAGATGATAGGTAGGCATGAAAATCCTCCTGGACCTGAGAAACAATCAGCCGTTGTTTATTGCTGGGAGAGGAGAATGCTATTTTCTTTAAGAATGTTGCCCCTGGTAAGTCAACCATACTCCAGTGGAAAGACATTGTACCTAAAGTATTCATGGGCAGCACAATTTGAGCATAGTGGTTGAAAAACATGAGGATACAGTTGGGTCTGGAACTGGGAGAATATGGGGAAGCAGTGAATTTGATGAAAACACATTGTAGGGAATTCTCAAAAAATTAATTAAAACCATAAACTGAAAAATATTACCAATAATATTTACAAAAACCCTCTGAAATGCAATACTTTACCATTTCAGAGTAAATGCAATAAATATGATTAAATACTGACATATTTTAAGAAAATAAAACTAAAAAAAATCACAAATAACTTATAAAATATTTTTGATGGGATATTACATGAAATTTTATATATAAATTATTCTGAGTCAATATTAATAATAGTAGTAATTTATATTTTATGAAAATGCTAAAATGAAAAAAGATGAAGTACCATCTTATGAGCTTATGTAAACTATCCCCTATTACACTCCTCTACCAGTCTCCTCCCACATTCAGACCTTTCCCTTTGTTTTCTGACCTCTTTATTTTAATTCTGCCGTATGCTTGACTATAACTTTAGTACTATTCTTCAGAGTATGGATATAACTTGGAAAATCAGCATATTATTAAATACACTACTGAAGACGATGTTTGCTTCATTCCAGTATTTATCAGTATATCACAGCTCAGTGGGGAGAGGAAGCATCAGGTCTGAAATCACCACCAAATCTATGATGAACTATTTATAGGCTAAATCTTTTTTTTTTTATTTTAGATATTTTCTTTATTTACATGCGAATTTCTC
>NW_022196906.1:33076712-33082839 GCF_008632895.1 Mastomys coucha | reverse complement strand
TAAGAACTGTCTTTCAAGGTTGCTAAGAATGTATTCAATGTTGTCTTTAAGAGCTTCTATCTTACACTGTCTTCTTATATCTGTGAGCTTTCTTGAAAATAATGTTTTCAATATAATACATAAATATCTACATTTTAATTACATTTCAACCTTTTGACATTTTAATAATTAATGACTAACTTTCACTAACTAAGGCTATTCTACTAAGGAATTTTATTTGTGGGCACAGTGATTATTTAGTTCACAGTTTGATAGGACATAGCATAATAGTTATATTTCCCCAATATGTGGATTTCTACATTGTAATCCTCCTTTTCATTAATTTATTTATTCACTTTCCATCCAGATCACTGCCCCCCTTCTCCTCCCAGTTCTAACCTTATAACCCCTCTCCAAAACTTTTCCCTTTTCCTCAGAGAAGAAGAAGGGCCTCCATGGTTACCAACCCAACCTGGTACACCAAGTCTCAGCATGACTACGCACATCATCTCCCACTAATTACCAACAAGGCAGTTCACCTAGGAGCAGGGAAATGGCAGGCAGCAGAGTCTAAGACAGCTCCTGCTACAATTGTTAGGGGATCCATATAAAGATCAAGCTGCACATCTGCTAGAAATCTGTATAGCAGAGGGTGGCCAAGTCGTTCATCAATGGGAGGAGAGGTCCTTGGCCTTGTAAAGGTTCTATGCCCCAGTGTAGGGGAATGCCAGGGCCAGTAAGCAGGAGAGAGTTGTGTGGTGAGCAGGGAGTGCGGGGAAGGAATAGGGGTTTGTTTTTGTTTTTGTTTTTATTCTTTTTAATTAATTTATTTTTTGGAGGGGAACCTGAGAAAGGAGATATTATATGACATGTAAATAAAGTAAACATCTAGTAAAAAACAAAGTAACAATTTAAAAAAAAAAAAAGAAAGAAATAGAAAAAAAATCTATAAAGAGTCTCATTACAGCCCCTGCATTCTAGTTGGTTGGTAGTTCAGTCTCTGTAAGAAACTATGGGTCCTGGATTAAAGCTAGAATTTAACAACAGAAACATAAAGGCTACAAACTCCTGGAAACTAAACTACTCTCTACTTAATGACCACTGGGTCAGGAAAGAAATAAAGAAATATTAAGGAATTTATAGAACTCAACGTAAATAAAGGCATAACATCTGCAAACTTATGGGACACAATGAAAGCAATGTTAAGAGAAAAGTTCATAGCATTAAGTTCCTTCATAAAAAAAAAATGGAGACTTCTAATGCTAGCAACTTAAAAGCATACCTGAAAATTCTAGAAAAAAAGAAGCAAATACGTACAAGAGGAGTAGATGGGTAGAAACATTCAAATTCAGGACTGAAATCAATAAATTAGAAAAAAAGAAAATAATACAAAGAATCAATGAAACTTAGATTACCTCTTAGCCAAACTAACTCAAAGGTGCAGAGACAATATCCAAAACAACAGAACCAGAAATGAAAATTTGAACACAACAACAGACACTCAGGAAATCCATAAAATCATTAGGTTTTACTTCAAAAACCTATACACCACATAACTGAAAAATCTAAAGAAATAAATGATTTTCTTGATAGATACTGCTTACCTAAGTTAAATCAATACCAGATAAGCAATTTAGATATTCCTATAACAATTAAGAAAATAGAAACAGTGATTAAAAATCTCCCAACCAAAAAATTTCCAGCGCCAGATGGTTTTAGCACAGAATTCTAGCAGATTTACAAACAAGGAGTAATACTAATATTCCCCAAAATATTCCATAAAATAGAAATAGAAGGAATATTGCCAAACTCATTCTATGGGGCCACAGTCACCCTGATACCTAAACAACACAAAGACAACAAAGAAAGAGAATTTTAGACCAATTTTCCTCATGACAATGATGCAAAAATATTCAATAAAATACTCAAAAACTTAATCGAAGGACAAACCAAAACCATTAACTTCTATGATCAAGTAATCCATCTTAATTCACCATATGTAAATGTGGAAGGGATAACCTTTGAAATGTAAATAAATAAAATAGCTTATAGAAATTTTTAAAAAGATCTGAATCAGTTTCTTAAACTTTAATGTGTAGAAACGACAACACAAAAATCTCATATTGCATATTTTCTGAGTGATAAGATACCAGTATTACTTATTTCTTTACACAGTAAATAAACAGAAAATACATTGTAGTAGTCAAGGGTATCATGGATAAATGACTCTAAGCAAATATGGGCAATTTGCTTTTTTGGCCTCACTAACCATTACTGACCCTCTCTACGCCTCTTAAGATCTGGTTCCCAGACAACAAACTTCTTTCTAGTAGCACCATGTATCCAGTACCTAATCTTAGTAGAACCACGTATCCAGTACCAAATGCAATGCTTGTTTCAGATGTTAATTAATTTTCCAATATAAAAATTTCAAGGCTTTATATATGTTAAGAATTAGAAAAAAAATGAAATGTCTGAAAGTAAGACCTCTGTGGATCTCTTAGACCTATCAGATTTTGGATAATAATTCACTGTTTTGGGGGAAAGCTTACTTTATCATAAAAGTCGGACAATTTTCCACACTCATACCCACTCTAAGTGTCAACATAATATTGTTTTGAACTCACAAAATTTTTCAAACCTTGAACTCAGTGATATTTATTTTATACGAAATATGTTCAAGTATTAAGGACATTTAAAAATTAATAATAAAGGGTATATTTTATTTATGCACAAAAGGTATTCTATAGCAGAAATTTAGGTGGGTACATAGGGAACATGGAAAAGAACCCTAACAAATATTTCAATCTTTCAGGATCTAAATGGAGGATATGGCAGCAGGAAATCATTGCAGAGTGACTGAGTTCTTCTTGGCTGGGCTCTCCAATAAACAAGAACTCCAGCTACCCCTATTTCTCCTCTTCATGGGATTCTATGTGGTCACTGTGGTGGGAAATCTGGCCATGATCATATTGATTACACTCAGTTCCCACCTGCACACACCCATGTACTATTTCCTTAGTAGTCTGTCGTTCATTGACTTTTGTCAGTCCACAGTCGTTACCCCTAAAATGCTGGTGAATTTTATAACAGAGAAGAACCTCATCTCCTATCCTGGATGTATGACTCAGCTCTGCTGCTTCCTCATTTTTGGCGTTGCAGAGTGCTACACTTTAGCTGCAATGGCATATGATCGCTATGTTGCCATCTGTAACCCCTTGCTTTACAGTGCAACCATGTCCTATCAGATTTATACTTCCCTGATTTTGGGTGTGTATATTTTTGGTGTGTTCTGTGCATCAGTTCACACAGGTTTCATGATTAGGATTCAGTTCTGCAAATTAGATGTGATCAATCACTATTTCTGTGATCTTCTTCCTCTCTTGAAGCTTGCATGCTCTAATACCTATGTCAATGAAATGTTAATTCTATTTTTTGGTACACTCAACATTTGTGTCCCAATGCTGACCATTATTACTTCCTACCTCTTCATCATAGCCAGCATCCTCCGCATTCGCTCCACTGAGGGCAGGTCCAAAGCCTTCAGTACTTGCAGTTCCCACATCTTGGCTGTTGCTGTCTTCTTTGGATCTTTAGCATTCATGTACCTTCAGCCATCATCAGTCAGCTCCATGGACCAAGGGAAAGTGTCCTCTGTGTTTTACACTATTGTTGTACCCATGCTGAACCCCTTGATCTACAGTCTGAGGAATAAGGATGTCAGTGTTGCCTTGAAGAAAATATTTGAAAGAAAAAAATTTATATAAACAGAAGTAATGTGAGCATTATTTATTAGAGCAAAATTATACACAAATTTCATTTTCTATGCTTATGACATCTCACATGTTTCACAAAATCAAAATATAAGTAAATAATAAAGATAATATAAATCCATGTTCCCATAATGGATAGCCATTTATATTGTGTATATTTTTCTTCATATTTTATAAACATTACTTTTAAAATAATGTCATTTTTAAATATAACAAAATTGATGTTTTTAATTAATTTTGAGAATTTTGTATGCAAGTGCTGTAATTATGACATTTTCCTCATATTTCTCTAACCACTTACCTGTTCCTCTGCTTTCTTTAATTTCTTGTTTCCTAGTAACATGGATAGGTAGACTAATAGATAGATAGATGAATGGAGAGAGAGAAAGAAAGAGAGAGACAGAGAGAGAGAGGGAGGCCTAATAGGAAGACTGATTTGTTCTAAGTAATAATTAATTGTCTATAGTTAAAAATCTAGAGGTGGGTTTGCCTGATGCTACATCAACTAGTATCATTTTTAGCTCATGTTTCAGAAACTCTATGGTTGAGGCTTACAGAGCTACTTCCCATACATAGAACACACTCTCTTACCACAGACTTCCTCTTACTCTGGCTCTTAGAATATTGTTTCCTCCACTTCTAAAAAGTTCCTCTTGAGCGTTAGGTGGTAGTGTTGTATTGTAGATAGATAAATTGTGGCTTTTCAGCCACCATCAGTTGTTCTTTCTCTTTAGACCAGTTATGGGGTTCTGTAATGGCCTTCATCTGCTATGAAAATGGTTATGGTTATCTGTGGGTGACACACTAAGTGCTAAGTTTACAATTAGAGGTTATACTACTTGAGAAATTATCACTATTAGATTTTCTTCTAGGTTCCATTACCTCAAAGGAACTAATAGTTGACTATCTTTACAGAACCCGACATGAAATTTTCTCCTATTGTGCTGGCTTTAAGTACAATTTGATAGTTATTGGTTACTGTCATGATGTAACTGCTACTATTATACCTTTTTGGATAGCTTGACTTGCTGGCTATTATTGCAGTGTGAATGTGGCTGTTACAATTGAGTAGAACTATTAACTATTTTACTTTCCTAGCAACTTGAATAGCACTGTTACTTGTGGAGTAGCTTTCTAGATCCAGTCCAGCTCTGCTTACCTAAGTACTATGTTTGAATCCTGTTGTGTCTTTAGCAACAGAGATTTACATTCAAATTCAGGAAAGAACTAAGAGCAATACCAGTATCATAAAATACTTTGGGATGTGGATGAGTATATGTATATATGTATGATTTAAAGTGAACTTAACATATTCCCCCATGACTTTTCAAACATCTTCATTGGCCATTAACCTTTTTCCCTACTTCTACATTTCTTTCCTTTTCCCCACCCCAACTAATACACCCTCAATTTACTCTATTTCTGCCCCTTTAGCACCTGTAGCCTGCTTTTTCACTCTCTAGAATAGATACTCCTCATCATCTCTTTTGATTTTACTGGTTTTTGTAGTAATTTTAGATTATATACTCATAGGCAAAGAATTAGATCTAGGCATCCCAATAAGGGTAGGGGATGGAGGTATGTGGTATTTGTCTTTCTGTCTCTGAGTCACTTTATTCAGTACTTTCAATTTTCAAGATGTTGATTTTCTTTAGAGATAAATAAAACTCCACTGTATATAGTATTATGTGTTTAACTTTCAGTATCAGTTAGAGTCATTTAGGTGATTTCCATTTCTAGCTATTGTGACTAGAGATAGAATGAAAATGGTTGATGTGTTGTTCAAGTCATTATTTTATCATGGTTCACAGCCTGGAAAGATGTGACAAAATGTAAAAGATGTGTACTAGCCCAAACTAGATCAAATCCCAACATGGAAATCAGTAGTTAGCATGAAGCTATACCTACAGTTAAGGAGCTATTGGCAGTGGATATCTTATGAGAGATAGAGGGTCACTTTTCTTTAAGTGTATAGACCTGGATAAATCAGCCATTCTCGAGTGGAATGTCAAATAGCTAAGAATGTGTGGGTCAGGAAAATTGAAATTGACCAGAGTGGGTTAAAAATGAAAGGCGGTACAAAGTTGTATAGATAGGGAAGGGGATAGACCTGAACAGAGTGGATGGATGATATGAATATCATCCAAAACTGTGCTGTGAAATTCTTAAAAATCTAATGAAATGGAAAGCTTCAATAGTAGAAATAAATAAGAAAGATTTATGTAGTCTATCTCTTTTTATTAACTTGTAGGTGAATGAAAACTGCTTTTATTTAATCATCAAGTAAATTTTTCCAAATAAAATAAGTTTCTGAGTCTGTCATACTAAGTATATGTGGCAGACGTCAATAAAGGTCAAAAGTCCAAATCCTATAT
>NW_022196906.1:33047110-33075720 GCF_008632895.1 Mastomys coucha | reverse complement strand
AAATTTATAATCATGTTAAAATCTAATACAATGATAAAATAAAGTTTTAAAAAGCATGTAAATTATGAATTTCATGCTGGTTATTTGTGTTTTTCTATAAAAATCATGTCATATAATGTTTGGGACCTAGAAGAAAATTTTCTATTAATTCTGCAAAAGCTTATTTCTTTTCTTTTCAGATTATACTCTGACTATACCATTTCTTCTTCCATTTCTTCCCTTTAAAGTTTCCATATATCCCATGTGATCTTTCCCTCTCTCTCAATTTCATTTATTTATTTATTTAACTTTTCTCACTCACAGTCTTAGTTTAGGTTTCCATTGCTATGACGAGACACCATGACCAAGGCGACTCTTAGAAAAGAAAACATTTAATTTGGGACTGACTTACAGTTTCAGGCTCAGTCCATTATCATCATGGTGGGAAAACGTAGCAGCATCTAGGCAGACAATCAGGAAGAGCCAAGAGTTCTACATCTTGACCCAAAGGCAGCAGCAGTAAACTTTCTTCAGCAAGCAGGCAGGAGGAGGCTCTATTCCCCTGCCTTGGGGAGAAGAAAGGATTCTAAATGCATTCTCCTTAAAACTCTAATTAGAGAACAAAGTGATATTAACATTTTTCTCAAGTTGACTGTTAAATGAGATTTTTGCTTGTTTGTTTTTTTCCATCTTTTTTTTTTAAAGACAGGCATTTCTTTTGTTAGGCTCAAGTATAAATAAAGGAGAAAATTTTGAGTCTTGGCCTTGGGAGTTTTAATACAGAGTAGAAGACAGAGAATCAGTCTTCAGAGTCCCACAGGATTTACATATCACTATTTTCTCTCACTCCTCCAAATACCACCCTGCAACAGCTGGAGGCAAATCAATGCTCAACATTAGTTGCTTCAACAGTTATGTGAAGGTAGGATAAAAACCTTTGTTAAAGGGGCAGAAACAGCTTTAGCTCTTTTCTTATGCCTGAGGACCTTGACGAGGTGTCAAAGAATCCAATGAATTTTGTTTGTTGCTACCAGGAGCAGCAGCCTTTATGTAATTCAGCAGTGTGACTAAGGTCTATAATCTTGTCACAAACCCACTCATTATTTGTGGTAACACTCTGGGTTGAACAAATGGCAGTACCAGCTTCCTTTAGTTTTCTGCTTCTTATTGGCAGGTAGATAGTTTTTGTTGTTGTTGTTGGTATCTTTGAGCCTTTTGCTTGAACTGGGGTTTTGTGTTTGACAGCTTTCACGTTTCCATTAAAATACAGATTTTTCTTGTTATCAGCTTCAGGGGTTGCCATTTGCAAAAACACTACCTTTTGCCACCTTATCTTGGCATATTTGTGAAACTTTTTGAGTTAGTAGGTGCTGTTTTTATTCCACATGGAAGCATCTCAAGAGAGTCTTAATCACTTCCTGTTTTGACCTCATACGAAAACTTCTCCTATATGTGCCAAATGCATTAGGCATAATAACAAAGTAAAAAAACAAAACAAAACAAAACAAAATCATATGATCAAAACAGAATCTGGTAATAAAAGTATGCCAAGCAGAATGTTAGCATCTAAAAGAGAGTCCAGAAAGAGACAAAACAATATGTTATTAAGAAATCAGAAGTTATGGCCAGGAAATTGGATGAAGTCCTGGAAGAAGAATCCTCACCACACAAAGATGAATATGAAAAAGATCTGACAAAGAGACATTTTGGATCATTAGAAGGAAAGGGGACAACACAATGATGAAATCTCAAGACAGTGATGAAAAGAGGAAGAAGTAACAGGGAAAAAAATCACCACAAAATTGTGAAGAATGATTAGAAAGAAAAACGTAGGTCGGGAAATAATAAAGAGCACAAGGAAGAAAAGATTAAAACACCTCTAAGGCTTCAGAAGCAAACAATAACCGTACTTCTGAAGAGGATGTGTTTTTGTCTTCAATTATTTTTTAAAAGTCATGAATTTTAGTGAAAGTTGGAGAATATAGGAGGAATTGTCATATGGACAAGGAATGCTGAAAATGATGCAGAAAGAATAGTCTTGTATGTAATTCTCAAAAGTGTATATTTAAAATAAACAATAGACCAGGAAGTGGTGGAGCATGCCTTTAATCCCAGCACTTGGGAGGCAGAGGCAGGCAGATTTCCGAATTCAAGGCCAGCCTAGTCTACAGAGTGAGTTTCAGGACAGCTAGGGCTACACAGAGAAACCCTGTCTCGAAAAACCAAAAGAATAAATAAATAAATAAAGTAAACAATAGAAAAAAAACTAAGGAAGAATCAGGGCAATTTACTGTCTCCAGTTTTGTCAATGCATTCCTTCAGGTCCTAGCCACAGTAGTTAAAGAAAAAAAAGAAATAAAAAAGACAAAAAATTTGAAAATATGCTTTGTTTACAGATGATATGATATCATATATAAAAGACCCTAAAGTCCCCACTAGAAAGATTCTAGAATTGTTGAAGAATCCCAGGTACTCTTGGTGTTGGGACAGATGTTGTGTCCTTCTCACCTCTAATCCTGAGTATGTCAGAGCACCTGAGAGTGGAGCCTCCTCTGGGTGTTGAGGGACTGACTGAGAAGCTTGCGCTCAAGATCTGCTCAGGACCCAATCATTACTTTTTTAAAAATATGACAAAAAATATACTAAGACAAAACAAAAATTATAACACCAAAGTTGGACAAAACAAACCAACAAAAGGAAAGAAGCCCTTTCTTTAAAAAGAAACAAGAATTAGAGGCTCACTCATTTCCACATTTAAGAATCCCATAAAAACACTACACTGGAAGCCATAATATATATCCAGAAGACCAGTTGTTATATTTTATGTTCTATTTTATGCTTCTTATTTTATAGTCAACAAATAATTACATAAAGATTGTTATAACCCATGAATCACATTTACTTCCATACTAAATTACATTTGTAGCAGTTAACACCATGCCTTGAATATATGAATTAAAAGTTACTGGAAAACTTAAAGTAACAAACAGCTTCAAAATGATTGTAAAATAATCACATTGCCTGAGTTTAAGTTTATGTACACAAAGAGTTTGTTGTGATTTTATATTTTAAATATTAGGAGAATGTTTATGGCTACTGTGGAAATCAAAATGTCTGGATGTATCTTAACTGATTTCAGTTGACATGAAACAGGTATTAGGGAAAATCTCACAAGACCACACCAATATATAAAGAGCTATAACTTTTTGTTCTATTGTTGTGAAGAAACATCATGTTTAAGTCAACTTATAAAACAAGAATTTAGTTTATGGTTTGATTAGAGTTTCAGAGGTTTAATCCCTATTCATAATAGTGGGAGTAGAGCAGCAGGCAGGCATGAAGGTAAGCATATTACTGAGGCAGTAGATAAAACCTGCATCCTGATCTGCAAATAGGAGGCAAAGAGTGAAAGGCTAGGCCTGTAATGTGCTTTTCAAAACTTAAAGCCCATTCCCAGCAACAAATTTCAACAAGGTTACACTTCTTTTAAGAAGGTCACAAGTGCAAATGCTTCCTAAACAGTTTGCCAACTCACACTACTTCCAAAGCTATATTTCCAAAAAGTTAACATCTCTGAATCCTTAAAGAGTCCATCGACTGGATCCGAATATTCAATATACATGGGCCTATGCAAGCTATTATCATTCAAATCATGACATCTATTCAATCAAAACTGGCTAGTCCTAAAGACATACAAATATGAGTAATACTGACTGAACATATCATGTTGTGTGTAGGTATTGAAGGGGGGTCTCTTGGAGGAGTTGGGGTTCAAAAGGGAAACAAGAATGTGATTGTACTGGCTGGTTTTGTGTGTCAACTTGACACAGGCTGGAGTTATCACAGAGAAGGGAGCTTCAGTTGGGGAAGTGCTTCCATGAGATCCAGCTTTGAGGCATTTTCTCAATTAGTGATCAAGGGGGTAGGGCCCCTTGTAGGTGGTGCCATCTCTGGGCTGGAAGTCTTAGGTTCTATAAGAGAGCCGGCTGAGCAAGCCAGGAGAAGCAAGCCAGTAAGTAACATCTCTCCATGGCCTCTTCATCAGCTCCTGCTTCCTGACCTTCTTGAGTTCTAGTCCTGACTTCCTCTGATGATAACAGCAATGTGGAAGTAAGCTAAATAAACCCTTTCCTCCCCAACTTGCTTCTTGGTCATGATGTTTGTGCAGGAATAGAAACCCTGACTAAGACAGTGATTTAATCCTATTTATTTAAAATATGTTTTTAAATGTTAACAAATTCAGATAAATTGAAATCATGTAACTTTTCTCATCATAATGCAATAAAAGTTCAAAAAAAAGAGTAATGATTACTGCAGTAGAGTAGAATAAAGGATAACAACTGAACTGTCACTTATTCATGCTAGAAAATGAAAAGCCAGTTTTCTCACACAGTGATACTGGATATATCAGTTACTTTATGACAAGGCTCATGTTCTCATGTTCAGGGTTAGGTGACAAACATATAGTGGACTTTATATTTCTGTGTGTGTGTGTGTGTGTGTGTGTGTGTGTGTGTGTGTGTGGTGTGTTATATGTGTGTTTATTTGTTTAAAATTTTGCAGTTCTAATTTGTTTTTTGGGTTTGGGGAGGTTTATAAGTGTACTAGGTTTTTGTTTGTTCATTCATAAAAATGTAAACTTGGTGGGTAAGGAAGAGGAAAGTATTAGGAAGGACTTGGGGGAGGGGAAGAATATAAACAGATATATTTAAATTTAAAAGTGTTTTAAATATTATAAAATAATAAAATGTTTTTGGTACTTTTTTAGTTTTAAGATGGTACTTATTTACAAGGCTACTGTTGCTTTATTATGTTGATTTTAATTTTTTTACAAAAATTGTTAAACAATCATTGAGTAAAATACAAACCTTACCTTTAACAACATTGATAAAAATTATGTTAAAAAAGATAACGAGATAAGAGTAAAGCTTAAAGGAAGTTGACAACTTATAATTGTGACATATTCAGTGAACTTTTCTGTAATGGTCATGTCATGTGATACTTGGACCAAAAGGAAAGGAAGTGTTATTTCTTATGATTGTCTAAAATACTCTTTGTTGATACTATCACCTAAGTTACACAAAGTGTCATAGTGGTTGTAGTCCTTCAGGACCTTTATAAATAACATATTTACTACTATGTCTTGTGGACATACATAGAGTCTTCTAGACTGCACAATTCTAAAGAGCAGATAATCTGTATTTTTTACTTGTCTGTCTTTAAGGTCACAAGAAACTATATCCTTGACACTTTGAATTTTTTTTAATATTGGTTCATTTTAACATCCTAACATTATCTACTTGAAACATTATCAGTATGTAAGTATTTAGTACTTTGTCTAATAAAAGTCAAAACAATTGTTTAGTTGGTATCATTCAAAATATTGATACATCTTCAAAACAGAATTAAATATGCAAAACTAAAATACAAATGTGACTATGTGCACATTAAAATTGGATATTGCTTGAATTCATATAACTATGAGATGCTGTTTTCTATTTTCCTTTTGATATGTAACTATATCTTAAAAATGATTATTAAAACAGGTTAGTTTATCTCAATCATATTTTCCATTAGTAAATAGTACATACAAAAATATGATCATATATTGCATAATTCCAAATCTTTACTGATTATATTCCCTAAAATGGAAATTGAACTTATTGAAAAAATACTGATGAGCCTGGAGGATACTTTACTACTATAAATAAGCAAACCATAAAACTAAAAGGACTGCATAGATCCACTAATATGAATTATCAGTAACAATAAATATCAGTAAGCCAGAGAATACAAGAGTGAGACCTGGGGAGGATAAGATATATAATAGGTCTTTTATTATTTCATAGTCTCCAGTAGTTTAAGTGAATCAGAGTTTCTTTGTAGTATCAAGCTGAATGTTTAAAATAATACATTGTAGAATTCAAAACCATGTTGATTGAATTCTTACTAAATATGAATTCTTGCATATTTACTAAAAAAATCAGACAAACAAGAGACACTAACTCTTACAAGGAAACTTGGAGAAATGATAAATTCATCAGTTATATTGCTAATGGTCATGGTAAGATGACCATTACAACGTACATACCAATGAAATAATTTATTTCAAATGTTTTGTCCTTTGCATCTCAATTTGCTGATAGGAAAGATGAAGCAATTCTTCATCATTAAATATTTTGGTATTTTGCTTTTAAAAGAATCATTAAAATAAAAATGAGATCTTCTTTGAATATAAGTTTTCAGGAAAATAAGCATTCTGATATTGCAATATAAGCACTGCTTCAAGTGAACATGAGTTAACATTATCAACCTGTAGTCATTTTGAAGCTTGTCCTTATGATTTAGAATTGGTTCAAAGTGGGGACATCTATCCTTTGTGGGACATAGGCAACTATATCTGCTGAGTCAAATTAAAACAAGGATCAAACAATAACTCCAGGATTTCTCATTTGGGTTTATTGGTCATTTTTTAAAAAACTTGTTCAACTGTTCTGTGGTTTCTGTTTCCTTACATTATTTAGATATGCTGTTAATTGTAATTGCATATAATTTTTTTAGCCAATTCGGTGTTTTAAGTATGTTTGATTATATTTATGTACTAGTAGATGTTAAATGTCATTAATTTCTAATTTAGTATGTTTTAGGCTCAAATTTTCTGTCTGATTTCCATAGAAAAAATATCTAGAATTAAAGTGAAAAGGTAGATAACTCTTCATTAATGAACTATTCTTCATTATTTCAGTGTAAAATCTTTAATTCTTTCACCATTAACTGTAATTATGACTATGGACCTCTTGTTTATAATGCTTTTACTTTATCCTGAAATAAAACACCTAACAAAAATGATGCTATAAAAAAATCATGAGAAATTCTTAAAACACTCAATTAAAGGTGCTAGAATGATTCATTCATGGTAGGATATGAGTACCAATAAAATTAGTACTTATGACAAATATGTGAATATGTGTACTTATTTCTTTGCATGTCTCCTTTCTCCAGGACAAAAAAAAACAAAACAAAACAAAACAAAACAAAACAAAAAAAACCTCTCACTGCTCAGATAAAAAAGAGAATGGCAGATGGTTGGAGATTTGAAATCTGTTTTATAATCCATTGAATGATAGAACGAATACTCCAAATTTTAATTTTGTATAAATTTTTTATATAGAGTTTTCAGAAGACAATGGAAGATATCAATCATACATCAGTGGCTGAGTTTATTCTCTCTGAGTTAACAGAGAATCCAAAGCTCCAATTGCCTCTATTTCTCATCTTCCTAGAAGTATATTTGGTTACAGTTGTTGTAAATCTGGGCATGATCACTTTAATTCTGATTAGTTCTCAGCTTCATACACCTATGTATTATTTATTCAGTAGCCAGTCTTTTATTGATTGACTGATGTCAGTCCACTGTCATTATTCCCAAAATGCTGTCGAACTTTGGATAGAGACGAATGTCATCCTATACCCAGAATGCACAGCTCAGTTCTACTTCTTCTGTGCTTTTGCTGTTTCAGAATGTCACATGTTGGCTGCAATGTCATATGACCACTATGTGGTTATATCTAACCCTTTGCTTTACAATGCAACCATGTCCTATCAAGTCTGTTCTTTGAGGGTAGCTGTGGTTTATGGTATTGGCTTAATCAGTGCCACAGCTCACACAGTCTTCCTACTAAGAGTACTTTTCTGTAAGTCTGATATAATAGTTCACAACTTCTGTGATCTATCCCATTACTGGAGCTCTCTTGCTCTAGTACTTATATCAATGAAGTGCTAGTACTCTCCTTCAGTGCATTTAGTATTATTGTACCAGGTATGACCATCCTTAGCTCTTATATCTTCATCATTGTCAGCATTCTCTACATTCAATCCACTGGAGGCAGAGTCAAGCCTTTTTGCACCTGCAGCTCCCACATCATGGCTATTGTAATATTTTTTGGTTGTACAATATTCATGTATCTACAGCCATCTTCAGGTAGCTCCATGGACCAAAGGAAAGTGTCATCAGTGTTCTATACAATTGTGCCTATGTTGAATCTTCTGATCTACAGCCTGAGAAATTAAGATGCCAGAGTTTCGCTTTAAAATTTCCTACAAAAGTTGTTTCCTCAAAACAAAAAATTAGATTTCTTTTGCAATAGAATATAGCAAAAATCTTTGCAATTTGGGGTAGGATATAATCTATAATCACCCATTGAAAACTCTAGATGTGTGACTATTGTTGGTACCTTTTTATTTGGAAGAAATGAACCAAAGATGGAATTTTATTCTTAGTTTCATGCCCATGATGAACTTCTACTCCCTGGTATAACCAGAGTTCATGCAGAGATAGCAAATTATATCATCTCCTGAAAATTCTTCAAAGTGTGTGGTTGGGTACATTCACACATACACACACAGCTTTGTGCATGCAGTCCTCATTCATTACATCAAATTTGGAATAAATACTTTTATTCAGTATACTTCGGCTTTCTCCATGTTTTGTAGATAGCCTTCTTGTTTAATTTAAAAAGTTTCAAAAAACTATTTTCTTTCTTGTTTAGGTAAGCATTTAAATAAATAATGTGTAACTCTGAAATTTAAGAGCATATAGAACTCTATTAATAGCATTTCCCCTTCCCACCATCTCAATTCCTCTCAGGAAAGCCCAGAATCATGCTGTTTCCCAGACCTCCATTGACCAGTCATCTCTCTGACTCTCTTCCCCCAACACCATTACATAATGCCCTTGCCACCATGCCCCTAGGGACACATCTAGCTCTTGGGATACATATACCACTCCCTGAGTTCAATTGTCCTGTCCAAGGATACCCAACAGAAGCATCCAGACAAGGATCATCAAAGTTACAGGATTTCCCAATACCTGCTACAAGAGGACTATCCAGAGACAACTGGATGGCTAAACGCCACCATAAGAACAAAAACAAACAAACAAAAGACAAGGAAATGAGACATCTTCAGAGCACAGCTCCCCTACTATAGCAATCCCTGAGTATTTAAAACAATTGAAGTATGAGAAAATGACCTTAAATTAAATTTATAAAGATAGAAGCCTTTAAAAAGGAAAGAGGATATTCAATCAAACAGGTAGAGGCATTTAAGAAGGAAACAAATAAAACCCTTGAAGAAGTCCAGAAAAATACAATTAAACTGATGAGGGAAATGAAGCAAACTCTTCAAGCCAAAAAAAATTGGAAATAAAACCAATAAAGAAAACACAAACTGAGGAAATCCTAGAGATGGAAACCTAGGAAAGAGAACAGGAACAAGAAACTTATCTGTCATCAGAATAGAAGGGATGGAAAAAAGAATCTCAGGCGTAGAAGGGACAATAGAAAAAAATGACAGGAGACAATGAAAATGTTGAATCTAAAAAATTCCTGACATAACACATACAGGAAGACGGGGATACCATGAGAAGACATAACCTAGGAATAAAGAAGGTAGACTCTATTAAAAATGGGGTACAGAGCTAACAAAGAATTCTCAACTGAGGAATACTGAATGGCTGAGAAGCATCTAAAGAAATGTTCATCATCCTTAGCCATCAAGGAAATGCAAATCAAAACAACCCTGAGATTCCACCTCAGACCAATCAGAATGGATAAGATCAAAAACTCAGGTAACAGCAGATGGTGGGGAGGTTGTGGAGAAAGAGGAACACTCCTTCATTGCTGGTGGAATTGCAAACTTGTACAACCATTCTGGAAACGGTTTGGAGGTTCCTCAGAAAAATGGATGTAGTACTACCAGATGAACCACCTATACCATTCCTGGGCATATACCCAGAAGATGCTCCAACATGTAATAAGGACACATGCTCCACTATGTTCATAGCAGCTTTATTCATAATAGTCAGAAACTGGAAACAACCCAAATATCCCCCAACAGAGGAATGGATACAGAAAATGTGGTCCATCTACACAATGGACCTACACTACTAAGCTATTTAAAACAATGAATTTATGAAATTCTTAGGGAAATGGATGGATCTGGAGAATATCATCCTGAGTGAGGTAACCCAATCACAAAAGAACACATATGGCATGCACTCTCTGATAACCCACAAACCACAAGAAACTCAAGAAGAAGGAAGACCAAAATGTGGATGCTTCATTCTTTCTTAGAAGGGGGAAACAAAATACCCATCTAAGGAGTTTCAGAGACAAACTATGGAGCAGAGATTGAAAGAATGACAATCCAGAGGCTGTTCCACCTGGGATTCCTTTCCATATTCAATCATCAAACCCAGAAACAATTGTGGATGTCAGCAATTGCTGGCTGACAGGTGCCTGATATGTGTCTCCTGAGAGGCTCTGACAGTGTCTGACTAATACAGAAGTAGAGACCCACAACCATCCATTGGACTGAGCATAGGGTACCCAATGAAGGAGGTAGAGAAAGGACCCAAGGAGCTGAAGGGTTTGTAGCCCCTTAGTACGAACAACAATATGTACTAACTAGTACCCTCAGAGCTCCCAGGGACTACACCATCAGTCAAAGAGCACACATGAGCCGGGCAGTGGTGGCGCATGCTTTTAATCCCAGCACTTGGGAGGCAGAGGCAGGTGGATTTCTGAGTTCGAGGCCAGCCTGGTCTACAGAGTGAATTTCAGGACAGCCAGGACTATACAGAGAAACCCTGTATAAAAAAAAAAAAATCACACATGGTGTGACTCATGGTTTCAGTAGCATATGTATAGCAGAGGATGGCCTAGTTGGTCATCAATGGGAAGAGAGGCCCTTGGTCTTGTGAAGGTTTATGCCCCAGAGTAGGTGAATGCCAATACCAGGAAGTGGGAGAGGGTGGGTTGGTGAGCAGGGAGAGGGGGGAGGAAACAGGATTTGTTTTTTGTTTTTGTTTTTGATATTTTTTTCAGAGGGGTAGCTAAGAGAGGAGATATCATTTGAAATGCAAATAAAGAAAATATCTAATACAAAAAAAATGAGAAAAAAAAAGGAGCTCCGGTGGAGGCAAATGCAGAGACCCACTGTCAAACATCAGGAGGAGACCGATGAGTCTTGTGCAAGAATGGGAGATAGAAGTAGGAAAGTTAGCGGAGTCAAGTACACCACAAAAAAACCCTCAGTGTCAAATAACCTGGGTCCATGAGCATTCACAGATCCTGGTCACCAACCAGAGTATATGCAGAACCTGGACATAGGCCCCCTGCACATTTGTAGCAAACATACAGCTCAGCCTTCATGTATGTTCCCTAACAAGTGGATCTGTGGTTGTCTCATTCTATGGATCTCTAATCCCTGCTATTAAAGCATGTTTCCCTTACCTGGACTGCATAACTGAGCCTCTGTGGAAGAGGATGTGCTTAGTCCTCCTGGGACAAGATGTCCCAGTGTGAGGTGGTACCCAAGGGTGGCTCCCATTCTTTGAGGAGAAGGGGAGAAAGCAGTGGATGGAGAGACTTGTAAGGGTGAGACTCTGAAAAATTGTGTTTTAGATGTAAAGTGAATATAGATTAAAAGGAAAGGAGGGGTTGAATGGCTTTGTAATCACCTAGATAATACAGCTCCAGGTATGTCTATGAGGGTATTTTTCATGGAATAGACTATTTCACCTCAAACTGTGAGCTAAAGAATCCTCATTCTTTGAGTTGCCTTTGTCAGGTGTATCCTCATTACAAGGAGGAAAACAAGTAATAAATCTACAGAGAATGAATAACTAAAAAAGAAAAAAGAAAAACTGCATTAGTGCTTATGGAAGCAAATGACAGGTTCTATCCTTATATATAACCTATATATAAGATTACACTATCATATACTATACTGACAATGATATGCAAGTTAATACTCTATGCATTTTACAGTGATCTCTGCATGATTCTTTACAGTGCTGTTTGAAAACTTCTATATTCATATTTCTTTATGTAGATTTTTGATACTTTTCTTATATACCACTTTGAGTTTTAGACTCAGAAGTTTTATTTTTATTGCATCTTTATTTGTATAATTATTCACATTTCAAAAGATAAATTAGGAAAATTATTTTCTAACTAGTAAGAACTACTATTCATGAAGTCATGATCAACTATCAAGGACAAAATGAGGGCAGACAAAAAACCTCCAACTAATCACTATTTTTGCTCTCTTATGAACAGTTAGGCTATTGAATTATTTAAAGGAAGAATACAAAATTTTATGACAAACAGGTTTGCCACAGTTTTCTAACTAGAAGTTTACCTCAAAACACACCACTCCCACCAGTGTACAGATAACAAAAACAGAAAATACACTGAGACACAGTGAAAGTAATAGACGTTATAGACAAAAGGGATTTAACAGATATCTACAGATCATTTCACCCTAAAACAAAAGAGTATATCTTCCTGTATTCTGAACTTCTGGACTAATAACTACTTATCAGAGAGTGCATTCCATTTCAGAATACAGGAAGAACAACCTACAAACCACAAGAAACTCAAGATGAAGGAAGACCAAAATGTGGACATTTCATTCCTTCCTAAAAGGGGAACAAAATACCCACAGAAGGACTTGCAGAGACTAACTATGGAGCAGAGACTGAAGGAAGGACAAGCCAGCCTGATATAGCTATCTCCTGACATGCTCTGACAGTACCTGACTAATACAGATGTAGAGGCTCACAGCCATCCACTGAACTGAGTACAAGGTCCCTAATGAAGGAGTTAGAAAAAGGACCAAAGGAGCTGAAGGGTTTGCAGCCCCTTAGGATGAACAACAATATGAACTAACTAGTACCCTCAGAGCTCCCAGGGACTCATCCACCAACTAAGGAGTATACATGGTGGGACTGATTGTTCTGGCAGCATATGTATAGTAGAGGATTGCAAAGTCGAGCATCAATCGGAGGAGAAGCCCTTGGCCCTGTGAAAGTTCTGTGCCCCATTATAGGGGAATGCCAGTGCCAGTAAGTGGGAGAGGGTGGGGTGGTAAGCAGGGGGAGGGGGAGGCAACAGGGGTTTGTTCTTGTTTTTGGGGTGTTTTTTAGTCTGTTTTTTGTTTGTTTGTTTTTGTTCTTTTTGTTTTGGTTTGTTTTGGTTTGGTTTTTTTGTTTTTGTTTTTTGAGGGGAAACTGGGAAAGGAGAAATCATATGACATTTGGCCAGGGCCAAAAAGTGGGAGAGGGTGGGGTGGCAGGTATGGGGAGGGGGGAGGCAACAGGGGTTTGTTTTTGTTGTTTTTGTTTGTTTGTTTGTTTCTTTGAAGGGGAAACTAGGAATGGAGAAATTTACATGTAAATAAAGAAAATATCTAATAAAAAATAAAATAAAAAAATAAATAAAAAAATAAAAAATACTCTGGTGGAGTGATAGAGACACAAGTCCACCTACAGAACTTTCAATCCAAAATTTATCCTATCTATAAGAAATGCAGGGACAGGGATGGAGCAGAGACTGAGGGAATGGCCAACCAATAATCAGCCCAACTTGAGACCCATCCCAAGGGCAAGCAAAAAAAAAAAAAGTATGCCTTCTTTTCAGTACCTCACGGTACTGTCTCCAAAACTGACTATATAACCAGACTCAAAAAAGAAGCCTCAACAAATGCAAAAAGATTGAAATAAGCCCATACATTCTATCAGATCACCATGGCTTAAGGCTGGCCTTGAATAACAACAAAAACAATGGAAAGCCCACACACTCATGTAACTGAACAACTCTCTACTCAATTATAACTTGTTAAGGGAAGAAATAAAGAAGTTAAAGACTTTCTAGAATTTAATGAAAATGAAGGCATAGCATACCCAAACTTATGGGACACACTGAAAGCAGTACTACGAGGAAAATTCATACCACTGAGTGCCTTCATAAAGAAATTGGGGAGATCCTACACTAGCAACTTAATAGCACATCTGAAAGCTAAAATAAAAAGAAGAAAACACACCCAAGAGGAGTAGATGGCAGGAAATAATCAAACTTAGGGCTGAAATAAAAAATTAGACACAAGTATAATATAAACAAGAGTAGGTAACTGTGGGGCAGTGAGCAGTTCTGACAGCGGGAGTCCCGTAGAAGAGCCACCTCGGAACCCCGGAGACCCACTGAGCATCTGCTCAGAAGGGACAGTAGGTGTTCGGTGATGCTCCTGAGACCAATGGCTCAGATTTCAGCCCAGACCCCTCACAGCTGCCCCTGCAGGAGGTGTGTGCTCTATCAGGCAGACACTGCCTCAAACTCTCAGCATTCTAGCTGGGCCTTACACACAGTCATCTGACCACAAGCCAGACATGCCACTCCCCATACAATAAAAGGGGTGGTTTCCCCCTCCTCACTCTCTTGTTCTCTTATTCTCCTACTCCTCTCTCACCCTTACCCCTCTCCTCTTACTTCCCCTTGCCCTCTTGCTCTCTCTCCCCCTCTGCTCTTTGTTCTCTTCTCTGCCTTTCTCCCTCTCCTTCTTTTCTCTCTCTCTCTCTCTCCTTCGTCTCCCATCTTTCTCTTTACTCAACCAGCATATTTCTCCTTCTTACAATAAAATAACTCATTCATTCATTGCCTCCTTTTTAATTAAGGCGCTCTGCTGCAAACAGGTTAGCCCCAGGGGAGAGAGAGAGACCTGGGCCTCAGCACCAGGCCCCCCTGCCACCAGGGAGAGAGAGCCTCAGCCAGGCAGGCCACAGAACAGGCCCCCTGCTTTTTTTGAACAACGGGTAGCAGGAAATAATTCAACTTAGGGCATCATCAGTGAATTAGAAACAAAGAATTATACAAAAAAAAATCAACAAAATTAAGAGCTAGTTCTTAGAGAACATGAACAAGATAGATAAATCCTTAGCCAAACTAACTTAAGAGCACCAAGAAAGTTTCCAAATTAACAAAATCATAAATGAAAAAGGAGACACCAATGGAAGAGAACAAGCTTTGTCATTTGGAGGCTTGTTGCCCCAGGAAAGAGGGATTGATGAAGTTGGTGGGTCGGTGGAGAGCACTCTCTTAGAGGCAATAGGGAGGGGGGAATGAGTGGAATGTATCAGAAGGGATACCAGGAAGAGGGGCAACATCTGAAAGGTAAATAAGTATGACAATTCATAAGAGAAAAAAAAGTCTTCTCAAAGGGAAAAAAAGAAACCCTTTTAAAACACATACACTATACACAGATGTCTGTAATTTCAGTAATAGGTATTTAAACTATTTATAGGTAAGGCTTTAATGAAACAGGACATTCTGTCAGCATCTACCTTCCTTCCACTCTCCCAAATAGGAGAGTATAAATAACATAGCATTCCACTCTTCAACTTTCTAGTTGAGAAAAACCTACTGAAGAGCAAGAAGTATGCTTTTTCAACAGGCTCCACAAGTATAAATCATCATCAACTTCCTTGCAAAGGAGGATTCACCTTCATGTATGTGTTATGTTTCTCCAAGTGTTCTTACTTGTTAGTGGCATGGTGTTGACAGTTACTAGACACTCTGTGTAAGCTAATGCTGTATCCAAACTTAAAGTCAATGATATATGAACTATGTGTTGTAGGTTGCCCTGGTTACTGTTTATATTCTGATGTTAATTCTGCTTACTCAGGAGGGGCTGCCCAGACAATGAGTGCATCACTTACTCAAGTGCTTTCATGTGAACATTCTCACCATTCTAAATGGTCAAATAAAGAATAAAGCCTATGATTGGGCAGTGAAAGGGAAAAGTGGGCTTGAAAGTTTTAGAGAGTTGGAGTAATCATAAGGGATGACCGAGAAGAAGGAACGAGGAAGAAAAAGTATGAGGAAGATGGAGTAGAACCATATAGCCTTAGAGAAGCCACAAGTAGCAAAGTATCTCATAGTTAGGGAATAGATTAATGTAGTGGTACATCTGTACAATCAAGGCATATAATTTATAAATATTATAATTGAGTTATGGTTTTTTTCAGGGGCATATTGGGGTTGGAGACTTACTACAGAGATTATGTACACACACAAAAAAGCACTATCTTCATCCATTAGAATATAATAATCAGATATGTCTTTAAAAACTACTGAAATCTGACAAGAATGTTGAATGCCAAAGAGAATGCAAAACCCCAGATAGAAATAAATTCCAAGCAGTTTTAGTTTCAAAAAACAGGCACATAGCTAATTAAATCTGAATAGAGCACAGGGCAGGGGGCCTCTAAGTTAACAGTTCATTTAATATTCACATTGGGAAAAGCTAACATGGTCTCAAACCTACACAAAATCTGTATGAAAAGATCTTGTTTTGATCTTGAAAGCAATGAGTAAGAATCCATTTCACTCATCTTAGGAAAACAACCATTTCATTTCAAAGTGTTAAGAGCACTTCGTGGCATTTACCTTCAATTTTCCCTCAGTTCCCACATCTCCTACTGGGAGAAATATGAAACTGTTTTGTTTGACCTCTCCCTAGAGTGGTTTCAGGGATTACTGGACACCAAATGCTTATATTCCAGTTTAGGTGGTAGCTTTGACTTTTTTCGTAACTACTATTCTTCAAGGCTATCAAAAAAGTTGTTCAGTAGACAAGGGAGGTCACCTCTAAATAATATACTTCCTTCCACTCTCTGTTTAGTCATTTACCATGGGACAACACAGATTTCCTTATTCATACTTAACCTTGTCTGAGTTGAGCTAAGCTGCATCTGTAAAATCAGTTATCATATCGAACAGACATAAAATCAGTCATTTTGATTTATCTCTGCATGACTTGAAATATCTGACTAAAACATAAGGTGTACTTACGCTGTGTTCCTATGATATCTCCACTGTTCTGTACTCTGCACATACTACATCTTTATTATCAGTAGTTTCTCTTATTGAAGTATCTTCTTGATGCTATTTGTGCTTCTAAGTTTAGACATACTTCAATGAAAACATTATGGGTGTCAACCTCATGAGTGTCTCATCCTTCCATCTTATAACAAGACACATCTGTTCATTATATTACTAATATCCATTTCATCTACACTCTTTATCATAAGGATGTTTACCAGTGATAACAAAAGATCTTAAATTCTCAAAAATATTATTGTTTCCTATGTTTTGTATTTTAAAAATCTAAAGGTTTATAATTAGTCAAGGGTAACACCTTTTACAGTGATCATTAATTCTATGTTACATAATCCTTACATCTTAAAATTGGGAAGGTCATACTAGAGCAATCTGGAAAATTACCTTTGTGTAAAAATTCAAGATTTATGCTAACCATAAATTAACATTTAATAAATTGCATAGCATATATCTCTATAATTCTTTTCTAAAGTATATGACATAAGTATCCCAAAGAAGTTGTCTAGGTTTTTAGAACCAGGACTGATTAACATTTAAGTAAGTAAGCTTTAAATTCAACTGGATAGCTAAGGGAGACCAGAAATATACAAATGGTACTTATTACACCTGTAGTGCATCATGGTATGTGGGCCACTGTGGTGCATGGGTGTTACAGCTTGATAGGTCTGTTTAAGTTCTTCTCTCCCTATCATGTTGCAGAGTATTTTCTGTCACCATGGAAGTTACATTGCAGGAAGGAGGCTTTCAGGCTTGATCCAGATCATCTGAGTCACATGCCCAATGGGTGCAGTGACTTTAGTAATAGGGCCTCAAATTAAAAGACTGAGATACACTAAGTGCCACATTGTTAGTCTGTATTATCTTAGGAGTCACTTGGACTATCCTGACTAACCGTTTAAATGGTTTCCTATATCGAAGATTGGGGATTTATAGATTATGTACAAATATTTAATTATATATTGGTATATCATTGTATTATATAATACAAGTGAAATATATAATATTTTATACTATATCACAATATAATATATTACAATATATTATTGTATTCTAAATCGTGCCATACCCATGCTATAGCTACCATCACTACCACAAACCTTCTTTATAGCAAATAAAGACCATCATAGAAAACAACAACTAGACACAATGCAAAGATCAATGGATCATGTGGATCTCAGCATTAAGTAGATGTAGCTACTAATACTCAATACACCACAGCACCTGCATCTGTGACACAGAGGAATAACACAAAATGAAATAGAAAACTTCTAAGAGCCAGAATACAAAGACAAGTATTGTGAAACAGTCTCTTCTAGAAATGGTGCCATAAAGGAGACCAGAACAATAGTTTCTTCATTGTCAGTTTCCTCTTCATTCAGTCAACTATTAGCAGATCCAAAGACTCCAACTGTCAGAGCTCGCACAGTTTCTGTATGTATGCACTTACATTTATGCTCTGTTGGTTTAATTTACCAAGAATATGTCTTGATAGTCTTGGATTTTTGCTTTTGTTTTTGTTGCAATTGCTGTTTTGTCCTTTGTATGGGGGGGGTGTTTTGTTTTGTTTTTGCACCTGGTATATTTTATACATCATCCATTTTAAACCCTCATATTCTGAGCAACTGAAGCAAGCTTTAGTTTCAAGGATTCAAAACCCTCTCCTACTCTCTTCATGCACCAAGATTGAATATGGTTCATATGTACACAAATAAAACAATATTGGCACACATACAAAAACAAACAAACAAATGAACAAGTAAATAAATCTCAAAACAAATTAGTTAACAAATACTTGCAACAGTTTGGTAAACAAGATTCTTACTCACTACTAGTTAGAATGGAAGCCAGTAGAGTCATTGTGTAAGTTCATTGGAGGTATCTAAGAAAACTAAAAATATAACTTTGATATGACCCAGCAGAACCTCTCCAAAACATATATTCAAAGACAGTAGTATCTTATTCAAGTGTAAAAATAAACAAAATAATGATATTTTCAGGAAAAGGATGGATCTGGAAAGCATTATATTAAGTGAGTTATCCAGACCCATAACAGCACCTCTTGCCTGCTTGTTGTTCATCTTACTAATTCTCTCTTACTTAGGCAACCAAATCAGAACTTCAAGATTGAAATTACATATATATTGCCATGGGCTGGCCAGTCTGAGCCTCCCTCAACCCGTGGAGGAAACAGGGTCCTAGTCAGGTCAAACAAGGAGTTGGCGAAGTAGTGACAAACTGAAACAACACGAAGAAGTGTGGTACCTGAGTGTAATTATACAACGTAAAATCAAGCTTATGTAGTATACAGAAAAAGGGCAAATAACAGAAGTCACATAGGCAGGAGACAGCCACACCAAGGTCAGTGAGAACAAGCATCCATGTGCAAAGTAGAGGAACAGTGGTGTCCTTCTTCCTGGGCTATTTTGGTAGCCCCAAGATAAATTCTCTGGGTCTGTCTGAGGCAAGCAGCTGAAGGTCGAATTCTAGCAGTCCGTGGCTGTAGCATAGATAATTAGTGACAGAAGTCCTACAACTTCTCTCTGGTATGTAAAGCAATTCTGCCTTGTGTGGGACTGCTCTGATAATTAGTGGCTAACTGCTATCTCTAAATCTGGAGACACCTTGTCTTGTAAGACAACCTCTTTGTAAAAATTCCAAGCTAATTACAGCTAGAAAATCAATTAGGATTATTGAAACACTGTGGAGGCCAGGAAATAATGTTAATCTCAGTTTAGCTAATAATGAAATCATTTCTTGGGGTACCTTTATGCCTGAATAAAGAAAGCATGCAGATCTCTCCACAGACTTTAGCAGAGACCAATCTGGAACACATCTGAGTTAGAAGATGCAAATGACTGAATACCCAGGAGGCAAGCTAGCTCCCTTTGAAGCTGTTCACCTCAGGTCAGTGATCAGGTCTTCAAGCCTGACATACAGACTTTACTGGAGTAGACAAGTGCTCTGTGACTATATATATATATATATATATACACACACATATGTATATATACATATATATTTTATACATGTATATATATTTAGACATAGATAGATGGTATAGATAGATATATATATAGATATAGATTCTCTGCTGACCATAGAGTCATTACATTCCATCTTGTCTCTGGGGAAAATCATTTGGCTTATCAAGTGACCACATGTTAAGTTTACATCATTCTCCAATGATAATTGCATGGTTATTCAAATATGTAAAATTTAGATAAGGTTGACAAATAAGAGATGTATGCCTAGAAACAAAACTTCTTGGAGTCTGAGGCAGGAGGATGATGTTTTGGTGAACAGACTTGTCAGCATAATTAAATAAAGTAGAAAAGAGTTTCAATAAGGTATAGCAATCAAAGATTTTTATACAGTAAAACAAAAAAGCAAACATTTTGTTCAATGGAACTACTGGCTTATTATTTTAATTTCTCCAATCTTAACATAAATAACATTTAATTGGTCATGGTATGCCTAGCTGCTCAAATCTTCTCATTGTAGTGTGGCTTGTGTATGAATAACAATGGTTAGACACTTCTAAGAAATGAAGACTCTTAAACCTAAGGAAACTGATCACAGTTTGGTTTTTAGTACAGATGGTGACTATGTGCAAATCTTTGCCTGTAATCTAAAAGGTTTTGATGATAGAAATATCTCATCAGTTTTTCTTTTATTACTGTGGTTACATATATATGACTTCAGGGCTGACCATTTTGTATTAGATAACCAATTAAGAGTCTCATGCCTAAGACAGGCCAATTCTCCCTCTCCCAGAATTCATTAGTTGTCTACAGTTATTTTTCTGGTGATTGGACCCTCTAATATTTCCTCCATTCTGCATTAATGTTTCTATTGATTTTGCCATTCTTTTGGCTTTGTTCATGTTATTCTTGCTAGGAAAGTTTGTTTCACACCTGATTTCCTGGTATTCTGGTTCTTACAATAATTCTGCACTTCTTTTATGTTACTTGAGGCATAGATAGAGGTGTTATAGAAGTTTCTAATCCTAACCCAGGATTTCTATCCAATGTTTGACCATTTAGTTCCTGGATAAAAGATACATACAACCTTCATATTAATAATAAGCCTTAAACATCACAAGAGCTTGTCACCTTGGCCTCATTCTTTTCCTGATTTTAAGAGTGGGACAGGGACATTGAAGTAGTTGTAGTGATGGGATTTGGGATGGACTGAATGGAAACTAAAGGGGGAGCATGATATTATATTTTAGTGAAAATGTATTAAATTTAAGAACAGAATTTTTAAATTATTTTAAATAAAAAAGAAAGCAATGCATAAATTTGGAAGGTAAACATTGTAAGGACACCAGGAAATAGGGGGATTTAATCATATTATATGAATGCATGGTATTTTCAAATAATGAAAATATATCCTGTAGAATAAAAATAGTCCATGCATTTAAGAAACAGTGGGGGATGCTTAGAAAAGATTGAGTGAGGAACAGGAAGGAATAAATGAATTATTGCATTATAACTTTAAAAAAATAAAATAATTATTATTAAAAAGGGAATACATTATTCTACTGGGAAATCACAAAGGTAGCTAATTAAATTCTCATGAGTCTGCTTCCTGAGAATGAGAAATCCTTGGCGATTATTGTCTTATGTTTTGGTAGCTGAGACTTAATATGTCAGGAAAAAACTTATGAACATAAGAGGGATCACTCAAGTGAGCATGAAACCTGAATATTTCTGCTACTTTAGGGAAGCTGACCTATGATTAAAAGTTGAACTCAGGCTTATGTTCTGATCATTATCACTGAAGATTGTCGAATGCTGATACCTGCGATTCCTAATATCAGCATTTGTGATTTTGCAAGTGTCAAGTGATATTTGGTGGTAAGACTTTCAGAAAGAAAGGTGAGTGTTCATTCAAAACTGTGATTAAAGAGTACAAGTCTAGAAGAATCACTTGTCCAGTCAGTGAAATATTTCTCAATACCTGCAGTTCTTCAATTATTCACAAAATTTTCTTAAAGTTCATAGAATCTCCAACCACTTTCCCAGTTCCTGAAGGTTCTGTTGGTTACTATGAATTGAGAAATGTTTTCTTGATGCCTTCAATTTAACAACAAAATATTGTTTAGAAAACAAAAAATGACACTGATTATACTTTTTTAATTGTGTTAAAAAAAAGAAGAGACAATTTGAGCATTGTGATTTCTAGTTTTATAATGTCTTAATGTCTGTCTGCTACAAGGACAATATTGTATCATGAAGAAGAGGTGTTACTCAACTCAGAGGTAATGAACTGATGAATATCACACTAGTCAAACTGCATAAAAATTCTCAGCCACAGTGACCATAATGCTGATCATAAACAATGATTAAGAGACACAATAGAAAGCTTTAAGGACAATGTTCATTGAGCTCCTCTTCTGCAATGCCATCTAAATTATAGCCTCACTTAAATGGCTCTGTTCAAATGCTATGAGAAATGGTAAGACAGACTCTCCAATATTTTTTAACTTGGGGTTATGATTACTGAGGACCAAACTTTACTTTATATGCAAAAAATAATCTTCAAGGTTCTATAATGATTAATAAATATAAAAATATCATTTCAAATAATAAAATATAATATATATCATCATAATTTTTAATTATATTGGGAAGCCATTGAAAATTGCATGTCACTTATTTCTCATTCTAGTTTTGTAACCTCATTATACAGCATTACTATGAATGCTTGCTTGTCTTCTGTTATTAATTTTTATTTATTTATGTATTTTAATTTTACATTTATGGGTGTTTTACCTGCATGTATGGACATGCCTAGTAGGAGCCTAGAATAGGGCTTGAGATCCCCTGCAACAAAGAAATTGGAAAGTTTGTAATCTGATTAAGACACCAGCCAACAAGCTGACAACACTAGTTCAAGCCGCAGGATTAGTGTGATGTTAAGAATGAAGCAATTTACCCGGGCAGTGGAGGCGCACGTCTTTAATCCCAGCACTTGGGAGGCAGAGGCAGGCGGATTTCTGAGTTCAAGGTCAGCCTGGTCTACAGAGTGAGTTCCAGGACAGCCCGGGCTGTAGAGAGAAACTCTGTCTCGAAAAACCAAAAAAAAAAAAAAAAAAAAAAAAAAAAAAAAAAAAAAAAAAAGAATGAAGCAACTTGTCCAGTTGTCCTCTGACCTCAGTGGAAGCATTATTATATGAACCTACACAAGCATAATTTAGATTTAAAAATGCTCATAAACTACAAGTTAAGTCTGTGGAACACATAGATTATGCGTGACTCAATAAACCTGCCATGTCCATTTTAGTACAGATATCTCTACAGAAAGTTCCTGGGTTTTTTCCTGGATAAAACTTGTGGTATAAACTGTTCATTAGCAGTGTGAATATATCTTTAAATTTAGAGTAAACCATAAGTTATTTTCCAAAGTAGGGAGGCAGTTTCACACTGCACAGAAGATGTGTATGATGTCTGACTACTCCTTGCCAACAACTGGCACTCTTGCAACTTTCTTAAATCCATTGTAATAGAGGTGTATAAATGTTGTTCTTTTACATTTCAATGTTAGTTAGTGATTATGAATGTTTGGTCTTCTCCTACTGAAGCCCTATATTCCTCAGTATGAGCTAATGTCTACTGAAAGTATCTGAGAGAGGAATAGATATTGTCGTGAATTGTGAACTCAATGGTGAACTTCCACACTTCAATGGATAGTTCTGAATCATGCCCATACACATGGCTTAGATTAAACTTATTGGAAAACCAACAGAACAAAACAAAACCACAAAAATGCATGTATACACACACACATACACATATATATGCATATATGTATATAAATTCACATACATATATATACACACATATGCATATATATGTATGTATATATATGTATGTACATATATGCATTTTTGTGTATATATATATATATATATATATATATATATATATGTAGTTATAGGACTGGAAGGTAAAAATAGTGAAAGTATCTTTTTGCATGTATGAAGATGAAAAGGGGGAATTTTAGTAAATAAACAGTGTCTAATAACTTTATATAAAGCATGCCTTTGAAAAATTATATGTAAATGAAATATCTGTAAAGAAAAGCTCTGATCATGGATAGAGGATTTTGGGACATTTAAGCCATTGCTTTCAGGAAGAGGTTATTTCAAATTGTCAGTCAATTTTACTCATTGTCAGTGACTCTTACATATTTAGATTTCCAAGACCGAACATAGCTTTCTTTTTTATTTTAATTTAATTTTTTTGACATTTTTCACAATAGTACTGTGTTTATATTATTTCCACCTACGTTCCATCCTTCCAAGTACTCTCCTGACTTAACTGCCTTTCAAATTCATGACACATGTATATGGATATGTATGTGTGTATATATGATATACATATACACTCATGCATGAATACATATATAAATGTCCTGTTGAGACAGTTTAGTGTTGCTTATATGCAGTTGGGGCTGAACAGTAGGCCTGGAGAATATATCTGAGAGCTTAACCCTGTAGAAGCTGATTCTCCTTATCTCATCAGTCATTAATTGCCCATAAATATTGATCAAGGGGTAAAGCCTTGTGAGATTTTACCCTATCTAGTTGGCATGTCTACTTGTGTTGTCATTGTGCTGGTCTTGTTTAGGCAAACACAAGTTGATATTTTATGGGTGTCACTTCTCTGTTATTATAAAAGACACTCTCACAGACAACTTCCTGGTCCTCTGCTTCTTATAATCTTTATAGGAATATTTTGTTATGTACCCTGAGCAACAGATGTAGGTGGCATGTTATAAATGCACCAATTGGGGCTTTGAAACTCAGTTATTTGGCTTTTGACCAATTATAACTATCAGTAATGGTCTCCAACTGCTACAAAAAGAAGTTTGTTTGATGAGACTGAAGAGTTAATCCTATCTGTAGATTCAAGAATAGGTATTTCAAATATATTTACGTATTATACTGGTTTAAGAAAGTAACAGTAGTAGATTCTTTAAGGTCTATGATTTCATGAAGCAGAAGTAGTAAGTTAGGTGTATTCTACCAGGCCTACTTTTGAGCAGGCCATAAGTCCAGTTACATAGTAGCTAGTTACCACCATGAATTTTGTGCCATTTACAGTCTTAATGACATCTTTCCATACTTTAAATTGCTGTGGATTATAGAGTTTGTAGCTGGGTGAAACTATTGAATATTTTTATCCCTTGATAGATTTAATATCTCTTTAGGGTCTTATGAGATTTAGTTCTCATAGAGTACATGCAAATTTCAAATGAAGACATTGCTGAAATTTTCAAAGTGCTCATGGGCAGTATGTTGTATACCATATATTATAAATTACTTTTTAAAAATAATGTCAATTATATATTAAATTAAGATATATACATGCATATGTCTTCAATTAAAAAAATAACAAAGTCATCCTAACATATTTTTTTTTCTCTTTTCTTTAAACAGAGACTTGAACAGAACATATGGCAACAGGAAACTATTGCATGTTTTCTGAGTTCATTCTTACTGGGCTCTCAAAGAAGCCAGAACTCCAGATACCTCTCTTTCTCCTCTTCCTAGGAATCTATGTGGTCACTGTAGTGGGGAATTTGGGTATGATTACACTGATTAGGCTCAGTTCTCACCTGCACACACCCATGTACTATTTCCTCAGTAGTTTGTCCTTTATTGATTTCTGCCATTCCACAGTCATTACCCCAAAAATGTTGGTGAACTTTGTGAAAGAGAAGAACATCATTTCCTATACAGGATGCATGACTCAGCTCTATTTCTTTCTAATTTTTGCTATTGCAGAGTGTCATATGTTAGCTGCAATGGCATATGATCGCTATGTTGCTATCTGTAACCCCTTGCTTTACAATGTAACCATGTCCTATCAGATTTACATTTCCTTGATATCTGGAGTCTATATTATTGGTGTGGTTTGTGCATCAGCTCATACAGGCTTCATGATCAGAGTAGAGTTTTGTAACTTAGATGTGATCAACCACTATTTCTGTGATCTTCTTCCCCTACTGGAGCTTGCTCACTCTAGTACTTACGTTAATGAATTGTTAATTTTATGCTTTGGTACATTTAACATTGTTGTTCCAACCTTGACAATTCTTACTTCTTATATCTTCATCATTGCCACCATCCTACACATTCATTCTACTGAAGGCAGGTCAAAAGCCTTCAGTACATGCAGCTCCCACATCTTGGCTGTTGCTGTCTTCTTTGGTTCTGCTTCATTCATGTACCTACAGCCATCATCAGTCAGCTCCATGAATGAAGGGAAAGTATCCTCTGTGTTTTATACCATTGTTGTGCCCATGGTGAACCCCTTGATCTACAGTCTGAGGAATAAAGATGTCAGTATTGCCCTGAAGAAAATACTAGACAGAAAATCATCCATGTAAAGTGAAATGATGAGAATTATTTATTAGAATATAGTCATCAACTGATACATAATTTGAATTTCTATTATTCACTTCAATTCATTTTTTAATATTTTAATCATTTATTCAGATATTTTCATATTATCTCATATCTTTAATCATCCATTCCTATTTCCTCTAAAAAATTGTCACATTTTCATCATGGAGTCAAAGTTAAAGAAATGATGTGGATGTCATCAACACATTGACCTTATTCTATCAGTTTGACTGTACAATTGGTTAAAAAAATACCTTCTTTCTAATTTTTGATGTTAAAAATGTATTTCTAAAAGTTGGCTAATCCTGTTTATCTATGTGGACAAAAACCATGAGATTTAGAACTATGAATCTTATGATTTTAGTTTGGAAACTACCTGAAAAAGTCCACATTCTGGCCTATTTTTCAGTGAATCTTAATTACCTTCCCTCTTTACTATATTATTTTAGACTCCTGATTGTCATTTTAAATCTATGTTATAGAAAATTGTATGTGTTGAGCTTGTGACTGATCCAGTATCACTGTTGATTGCAACTACCACATTCAAGCAGAATTTTCTGTTCTTATAACTTCTTTCTGCATAGGTACTAGAATTATACTTAAAACTTATTAAATCTATAATAGCTTTCTCATTCCTCCTATGAAACATTTAAGGAAAGAGTCTGAAATAGATACTATCCATATCTAACAATGGTTTGATATTGATCCAAGGAACTATATCTATTTTTAAATTAAATTTTATCAAATTCATTTTTGTAAAACAGATAGTATTCATACTTAAATGATATGTTGAATGTTAATGGCATTCTGATCTATTTTACATAAGGATTTGAAAGTTTTCAAGTTGAGTAGACTTTCTCTGGCAAAACAGTTCAAGTGAGATAATATGTGAGTAACTGATTTCTGGGTTTATTAAATCCTGTTCATAAAGAAATCCTTGAAGTAATGCTAATTTTTTCTTGATGTTCAAGTGTGTGGAAAGTTAAAGATAATTAAGTTTGATAATATATGGTTTGAAAATGAAAATCTAAGCAATAGTGTTAGTTAGAACAAAGACAAGACCCTTGTTTTACTGAAAATTGTCCATATCAAGAGTAGAGCATAATTTCATTTATGATGACATCTGTAAAATTGTGATATATTAGGATCTGAAAGTTAGGCATGACAGGAATCCATTGAAAAGTAGCTTGAAAAAAGAAAAAAAGCCAGGTGGTAGTGGCACATGCCTTTAATCCCAGCACTTGGGAGGTAGTGGCAGGCAGATTTCTGAGTTCGAGGCCAGCCTGGTCTACAGAGTGAGTTCCAGGACAGCCAGGGCTACACAGAGAAACCCTGTCTCGAAAACAAAACAAAACAAAACAAAACAAAACAGAAAAATAATTTGGCAGTTGGGGAATTAACCATAATAATAATTGCTTATTTTCTCATGAGAATATTTTTAGAATAATGAAAGTCCTTAGAGAATTTTTATTTTTATTTCCTGGCATACAGTAGCTGAAGTAAATGTGTGGCCCAGAATTTCAGCATCCTGAGTAACATTTGGGATGAATCTATTAAAATATCATGAAAATGAACCCATGTCAACCATAGTTAAGATAATATATAGAAGGAAATACATATTTACCAGATAATAAAAAGTGCTGAGTGACACTCTTTCAAGAAGAATAACAGCAATCCAAACTGTACAAAATGAAGTAACAATCATATAGCTTCTGATCTGCAAGTAGTCAAGTTTGTTCATCAAAGAAGAGAGGGTTGTATTCAGGAAGAGATTATCAGGATCAATGTGGGTTAACAGTTGAGGTCTTCACAAAAGAAATTAAGGGTCTGTTTGATCTAAATCTTAGAAAGTGAATTATCATCAATATAATCCATGAGCAGAAATAATTAACGTGTTCCATTTTTAAAATAACTGTAGGCAGCCGCTTGGATACGATTGTCAGCCGCTTGGATGATCTTAAGCGGCCGCTTAGACGATCATATCCAAGATGGCGGCCATGTCTATCCTAGTCTAAAAATTAAATTAACTTGAAGGGGCTCCAAAGGAATAATCCAGGTTCTCAGCTTTGAACCGAGTCCTAGAAATCTTGGTCAAGGGCACTCAAACATATTGGTGACATTTAATAAAAAGCAAAGAAACAGCTTAACTTTCCCTAACGGTAATGAGCAGAGACACAGGCTGCTTTCTATCCCACGGGGCTGAAGCAGGGATGAGCAGGGCTCCAAGCAGCCTTAATTCTTTCCCTCTGCCCTAGGTGAGCATGCCCATGCCTCCCTGTAGGCAGCCGCTTGGATATGATCGTCAGCCGCTTGGATGATCTTAAGCGGCCTCTTAGACGATTGTATCCAAGATGGCGGCTGCAACGGCAATAGACTATTCTACTGCGCATGCGCCCCTCCCGAGCAGTAGTATACTGCGCATGCGCCCCTCCCGAGCAGGTGTATGCTAATGAGGGTTTGACAGGGAACCAATCCAG
>NW_022196906.1:33031644-33045264 GCF_008632895.1 Mastomys coucha | reverse complement strand
CTTTCTCCTTGTACAAAGCTCAAGTCCAAGTGGATCAGGGACCTCCACATCAAAGCAGATACTTTGAATCTAATAGAAGAGAAAGTGGGGTAGAACCTCAAGCAAATAGGCACAGGGGGAAATTTCCTGAAGAGAACTCCAATAGCTTCTGCTCTAAGATCAAGAATTGACAAATGGGACCTCATAAAGTTGCAAAGCTTCTGTAAGGCAAAAGACACTGTGAATAGGACAAAACAGCAACCAACAAATTGGGAAAAGATCTTTACCAACCCTATATCTGATAGAGGGCTAATTATCCAATGTATACAAAGAACTCAACAAGTTAGACTCCAGAGAACCAAATAACCCTATTAGAAAATGGTGTACAGAGCTAAACAAAGAATTCTCAATTGTTGAACACCGAATGGCTGAGAAGCACTTAAAGAAATGTTCAACATCCTTAGTCATCTGGGAAACACAAATCAAAACAACTCTGACATTCCACCTCACACCAGTCAGAATGGCTAGGGTAAAAAACTCAGGTGACAGCAGATACTGGAGAGGTTGTGGAGAAAGAGGAACATTACTTCATTGCTGGTGGGATTGTAAACTGGTACAACCACTCTGGAAATCAGTTTGGCGGTTCCTCCAGAAACTGGACATAGTTCCACTGGAGGACCCAGCTATACCACTCCTGGGCATATACCCAAAGGTGCTCCAACATGTAAGAAGGACACATGCTCCACCATGTTCATAGCAGCCTTATGTATAATAGCCAGAACCTGAAAACAATCCAGATGTCCCTCAACAGACGAGTGGATACAGAAATTGTGGTACATCTACACACTGGATTACTACTCAGCTATTAAAAACAATAAATTTATGAAATTCTTAGGGAAATGGATGGATCTGAATATCATCCTGAGAGGGATAACCCAATCACAAAAGAACAAACACAGTATGCACTCTCTGATAAGTGGTTATTAGCTCAGAAGTTTGGAATACAGGAAGAACAACCCACAAACCACAAGAAACGCAAGAAAAAGGAAGACCAAACGATGAACATTGCATTCCTTCTTAAAAGGGGGAACCAAATACCCACAAAAGGAGTTGCAGAGATTAACTATGGAGCAGAGACTGAAGGAAGGACAAGCCAGCCTAAATATAGCTATCTCCTGAGAGGCTCTGACAGTACCTGACTAATACAGATGTAGAGGCTCACAGCCATCCATTGATCTGAGTACACGGTCCCCAATGAAGGAGTTAGAGAAAGGACCTATGGAGCTGAGGGGTGTGCAGCCCCTTAGGACGAACAACAATATGAACTAACTAGAACCCTCAGAGATCCCAGGGTCTTAACCACCAACCAAGGACTGCACATGGTGGATCTGATTGTTCTGGCAGCACGTGTATAGTAGAGAATTGCAAATTCAATCATCAATATGAGGAGAGGACCTTGGCCCTGTGAAGTTCTGTGCCCCAGTGTAGGGTAATGCCAGGGCCAATAAGTGGGAGAGGGTGGGGTGACATGCATGGGGAGGGGGGAGGCAACAGGGGTTTGTTCTTGTTGTTTTTGTTTGTTTGTTTGTTTTTTGGAGGGGATACTGGGAGAGGAGAAATTTACATTTAAATAAAGAAAATATCTAATAAAAAAAACAAATACAAAAAAAAATAACAAACTTACCTAATATTTCCTTATGATTGTTGAACTATGTATCTCCTATCTTTCCAATCATCAAACAGCAGAAGCTGTCTTAAATGTAATCAGCATAGCAATTATCGTATCTTTAAATGTATTCCTAGCATCTATCAGCTTCTATGTTTTATCTTGCCCTTGTCTTTTTCTTCGCAAGAGCATCCAGAGCTAAAGCAATAGCATGAAATGTAGCACAATAGCTTTATATCAGTGCTTACTAACTTAATGGAAAACAGACAAAATGGAGGCAATAGCAAGGGTTTGGCAGAGGCTACAGCTGTGGTAAATGGTGATCACTACGAGGTACATTGCTTCAAGCATCAGGCTTCACAGTGACCTCTTACCTGCTTACCAGCTCAACAGCTCCTGAGCTGAGAAAACACTTCAGAGATCCTTTAGGGATGACTGTGTAAAATGTGTTAGGATAGCCTAAAATAATATGGTATAATTTGCTATATTCAAAGATTCGTATTTTCATGAAAATTCAGTATTTACATTTGTTTTCTCAGTCTATAAATTTCATTGTATTATTAAAATGAAATTATATCTATAGCTTTTCACATGATAGCACTTAATCTATATGTGTTGTATAGTTATAGACATTTAAAAAGCAGTCTAGGAATTAATAAATTTGTCCTTATTTAATTCATTTCTACTGTTTCTTTAAATAAAATATCTGCTTATAACTGCTTTGATATTTTATTTTTAATTTTAATATTTAAGGAGTTCAGATTTCTAAACCTCACTTTCTGCATCTGGTATTTGGGGTGAAAACTTGTATTAAAGAATTAAAATGTCAATCATTACTGAGCATAATTTAAGATAATTTGAAAATTTGGTGAAAAATGATCAATTGCAAGAAACTATCCCATATTACAATTTAAAATAGGCTCATACATGATTTGATGTTTCTATAAGTGGCAAGATAAATTATTTATAACTCTAGACTCACATTTGGGAAATCAAGTAACTATCACAATTACTCTGCTCAGATTGTGTTTGGGAAACAGAATGTGAGGCTGTGGCTGTGGAACATCTAGTTTTATTTGTGAGCAAGTTTTTATTTTAGCATTCAGAGTTTTTATTACTAACATGACCTCTCAGTTGACTGTATGAGGAACAATTGCATAAACTATTGTTTGTATGCAAATGCATTCAACAATGACTATTAAAAATCTATCTTTTTAACCCCATTATTTGTTCAATAATATTACAAAAGACTCTGCCACATGATACTATGAGATCAATGTTGTCTGTCATATAGCTTCACTAAATAAAAGAAACAATAGAAATGATATCAAATTTTCATAATTGAAGCAAGACAAATGCAAGGTATGCAAGTATGCATTTGCTGATCCGACTTGCTGATGTAAAACTAAGCAAGACTCAAAGGAGAAAATTACAGAATATAAGGGAGACCACACTGCTATACAAATACTAGACACCTAACAGTCAATGTTTGCAACATTTTCAGCATCAACATCATCATTCTCCACCAATGTTAGAATAAAGCGATATTTTTATAAATTATAAAACTAAAACATAAGTTGTGGTACAGTCAGGACTTAATCATCTTATAAAGGATTTACTAGCTTTAAACATGTTATTCATAGAAAGAGATGGTATAATCTAGAAAGTAAGCTTGACAGACTTATTATTTTTTAGGAATGTGTCTCCTAATTCATGACTGGTTAATCTCATCACCTACTAATCCTAAGTAGTTTCTTGATTCCTGGAGATTATTCAAAAGTTATATATATCACAAGGAATTGGATTTTTACCTGTTGTTGTTTTATATAATGCTACTTTTACTTTGTAGCTACTTTTCATTTGTAGCTTCAGTAATGTAATAGAAGAAATAGTAGTGAAAAAGAACATTATTATTTGCAATACTAGATAAAATAAATCTTGGATCATGCTTCAGCCAATAAGAGTCTATATAATAGAAGGTACATCATTACATGTAAAGTTTTTTACTTTTACTTTATGAGATTTGACCCAAGATTTAAATGACCAAAACCAGAAATATAAAAATAAAACATCCTAGTAGACAATTTTGATAACTTACTCAATAACTACAATAATGCCATTCCAAAAATTGATATATATAAGCAGTATTAATAAGATGATCAGTAAATTGGGCATAATAAAAATGTTGGTATTTATGTGATCTGAGATTCATTGAAAACATTTGGAAAAACACATGAAGCACTGAGTTATAACAAAACCCTCAGAAAAACTTACTAATAGATATTGGAAAGTATTATCCAGTAAACACTGAATTTAACATAGAGTATTTAAAATGAATAGAAAATATATGATTAAAAACTGAAGCAATAGTTAAAGTTTATACTTGAAGATGTTAGAAAGAAATTGGAAAATCATCCAAGCAATAATTATTTTTAATTAAAATATTTATTTATCACTAAAACTATAATTAACAGGTTATTTATTGAAATATTGGTATAATTTCAAAGAAAGAAATTTCATAAATCAGTATCAGTAAAAATCATTTTATATTTATTAGTAAAACTGATAAACTTGGCTAAAGACCAAAACAGAAGAATATTGGTTTTAGGAATGAATCAAAAGCTAATCAGTGTTTTTTGGATATTAAATAAAATTTATAGAAAACTAATGTAGTATATTTATTAGCATATAAACTAGTAAGCAGTTTGAATTTCAACTTAAAAGACCTAAGAAAAAAGTCAAAAATTTATTTTGCTTTGCCCTTGTTATGGTCTGCTATGTATTTGACTCTGTTTATGTGATTTATTTGTGTGCAAATGTTTATGTCTCTGTGACTATATGTGTTTCTCAAGCTTTTTCACTGGCTCATTTTTTTCTTGTGTGTTTAGTCCTGGTTTGTTTAATTTATTATATATAATTTCATTTTATCATTTTTTACCTACCTATTTTTGTACTAATGAGAGAATGAAAGAATGGAGATTTGGGTTAGTGGAAGACGATAATCTAATTTTGTTATATCAAAAATTCATTTTCAATGAAAGGAAACAAAACTTGAGCAACTACTATGTAGTCAATAATTTCAATACAATAGTAAAATAGTATCCCAAACAAGAAAATATTCTAAGTCCAGCAGGCTGTATCACTGAAAACATGCGTAAATTTGGAACTGATTTGTTAAATAAATTCATTAAAAACTTCAACCTCTATATGATTTATTTTGTTAAATTTATTCTTATTTGTATTGTTATGTAATATTTCATTAACATATGTATGCACATGTATATATATATATATACATATATATATATATATATATATATATATCATGGCACACTCATCAAGTACCTTTAATAAACATTTAAATTCTTTATAAATTTGGTTACTAGAAATAAAATTTCTTCCCTACTCCTAATTTCTTCTTCCCCTTCCTCTTTAGAGGAGAGGGAGCCAGCTTCTAGGTATCTCCCCCAACAACCCTGGACCACCAATCCCTATCCCCACCTGGCATATCAAGTTGCTTCAATACAAGGCACGTGCTCTCCCACTTAAGCCAGAGAAGCAGCAGAACTCATGGGAGCAGTATCCACAAGTAGGCAGGCAACAGATACAGGGATCCGCCGCTCCATTTGTTGGGGGACCCACATGAAGAACAAACAGCTTATCTGCTACATATGTACATGAAGCCTAGCTCCAACCCATGTTTGCTCTTTGGTTAGCAGTTCAGTCTCTGGTAACCCCCAAGGGTAGAAGTTACTTGACACTGTTAGTCTTTCTGTGGGGTCCTCTTGCGGTCACTGTCCTCGTTGGGTCCCTCAATACTTTCCCCAACTCTTCTATAATATTCTCATAGCTCATCCAATATTTCCGCATGTGGTAGAACCTCTTGGAAGACTGTTATGCTGGGCTCCTCTTTGAAAGAATAACTTATCATTGATAGTGTCAGGGATTGGTTCTTACCCACGAAATAGGTCTCAAGTTGAGTCAGTCATTGGTCATTGGCCATTCCCTCAGTCTCTGTTCTATCTTTTTTCCCCTATATCTTGTAGGCAGGACACAATGTGGGACTAAGTTTTTGTGTATGGGGTGCTTCTTTATCTCTCCACTGGGAGGGCTACCTGGCTACAGAAGTGGCCAGTCCTGATCCATTTTCCCCAACACTAGGAGTGTCAACTTGCTTTGTCCCCAAGGACTCCTATGAACTTCCCTCCATCCCAGGCTAATGGCAATTGCAGAGATTGCTATATCCTTCTATTATCCCACTTATTTTCATTCTCTCTCCTGTGTTGTTCCAACATCTGATCCCCACAAAAAAGTGCTTCTCTCCCCATAACCTTTCCTACCGAGTTTCCTACTTCTGTCCACCTCTGAAATCTATTTTATTTCCCCTTGAGAGCAAGATACAGCCATCTTCCCTTGACATCTTTGGATGTTCCTTTGGCCCTTCTTTACTAAAATGACCAAACCAATGTCAATGGATTGATAATACATAATTTTTTTTGTAAAGTTGTCACACTTTTAATTACTTTGAATTACAACACAGAATCAAACTGTTTCCCTTGCAAATCACTTTGCAAGTGCTAAGTATTGTTTATAGACTTATGTCATCTACTAAGTTCTTAAAGAGTAGTCATTTATCTTCTTTATGAAGAGTGTGTGTGTGTGTGTGTGTGTATGTGTATCTGTGTGAGTACAGGTGTGGATGCCTGTTTGTGTGTGTATGTATATACATATATATATATATATATATATATATAGAGAGAGAGAGAGAGAGAGAGAGAGAGAGAGAGAGAGAGACAGACAGAGAGAGAGACAGAGAGAGAGACAGAGAGAGAGAAAGAAAGACAAAGAGAGAGACAGAGAGAGAGAGAGAGAGAGAGAGAGACAGAGAGAGAGAGAGAGAGACTTGTATGAGTACAAATATTCATGGATGCCAGGAAATAACCTTGAACATTGTTAGGACCAGCTACCTAATTTTTTATTATTATTATTCATTTTACATCTGGATCCTGCTTCCCTCCACCCTCTCCATTCTCTCCTCCCATTCTGACCCATATAAATCCCTTCCTCCAATATCTGTTACACTTTTCCACATACAAACCATTCACTTGTTAGTTAATGTTACCCAAAGATAATATTTCTTATGTGGCTAATATGAAAAATATTGCTTCCTCAATTTCTTTTTCATTAAAATTTTTATTTGCATGTAGGAGGGCTACTGATTTATATAATTTAATTTTGTATCCTCTCACTTTGCCTACAAAGTTTATCGGCTGTATAAGTTACATGGAGGGATTTTTGGGTCACTTATGTGTGCGATAACATCATCTGCAAATAAAGTTAAATCAATTCTAATTCATTTGAATGTTTACTTTGTAAAATAATTAATATATATTTATTATGTTTCAGAACAAGGAAATAAATTTGTAATTCTTGCTTTCTCTTTCTATGACTATGCTTTTGAAACCATTTAATTAACAAAAGTTGAAGGCAAAGGAAGAAAATTTGAAAGACTAAGATTCTTATTCCAGAAATTTTGTCAGTTATTGCCATTTTTAGATATGTCTCTGCCATTTATGATTTAGGTACACTCGTGTTATGAAAAAGAGTTTAAAGTCATGAATCAAATCAACTATTTTACTTTCTCAGATGTACTTCTTAATAAATATTATGGTTTAGATAAAGTACTTAGGAATATGTGATTCAAAGGTTTAATATGTTGAAATAGAAAATTCACAGTACAAAAGTTTTCAACACAACAAAGAAAAATAAAATATTTTCTAAAAATATCATTCATTTTGAAATTCAAATGTAGAAAATATTAAAATTAGACAACTTCCACACAGTAAAAATGGTACAGTTAGAAGTTGTCATATGGAATTTTAGATACTACCAACTTTTAAAAGAAGAGCAACTATATCCCTCTAAAGTCCATATGTTTTCCTTTCAGAATCTGACTGAGAGCATGGAAAAAGGCAATCACTCCACAGGGACCAAATTCTTCCTCCTTGGCTTAACAGACAAACCAGAACTGCAGCTGCCCCTCTTCCTCCTCCTCCGTGGAATCTACCTGTTTATGGTACTGGGGGAACCTGGGCATGATCATCCTGATCCTGCTCAGCTCTCACCTGCACACCCTCATGTACTTTTTCCTCGGCAGTCTGTCCTTCATTGACCTCTGCCAATCTACTGTCATTTTCCCCAAAATGCTGGTGAACTTTGTGATGGAGAAGTGTGGGAAGCCACTTCATAAGCACATCGCCATTACAAGATGGCGATGACATCTGGCTTGCCGTTGGCATAAAAACGCCTTGTGCGCGTGTGCCTGTAAATCCCAACGATCTGCGGTGGAGTGCCTTTGGTCACGTCAAATGGCCTGATCGTCTCACAGCCTATTATGAGTCGCCACGTCTGAGGCGGGCATAGAGCTCTATATAAGGGAAGGGTTTTGAGATAGTCGGGGTCCTCCTCAACTGAAGCTTGTGATCTCGCTCTCAAGATACATTAAAGCTTGTACTGCAGAAGGATCCTGTGTGTGCCGCGTTGTTCCTGCTGGCGGGAGATAGCGCGGGACATCGAAGAATGAAATTTCCTCCCCTGAGTGCATGACTCAACTTTACTTCTTTCTCCTTTTTGCTATTTCAGAATGTTACATGCTGGCTGCAATGGCATATGATTGCTTGTTGCCATCTGTAGCCCTTGCTTTGCAGTATCATCATGTCTCAACAGAAGTGCCTTTCTCCTGTTTTAGGAGTTTACGTTCTACACATAGTTTGTGTCTCAGCTCATGTAGGGTCTATATTTAGGGTTGATTTCTGCAAATTTGATCTGATCAACTATTATTTCTCTGACTTTATTTCTATCCTTAAATTCTCATGCTCTAATATTTTTGTGAATGAGCTTGTAATTATAATTATAATTTTTAGTCTAATTAATACCATTTTCCCAACCCTGACCATCCTCATTTCTTATGTTTTCATCATTATCAGTATACTATGCATTAAAGCCACTGAGGGTAGATCCAAAGCCTTTAGTACCTGCAGCTCCCACATCACAACTGTTGCTGTCTTTTTCAGTTCAGTGGCATTTATGTATCTGAAATCATCATCTTCAAGCTCCATAGATGAAGGAAAAATATGTTCCAAATTTTATACCATCTTTGTGCCCATGCTCAACCCCTTAATCTATCTATAGTCTGAGGAATAAAGATGTCAATATTGTTCTGAAGAAAATCATAGAAAGATCATTTTTCTGATAGATATACAAAATATTTCATTAGCTCTTAATTTATGGCTACTACATGGTATACATTGGATATGTTTTGATTTAGTTAATCTATGTTATTTTCTTTATTTCTTGAGATTCTATGACAAGATTGATCTTTGATAGCTAACAATATTATTTTCCACAATATCTCACTTCATATCTTCTTGGGGGTCACTGCCATGTATCAAGAAAATTTTTTGATATACTAGGCCTTGATAATTTTCTTGATATTTACTTTCCACTAATATAGGCATATGAGATTCAATATGTAACCAAAATATTGTTTGTTTACCATTTTGTGTTTCATTCACTATTTTTTGGTTTGTTTAAAATACATTATACATAAATTTCATAAATTCTACAATTTCTGTGTTACATGAATTTTCAACCCCTATAAGCCCTAATAAAAAACACAGAATCTAGTTATTATAATAAAAAAAACTATGTGCCTAGTTTGGGCAGATATAGAACTATACATAATAATTTTCCCCATTTTAAGACCCTTGAGTACTTGTAGCTTCTCTTGGCCTTGTCCTTTGTCCTCTGTCCTTTCCTTCTCTTTCTCCACTCTACTCTCCCCACTTCTTGTCACACCTTTCCCTTTCACTGCCTAATCACAGACTCAGTCCTTTAGTGATCAGGTTAAATGGGGAGAAGTTTCACATGAGATCACTGAATATGTGATGAACTGCTCATCAGGGGCAACTCATCTTAAGGAGGCAGAACTAACATCAAATTACAGACAGTATCAGGGCAACCCACAACATTTCACCCTTTTTGTCCATTAGAAAGGCCTTTTCCCTCAGATATACACTGAACATGATTACAATAGTTATGTAGACTAAAATGTATCATATACACTAATAATGTCCAGTCAATCAATTTTTGCCAATTTAGGTACATTTTTCTAAAATCTATCCTAATTTAAAGAGCCTACAATTCTATATCTGAATATTTTTATTTCAACTTTCCTTACCATCTGAAATCCAACCTTTAAATCTAGTTCATCTTCTTTAGTGCTAAACAACTTAAGTTTGATTGTGTGACTATAACTAGTCTGAGACCCCATGATTCCAAGAACAAAATAAATATTACCTGGATATATAGCAACACAAAAATATAAGTTGCAAACTTAACCAATTTTCAGAGACAGTTGACTACCTGGGCAGTCCTCAAAATGTAGTAGCTTCTGTCTTCAGCCTTCTGGCCCAGAACTGTCTGACAGACTTTCCTGCCAAGTAGCTACCTTGCCAAAACTGAAACAACTCTATATGAATGTTATGGTGTATCTTCTTTGAAGAATGAAGGGGGTATTATCAGGAGCAGACATGTCTTTGTCAAAAATTCTATTGAAATGTTTATAAATGTCTTATTCTGTGAATTTCTGATGCTTTTTAAGAGATTCTCTATGAAGTTTATCTGCACTGTTAAGTCTTGACTATTCTTAGATATTTTTATTTTAATAGTACTGAATATTTATTATAATTAAATCAGAATATAATATAACCATGAATTTATTACCTGTCCTGTAACTTAATTTACTTAATCACCCTAAACAGTTTGTAATTATAGCTATAGAAACACTAGCTCAAAGCCTTTTACTCTTAAAGGAGTTGCAAAGGTACAATGCCTATCTAAGAGTAACAATATTAATTTAAAATTTTGTGTTAATATACAAAGATTTGTACCAATGAAATCCTTTAACCTGTATCAATATATGAATTCTGTACAAATGTAATAAATTATAACTTTAATTTTGCATCAAATTTAAATATTTCTGCCAATGTTATATAGTGGCTATACAAACCTGTGTTTAAGAAAAATTAAGTATCTGGATGGCCTCTCCTTCAGCAAATATTTTATCTCTGTATTTGCTCCAGTGAGTATTTTGTTCTCCCGTCTAAGAAGGACTGAAGTATCCACACTTTGGTCTTCCTTCTTCTAGAGCTGTATGTGGTCTGTGAATTGAATCATGGGTACTCTGACCTTTTGGGCTAATATCTACTTATCAGTGAGTGCATACCATGTGTGTTCTTTTGTGATTGGGTTACCTCACTCATGATATTTTTAAGCTCTATCCATTTGCCTGCAAATTTTATGAAGTCATTATTTTTAATAGTACTAAATCGTATAAATATACCACATTTTCTGTATCCATCCCTCTGTTGAGGGACGTCTCGGTTCTTTCCAGCTTCTAGGTACTATAAACATGGCTGCTATGAACATAGTAGAGCATGTGTCCTTATTACACGATGGAGCGTCTTTTGGGTATATGCCCAGGAGTGGTATAACTGGATCCTCAGATAGTACTATGTACAATTTTCTGAAGAACTGCCAGATTAATTTCCAGAGTGGTTGTACCAGCTTGTAATCCCACCAGAAATGGAAGTGTTCCTCTTTTTCACATCCTTGCCAGCATCTGTGTTCACCTTAGTTTTTGATCTTATCCATTCTACCTGGTGTGAGATGGAATCTCAGGGTTGTTTTGATTTGCATTTCCCTGATAACTAAGGACGTTGAACATTTCTTTGGTGCTTATCAGACATTTAATATTCTCAGTTGAGAATGATTTGTTTAGCTCTCTACCCATCTTAATAGGGTTATTTGGTTCTCTGAAGTCTAACTCCTTGAATTCTTTGTATATATTGGATATTATCCCTCTATTGGATGTAGGATTAGTAATGATCTTTTCCCAATCTTTTGGTTGTCATTTTGTCCTATTGACAGTGCCCTTACAAAAGCTGTGCAGTTTTATGAGGTGCCATTTGTCAGTTGTGGATCTTAGAGCATAAACCATTGGTGTTCTGTTCAGGAAATATCCTCCTGTGCCCATGTGTTCGAGACTTTTTCCCACTTTCTTTTCTATTAGTTTCAGTGTATCTGGTTTTATGTGGAAGTCCTTTACCCAGTTGAACTTGAGCTTTGTACAAGGAGATAGGAATGGATAGATTTGCATTCTTCTACACCAAGGAGCTCCCAGGGACTAAACCTCCACACATGGAGGGACCCATGGCTCCAGCCGCATATGTAGCAGAGGATGGCCTTGTTAAGCATTAAAGGGAGAAGAAGCACTTGGTCCTGCGAAGACTTGATTCTCCAGTGTAGGTTTATGAGGGGGGTGGCAGAAGTGTGTGGGTGGGTGGTGGAATACCCTCATAGAAGCAGGCGAAGGGGAGATGTGATAGGGAGTTACGGTGGGGAAACTAGGAAAGGGAATAACATTTGAAACATAAATAAAAATATTTCTAATAAAAAATAAAAGAACAACAAAAAAATTTAGAGCTGGCCCAGCTAAAGAGAGAATATGTAAATATAGATAAAAGAAAATCACCCAGAATGCAGGAGAAATATTTAATTGAAATTTCAAACGATGAGAAAATATTCTGAAGATTTACAGGACTCGAATTACAGAATGAGGCATTTTAAATTATATTTAATAAGTGGTGCAGAGATGCTAAAAGAGAAAATGGTGAAATAATTGTATTTTGATCATTTGCTTCAATAAATACATACATGATTATCCAACTTTAAAAAAAAGAGCAAATTTAGTAATCTAGCCAATATATCAAATCTCTTATACTATTACTCTATCCACCCTTTCCCTTTCTATCTCTTTCCTTTTACCTAGGAAAGAATGGATAGAGAAGAGGAAAGGAAAGACAGATATCCATATCTAAGCACTTTATTAGGTTTCATCCTTATTCAAAATTAATACCATTTCCAAATTATCCCTTAAAATGACAACTTATCTGTAATTTACAAAACATTCACAAGCAGACACCCAAACTCCAAGGGATGGGGATAATAACTCTCCTCAAATTCTTCCTGCTGAATTGGGCTAATGAATTTTTTAAAGGGGTGTGGAGGGGTAGGAAAGTTTGAAAATTGGTTAGACTTATGAAAGCTACCTTTAGCATTTGTTATCCAGTCTCTGTATGCTTTGAAGGCTCAGGGCTTGACTGAAGTTCTGACTGGATCTGTCTGAAAGTATATCTATATACTATAAGATGAGAAACACAATAAATACCCTTTTTGGTTTAATGGTGTACTACATGGAAGGAAGAGAAATGTAATCTCTCTTGCAATATAATACTGAAACACCAGACATACAGATCAAATAAAAATATTGAGTGCAACATGAAAGACCAGATCACGAATAGAGGTATAACCATCTGAATAAGAGCTTATTTTTTCAATGTGATCACCTCATTAGAAGCTTTAAAGGCCTTTGATGAAATCCAAAATCCCTTTATGATAAATGTCATAGAGATTCTACAAATAGAGAATATATCCCAACATAATAAAAAATAATAAACAAGCCTGTAGCAAACATTATGTTAATGGAGAAATTCACATAAATTTACTAAAATCATGAATAAGAAAAAGTTGTCCACTCTCTTCACTTCTGTTAAATATAGAGCTTGACATCTTAGAAAAAGCAACAATAAGGGTTTAGAGATAAATGAAATATAAATAAAAGAAGAAATCAAAGTATCCTTAGTGGTAGATGATATGATCTTAGACATAGAAAAACCTAAAAATACCAATAGAAAACACATGTAGGTGGTAAAACGTTTATCAAATTATAAGAATATAAAATCAACGCACAAAGACCAGTAGACTTTTATATATAAAAAATTAAATCGAGAGCTGCCATCTTCTCTCCGGTGAGTTCCTAAGCCGGGAACAGTCAGCAAGGAGACACAGACCCC
>NW_022196906.1:32972634-33025564 GCF_008632895.1 Mastomys coucha | reverse complement strand
GATCAAGGAAACAGCCAGAGTTCTAAGAAATAAGAGGGAGAAAAGACCAAGGAGGCATTGAAATATGAAGATAAAATCAATATAGAATTGCCTAGAAAATCAATAAGAGGGATAAAGGACGCGCAGGGGATGTGGAAATGCAAAAAAAAAAAAAAAAAAAAAAAAAATTAAATCGTGTAAATAGTACCATTAACTAGAGTATCCAATAATAAAATATGTTGGAATAAATATAATAAGATGAGATAATCAATGAAGACATCAAAAATTGAAGACCTCCCACATACTTGAAGTGTTAATATTATGGAAATAACATCCTATCAAAAATAGTCTACAAATTCAATATAATCTCTCTCTTTATCAAAACTGAAAAAAAATAGTGTTAAATATTTTCAGGAATCACAAATACCGAGGCTACCCAAAATAATGATGAACAAAACGGAGAGTGGGTATTGCAGTATCAAGCTTTCAGATTTCAAGTTGATATAGTGTTTTACAGCAATAGGAACTCTAAGAGTTACCATTCAGACCTTGATAGTAAGATCTTGTTGCTGAAGATAACACAAATTTCAATCATTTGGAGAAGTCATGCTGGAACCAACTTGGAAGTGTGAACCCTACTGGCTCACTTCCATATTATTTAAAGTTTCTACTCATTCTGTAAAGGAGAATGATCAACAGTTTTGATTAGGTGTGATCCTTGATTTTCCAAGAAAGCTATAAAAGTCATTCCAAGTACCATTAACAGAGTCAACAACCCATGGCTGGGTAGATCATAAGCCACAGAGTTGAACCTACTACTAATCACAAAATTAACAAAGTGCTGAAGATGAGTGGGTTAGTCTTGTACTATTGGTATAAACCCTTTGTTTATATATGCATATTATAATAGTTAAATTCATTGCTATTGCAAATATTTTTTAATAATATATTATCTGTTAAATCAATGAAGAATATTGACTTCTGAGATGGTGCAGTGGATAAGAGTCCTTCCTGCAGGGCTCTGAACAAACTCGATAGTATAAGTGGCTAGGTAAACACTCTTTGGAGGTCAAACTTTGACAAAGACATAATGGTCTGGTGTTCCTTTGAGTGGTTTGATATTTTCTCCCCTGCTGGAAACAAGAAGGAATTTCTCTGAACTCTATGAAAATCCTATCTCCTAGAACAAAGAAATGTGAAGACTCTTATGTAACGGAGGTCTCTCTCAGAGTTTTTCTTATCAGAATGGGCTACACTAAGCCTCCAGCAAGTCTTATTTTACAGTTTAAGATTGTAACCCTGGCAGTGGTTTCTTTACAAGTTTCTGTTTAGGGAGTTTTGTGGTAATGAAGGTTAAATCTCTATACTCTTCTCTTTTCCTCTTTTGCCAAGAGAAATTAATACCAGGACCTGAACTCCTCTGGTTCACCAAATTCTCAAGTATTTGCTTTGGATACATAATGCAACCTTATTTTAATACAGCTTTATGATCATTTAGAAACAATTCAGTTACTTCATACTTCATCAGAATACTTTGATATTTGCTACATAAATGTAACATTGATAGCATATCACAATATTAAATCCTAAAGTATTAGAGAGAAAATGTTTATCTGACATTAACGATGTTATTAAATTTGATATATGGATTAGGAAATATGGAAAGAAGGTACCTTTAAGGGAAAAATACAAAGCTTTACCTTTGAAACCTAGTTTGAAAATGAAATGAGATATTTATATTTACATAATAATTACATATTAAAGTGACAAAATGCAAAGCATTTAAAGAAGATAACTATTGTAGTGGGAAATGCCTTAAATCTCAGTACTTAAGAGGCAGAGGCAGGAGAATCTCAGAGTTCAAGGCCAATCCACCATACAAAGTGAGTTCCAGGACATCCAGGGATACATAAAGAAACCCTGTCTCAAGAATAAAACAAAAAAAAATTAAAAACAAAACAAAAGATAAGTATTACAATAGTAAAATTTACACTGAAACATTTTTATGTGTAATTTTGTGCTTTTCAAACTCATGATGAATGCTGCATTTAACTGTAGTCATGAAGCTGTCTAGAAACATAACAAAGCAAGATCTTCGAGGATGACCAAGCTAGATTCTCAGCTTTGTTGATATTCAGAAATTATTTGTAATTACAAACTCAAAATAAAAGTAATTTTCAAATAATTCCTTTTCAGAAATAAATTCTTAACTTTGTGAGGAACGAGTTTAGTAGCTCTAACAGCAGTTGTAATGTGTGAATTGATCCTACATTTTTTTCTAAATCCCTGTATAAAGTTTTGCATATAGATAATCTGCTTCTTATAACACTAATATTTCAAATGGACTGACATTTCACTTGTTGTAGGTTTTTTTTCCATTGCTTTCACTCAGAAAAAGATTGGCATCCACACAATCTGTGTTGAATAGCTTTATGTCAGTTGACACAAGGTAGAATCATTTGAAAGGAGGGAACCTGAAACAACATAGATGTCCCTGAACCAATGAATGAATAGAGGAAATGTGGTATACTTTCACAATAGAGTATTACTCAGCTGTTAAATACAAGGACATTGTGAAATTTTCAGGGAAATGGATGAAAGTAGGGACTATCATCCCGAATGAGGTAATCTAGACCTAGAAAGACAAAAATGGTATGTACTCACTTATAAGTGGATATAAGCCACAAAGTATAAACTTGCTACAATCCACAGACCACAGATTACCAGGTGGTGAAAAGCAAAATCAGGAATCTTACCAACAGAAACCAAGACTACTTGGCATTACCAGAACCCAGTACTCCCACCACAGCAAGTCCTGGATACCCGAACAGACTGGAAAAGCAAGATTCAGATTATAAATCATACCTCATGATGCTGATAAGAGGATTTTAAGAAGGACATAAGTAACTCCCTTAAAGAATTACAAGAGCACACAGGTAAACAGGTACAAGCTCTTAAAGAGGAAACACAAAAATCCCTTAAAGATTTACAGGAGAGCACAAGTAAACAGGTAGAAACCCTTAAAGAGGAAACATGAAAATCTCTTAAAGAATTACAGGAGAACACAACAAAACAGGTGAAAGAATGGAACAAAACTATCCAGGATCTAAAAACAGAAGTAGAACAATAAAGAAATCACAAAGGGAGACAACTCTGGAGCTAGGAAACCTAGGAAATAAGTCAGGAACCATTGATGCAAGCAACATCAACAGAATACAAGAGACAGAAGAGAGAATCTCAGGTGCAGAATATACCATAGAAAACATCGACACAGCAATCAAAGAAAAATGCAAAAATATCCTAGCCCAAAACATCAGGAAATGATGAGAAGGCAAAGACTAAGGATAATAGGTATAGAAGAGAATGAAGATTTCCAACGTAAAGGGCAAGTAAACATCTTCAACAAAATTATAGAAGAAAACTTCCCTAACCTAAAGAAATAGATGTCCATGAACATACAAGAAGCCTACAGAACTCCAAATAGTTTGGACCCGAAAAGAAATTCCTCCCAATCACATAATAATCAAAACAGCCAAATGCACAAAACAAAGAAAGAATATTAAAAGCAGTGAGGGATAAAGGTCAAGTAACATATAAAGGCATGCCTATCAGAATTACACCAGACTTCTCACCAGAGAATAAGAAAGCCAGAAGATCTTGGGCAGGTGTCATTCATACCCTAAGAAAACACAAATGCCAGCTCAGGCTACTCTACCCAGCAAAACTCTCAATTACCATAGATGGAGAAACCAAGGTATTCCATGGCAAAACCAAATTTACACAACATCTTTCCACAAATCCAGTCCTTCAAAGGATAATAAATGGAAAATCCCAACACAAGGAGGGAAACTATGCTCTAGAAAAAGCAAGAAAGTAATCTTTCAACAAAACTAAAAGAAAATAGCCACATAAACAGAATTCCAACTCTAATAATAACAGGAAGCAACAATTACTTTTCCTTAATATCTGTTAATATCCATGGAATCAGTTCCTCCCAAAAAAATGACATAGACTAACAGACTTGTTACATAAACAGGACCCAATGTTTTCCTACATACAGAAAACCCATCTCAGTGACAAAGAGAGAGACTACCTCAGAGTAAAAGACTGGAAAACAATTCTCCAAGCAAATGGTCCTAATAATCTATCTAAACAGTCCCATATCCCCTACAGAAAGAGAAACCGTCATTAATAGTCTCCCAACAAGAACCAGATGGTTTTAATGCAGAGTTCTATCAGACCTTCAAAGAAGACCTAATACCAATACTCCTCAATTTTACAAAATAGAAACAGGCTGTACTTCTCCCAATTCATTCTGTGAAGCCTCAATTACTCTGATATCTAAACCACACAAAGACCCAACAAAGAAAGAGAACTTCAGACCAATTTCCCTTATGACTCTTGATGCACAAATAACAAAATTCTCACAAATGGAATCCAAAAACACATAAAAACGATCATCCATCATGATCAAGTAGGCTTCATCCTACAAATGCAGAGATGGTTCGATATACAGAAATCCATTAAAGTAATATAGTATACAAACAAACTCAAAGAAAAAACATATGATCACCACATTAGATGCTGAGAAAGGATTTGAAAAAATATAACACCTCTTCATGATAAAAGTCTTGGAAATATCAGGAATTCAAGGCTGATACCTAAACATAGTAAAAGGAACATACAGCAAACCAGTAGCCAAAAATCAAACTAAATGGACAGAAATTTGAAGCAATTCCACTAAAATAAAGGACTAGACAAGGCTGCCCACTCTCTCCCTACCTATTCAATATTGTACTTGAAGCCCTAACAAGAGCAATTAGACAACAAAAGGAAATAAAAGGGAAACATATTGGAAAGGTAGAAGTCAAATTATCACTATTTGCTGATGTCATGATAGTATACTTAAGTGACCCCAAAATTTCAACTAGAGAACTCCTAAACCTGATAAACAACTTCAGCAAAGTAGCTGAATATAAAATTAACTCAAACAAATTAGTAGTCTTCCTCTACACAAAGGATAAACAAGCTGAGAAAGAAATTAGTACCAAATTTGTTCTATGAAGCCATAATTACTCTGATACCTAAACCATACAAAGACCCAACAAAGAAAGAGAACTTCAAACCAATCTTCCTTATGAATATTGATACAAAAAATACTCAAAAAAATTCTTACAAACCAAATCCAAGAACACAACAAAATGATCATCTATCATGATCAAGTAAGCTTCATTCTAGGTTTGCAGGGATGGTTCAATATATGGAAATCCATCCACGTAATCCACTATATAAACAAACTCAAGGAAGAAAACCATATGATCATCTCACTAGATGCTGAGAAAGAATTTGACAAAATCCAACATCCTTTCATGATAAAAGTCTTGGAAAGAACAAGAATTCAAGGCCCATACCTAAACATAGTAAAAGCAATATATAGCAAACCAGTAGCCAACATCAAACTAAATGGACAGAAACTTGAAGCAATCCCACTAAAATCAGGGACTAGGCAAGGCTGCCCATAGTCTCCCTGTCTATTCAATATAGTACTTGAAGTCCTAGCCAGAGCAATTAGAAAACAAAAGGAGATCAAAGGGATGCAAATTTGAAAGGAAGAAGTCAAATTATCACTATTTGCAAATGATATGATAATATACTTATGTTACCTCAAAATTTCCACTAGAGAACTCCTACACCTGATACACAACTTCAGCAAAGTAGCTGAATATAAAATTAATTCAAACAAATCAATGGCGTACACAAAGGATAAACAAGCTAAGAAAAAAAATAGAGAAACAACACCATTCACAATAGCCACAAACAATACAAAATACCTTGGTGTGACTGTAACTAAGCAAGTAAAAGATCTGTATGACAAAACTTCAAGTCTCTGAAGAAGGAATTCAAAGATCTCAGAAGATGGAAAGTTCTCCCATGCTCATGGATTGGCAGGATTAATATAGTAAAAATGGCCATCTTACCAAAAGCAGTCTACAGATTTAATGCAATCCCAATTAAAATTCCAACTCAATTCTTCACAGACTTAGAAAGAGCAATTTGCAAGTTCATCTAGAATAACAAAAAACCTAGGATAGTAAAAACTATTCTCAATAGTAAAAGAACCTCTGGTGGAATCACCATCACAGACCTTAAGCTGTACTTCAAAGCAATTGGTGCTAAAAACTGCATGGTATTGGTACAGTGACAGGCAGTGGATCAATAGAATAGAATTGAAGATCCAGAAATGAACCCACACACCTATGGTCACTTGATCTTTGACAAAGGAGCTAAAACCATCCAGGGGAGAAAAGATAGCATTATTAACAAATGGTGCTGGCTCATCTGGCCATTAGAATGCAAATTGATCCATTCCTATCTCCTTGTACAAAGCTCAAGTCCAAGAGGAGCAAGGACCGCCACATAAAATCAGATACACTGAAACTAATAGAAAAGAAAGTGGTGAAGAATGTCAAGCACATGGACACAGGGGAAAATTTCCTGAACATAGAACCAATAGCTTATGCTCTAAGATCAAGAATTGACAAATAGGACTTCATAAAATTACAAAGCTTCTGTAAGGCAAAGGACACTGTCAATAGGACAAAATGGAACCAACATATTGGGAAATGATCTTTACCAAACCTACATCCAACAGAGGTCTAATATCCAATATATACAAAGAACCCAAGAAGTTAGACTCCAGAGAATCAAATAATGTATTAAAAATTGAGGTATAGAGCTATAAAAGAATTCTCAACTGAGGAATACCAAATGGCTGAGAAGCATCTAAATAAATGTTCAACATTCTTAGTCATCATGGAAATGCAAATCAAAACAACCCTGAGATTCCACCTCATACCAGTCAGAATGGCTAAGTTCAAAAACTCAGGTGACAGCACATACTGGAGAAGTCGTGGAGAAAGAGGAACACTCCTCCATTGCTGATGGGATTGCAAGCTGGTACACCTACTCTAGAAATCAGTTTGGTGGTTCCTCAGAAAATTGCAGATATGCCACATCCACTCGTCTACTACAGTCATGTCCGAAATATCGAGGGTAAAAGCCTGATTAGGATTAGAGGCAATAAGGATCCAAAAGGAGTTCTGTGCCTCCTGGATATTCAGACTGTTGCTGGTATCTCCTAACTCAGATGTGTTCCAGATTAGTCTTTCCAATCGTCAACACTCCCTCTTATTTAGGCATAAAGGTACCCCAAGAAATGATTCGTAAATGGCTAAGATTGGACATTGTTTCCTGGCCAGCACAAAGTTTCCAACCTATCCTAGTTTAATACCAAACTGTCCATAGCTTGGAATTTCTCTCAAGGAATCTGCCTTGCCAGAGCTAGCAACAGAGGTCAAGCACATTCCTTAGAGCAGTCCCACAATAGATAGTTCACAATAGTTAGAAATGTTTTACATACTAGAGAGTAATGAAGGGCTTCCACTCAAGGACATTAGCTAGAAGTGTTAGGTCGGAACATCCTATTCATTGCCTCCCTCAGAACCGGAGAATTAGCATAGGAATACCAAAATAGCCTCAACAGAGAGGCCTCCACTCCTCTTCTGCCTGCTTCACACCTAGCTACCAAACCCTACTGACTTTGATGTGGTGGTCACTTGCCTACATGACCTCAGTTTTGCTCCCCTTGCTGTAACCCCCGCCTGCTTAAGTGACTCTTGTCATCTGCTCTGCTTGCTATATGCTACTTAAGCCTGCTTTTCACATTGTATAGGACTCGCACTAGGACTAGCACTAGGACTCGCACTGGGGCACTCGCACTCTGACTAGAACCAGAACTTAGATGAATTAGTTCTCAGATTCATGCAGTCCTCAGTCCCCCAGGCCCAGAGTGCTTGGGCTCGAGGGATGCAGCACCGTTCCAGAGGAGATAGCTGCTGCTTTAGACCCAGTGTGTTTTAGATGGCCTCAGATGTACCTTAACTGCTGAGCTGCCAGATTTATCATTTCTCTTTTTCAGTGACTGTAAAAGTCTGTTGCCATTTTTTTTTTTTTAGATTTTTTTTAGACAAGGTTTCTATGTGTAGTACTGGCTGTCCTGGAACTCACTCTGTAGACCAGGCTGGCCTCAAACTCAGAAATCTGCCTGCCTCTGCCTCCCAAGTGCTGGGATTAAAGGCGTGCGCCACCACTGCCTGGTGTCTGTTGCCATTTTTAAGAAAGACATTCAGATCCTGTACTTCATGTGTTGTCTCTGCCATCATTTCTTCGCCTACACCTCGTCGACCTGACTAGGACCCCATTTCTCCTGTGGGTTGAGGAAAGCCCAGATCGGCCGGCCTGCGGCAGAAATAGTACTACCTGAGGACCCAGCAATACCAATCCTGGGAATACACCCAGAAGATGCTCTAACATGTAATAATGACACATGCTCCACTATGTTCATAGTAGCCTTATTTATAGTACCCAGAAGCTGGAAAGAACCCAGATGTCCCTCAACAGAGAAATGGATAAAGAAATTGTGGTACATTTACACATTGGAGTACTACTCAGCTATTAAAAACAATGAATTTATGAAATTCCTATGCAAATTGATGGATCTGGAGAACATCATTCTGAGTGAGGTAACCCAATCACAAAAGAACACACATGGTATGCACTCACTGATAAGTAGATATTAGTCCAGAAGCTCGGAATACTCAAGATACAATCCACAAACCACATGAAACTCAGGAAGGAGGAAGACCAAAGTGTGGATACTTCAATCCTTCTTAGAAGGTGTATTAGTCAGGGTTCTTTAGAGTCACAGAAGTTATGATAGTCTCTATGTAGTAAAGGAATTTATTGCAGACTTACAGTCTGTAATCCCACTCCCAACAATCCACTCCCAACAATGTTCGGCAGCAGCTGTGAATGGAAGTCCGAGGATCCAGCAGTTGCTCAGTCCCACAAGGCAAGCAATTGAATTAGAGTGAGCTTTCCTTCTTCCTTATATAGGTCTCCAGCAAAAGGTGTGGCCCAGGTTATAGGTGTTACAACACCTTTAACCCCAGGTGAACCTGATTAAACTCATAGATCTTCCAGTCTTAATCTTCTAGGATTCATAGCCACTATGCCACCACACCTTTAATCCCAGATGATCTTGAACTCATAGATCTTTCTATCTTAATCCTCTGAGATTCATAGCCACTATACCTCAAGATCTCCATGCCAAGATTCAGGTCCGGAACTTGTTATCTCTCAGCCTCCAGATTAGGGTCAGGTGAGCCTTCTAATTCTGGATTGTAGTTCATTTCAGATATAGTCAAGTTGACAACCAGTAATAGCCACTACAGAAGGGGAACAAAATATCCATGGAAGGAGTTGCAGAGACAAAGTATGGGACAGAGACTAAAGAAAGGACAATCCAGAGACTGCTTCACCTGGGAATCCTTTTCATATACAATCACCTAACCCAGACACTATTGTGGTTGCCAGCAAGTGCTGGCTGACAGGGGCCTGATATAGCTGTTTTCTGAGAGGCTCTGACATACATACAATTAATACAGAAGTAGAGACTCACAGTCATCCACTGGACTAAGCATAGGGTCCCTAATGAAGGATCTATGAGAAAGGACCCGAGGAGCTAAAGGTATTTTCAGCCCCATAGGAGGAACAAAAATATGAACTACCCAGTAACGTTAGAACTCCTAGGGAGTAACCCATCAACCAAAGAGTACACATGGTGGGACTTGTGGCTCCAGCTGCATATGTAGGAGAGGATAGTCTAGTAGGTCATCAATGGGAGGAGACGCCTTTGTCCCTGTGAAGGCCCCAGTGTTGGGGAATGCCAAGTCCAGGAAATCTGGAGAGTGTGGGTTGGTGAGCAGGGGGAGGTGGGAGGGAATAGGAGGCTTTTTGGAGGCGAAACCAGGAAAGGGGAGAACATTTGAAACGTAAATAAAGGAAATATCTAATAAAAAAAGGAAAAAAAATCTAAGAAAAAAATTGTACTGTTTAATAGATATCCTGGGTTATAGATGGCACATAAATTGGAGGAGTAGACAAACAGTGACTGGGCCATCTTGAGATCCATGCTGTTAATCTGGGCTTAACACGACACTGACTGGAGGTCCAAATCCAGAGCTTTGAAATCTAGGACAGAATTAAAAGAACTGCAATAAAAATCAGTGAAATGACTCTTAATGATAATCTTCTATACTCATAGATTAGGGGCTAACTCAGTTGTCTTCAGATACTGGGCTTCACCCAGTAGATAATGGAAACAGATTCAGAGAATCAAACATTAGGCAGAGTCCAGAGTAACCTGCACAAGAAGGAGAAGAAGAAATGTAGAAGCCAAAAGCAATAAAGTACTCCACAAGAAAATCTACAGTAACAATTAACCTTTGCTCATAAGGGCTCACAGAGTCTCAACCATCAATCAAGGAGCATGCCTAGGATCAACCTATGCTCATTTCCCTTATTTCACAGTTGGATAGCTAGGTCTTCTTGTGTGAATCCTAACAGTGGGAGCAGGGCTGTCTCTGACTTTGTTGCTTGAATTAGGGACCCGGCTCTCTTACGGGGTTACCTCCTGCAGCCTAGAGAGGAGAGAAGGTGCCTAGTCTTGCTGCAACCTGATATGCCACGGTTGTTTGATATCAGTGGGATGCCTGTCTTTTTCTGAAGAGAAATGAAAGAGGAGTGGACAGGGATCAAGAACGAGCTGTAAAGAGGGACTGAGAGGAATGGAGGGAGGAAATCCTGCAGTGAAGAAGAAAAATTTCTATAAATAAAGAAATAAAGTAAATGTGTTAATGCGTGTAAAGCATCAAGTTCCGTGTATAGTCACGCTTTTCAATATAAGTTAAATATTTGCTTGTTTTGTAACTACGGATGATATACAAAGCATATTTATGATTTAACTGAGGCTAAATGACTCTGGTCCAGCTGTGTCCTGGACTGCTCTATAGGATATGCATCTCTTTCTTCAGAATATATATGAGTTATAACGATACCAAACTGTTTTGATATGAAAGTGTTAAAGAGTTGGTACAGGCAAAGACTTTAACATGTGAGACAGGCTGTTGGCATTGTCAAGAGGCTTCCAGTCTGAGGCTTGTCTATCAGACAGCCTGGTACACTGGAAAAGGATGCTCTCATTTCTATTTCCAAGATTCTATTATTTTAATTTTAATGAGGAATATAATAAACTTAAGTCTAATTGGGCCCTCAGAGCAACTAATGACTAAATCATGGAAATCTCCAAGGGCATCTGAAAGAAATGATAGAGAGGGCAATGAAGGTGTTCAAGACTTGACAGCAAGCAAATGCTGTGAACATCATCATGCAAACACCACATCTCAGAGCAAGAGGCAGAGAAACCCTGAACTCCTCTAAATACAAAAGAAGATGACTTGAGTCTCCTTTACAACACAGTAGAAAGTCTGATGCTGCATAAAGTAGCAAGTATCTCCAGTTGCAGTGTTCTTGCTGGGATTGAGTTAGACCTCATCAGTGAGAGCATCACAGTAAGTTCAAGGTCAGGATGAACTGGTAAGACACTGTTTCAGACAACCCAGTACCTGGGATACAGCTCAATCATAGAGTGCTAACTTAGCAAGCTTAGACAATGAGGCTAGTTCTCAGCCTTAAGAAAAAATGTACCTGGGTTCTGGCAGGGAAATTCTTTCTACATTTTTTTTTCTAATGATACTTTACTATATATTCACTGAATATATGACAGCTAAAAGCAGTAAGGTTCTAAATACTCAGTTATTTTAAAAAGCTTTATTTTTCTGAAAAATGGTTTTAATTAAGTATAACATACATTTTCTTAGGTACATGATTTTATGTAAAAATAAATTATACTTTCTCTCTCATAAGCAGGTGAATGCAGTGATATATGTTGTGTGAAATTTAGTTGTCTCATCTTTTATTTTAACCTAAATGTTGTAAGTGTATAAGATGCCCAATTGTGATTTAATTTGCATTTTTGATTGATATTATTGTTTTTCTTATAACTAATTGCCATTTACTTAACAGTTTTGATGAAAAATGTGTTCAAATAAGTTTCTTGTTTTTCTCAAGTATTTCTTGATGGATATGTAATTTGTAAATATTTTTCTCAAGGTGAACAATTTTTTTATACTTTAATAAGAAAGTATCACAGAACTTTATTTTATTACAGTATCACAGAACTTTCTCTTTATTAACATTTAATTTAATCAAGTTAGACTTAGGTTTTTCAGAACTAACTTAATTTACAAATGTCTAGGACCCAGAGTTTCTTGATGGCAGTATGTGTCTTGTTATAAAATTTATCACCTTTATTTATTGTGAGTATATTAACAGTTATAATTCTACTGGCTGATGACTTAAATTTAATTTCCTTCATCACCTAATGAATTAATAAGTTGTCAGGAAACATCAGGAATCTCCCATTGCATTTTCTTGGTTTCTCTTCTTCAGTCCCCTGCAAGCCTTAACTGCTCTGTAATCTTTTACTGTCTTTCATTATTTCAAAATAGAAAATTTCAATTTCAGGTAATTCAGTTTGTTTTACTTGAAAAGAAATCACAACTTGCAATTGGTATATGAGTGAAACTAAGGTCACTTAATAAAAAATATTTCAGTTAAAATCTAGAGGAATTGTATATTTAAAATTAGCATTTGAACCATAATATATATACATATATATGTGATTATTTTTGTGTTAGTTGTTGGAATGAATCTACAATAACTGAGATTTTACTTGCTATATAATTGCTCAGTTATTCCAAATCTAACATTAAAAAGAATATTCCTGGGGTATTTGCTTTGTACAGTTTGCTGAACATAAATTAACCATACATATGTGAGTCCATTTTCTAGATGTTCTATTTGGACCTGCTGAGATTTTTTCCCCTACCTTTTAGGTGATACTTCTTATAGATATTACCCTCCAGACACCCAACCCATTGAACCCCCCACCCAAATACCACCCTGTGCATCAATTCACAGCAAAATGGCACTGCCTCTCCAACTGAGGCCAGACTGGCAGCCCAGTTAGGGGAGCAGGATCCACAGGCAGGCAGGCAAGCAACACATTCAGGTACAGCCACCTCTCCAGTCTTGGAGGGACACACATGAAGAGCAAACTGCTCATCTGCTACATATGTAGAGGGGACCTAGCTCCAGCTCATGTTCGCTCTTTGGAAGGTGGTTCAGTCTCTGGGAACCCTCAAGGGTCAAAGTTACTTGACACTCTTGATCTTCCCGTGTTGTCCTTGTCCTCCAGCTTCCACAGTCCTTTGCCAAACAATCCCATTAAGATTCCTAGAGCTCATCCAATATTTGGCAGTAGGTTTCTGCATTGGATAGATCCTCACAGAGGACTGTTATGCTAGGTTCTTCTCTGCAATTATAACAGAGTATTAACAATATCGGGAATGGGTCTCAGTTTAGCTCAATCATTGGTTGGCCCTTCCCGTAGTCTCTGCTCTATCTTTGTTCCTGTATGTCTTGGAGACAGGACACATTTTGGGTTGCAGGTTTTGTGGGTGGGTTGCTATTCTTGTCTCTTCAATGGGAGTGCTGCCTGGCTATAGGAAGTAGCCACTTGATCCATTTCCCTCACTGATAGGAGTCTCAACACGAGTGTCCCCCCCCACCCCCCTGCCAAAGACTCCTTGGGGCATCCCTCCAACCCAGGTTTCTAACAAGTACTTGTGATTGCTCACCCATACAAATCCTACCTCCCTATCTATTTCCATTTTCTCTTTCCTGCTCTCCCTATACCTGATCCCCACCTCAGTATGTTTCTCTCCCCATCCCCTCTTCTATGAGTTCCCTCCCTCTGTACACCTTTGATATCTATTTTAGTTCCCCTTCTGAAATAGATTCAGCTATTCTTGTTTTGAATGTGTAGATTTTAGCTTGGAAGCTTGTGAATTTAATTTTCCAGGATGTCTTTAATCAGTCTTAAGTAAGATGTCCTAACCAATGTCAATTGATTGATAACACACATGATGGGGTTATTTGTTAATTTGTTTGTTTGCTTTTTCGTAAAGTTGTCACACTTTAACTGGCTTTGAATTAGAACCCCAAATCAAATTACTTCCTTTGAAAATCACATTACAAGCAGATAGCTATAGCTTTAGACTTGCTTCATTTAGTAGTGTTTTAAAGAGCTGCCTTTTACCTTCTTTATGAAGAGAGAGTACATGCGTGTGTGAGTGTATGTGTTTGTTCATGAGTGAAAATGTGAATGTGATAATGTTCATGGAAGCCAAGAAATAAGCTTCAAAATGGTTAATTATGGACCAGTTACATGATAATTATTGTTGTTATTATTATTATTATTATTATTATTATTATTCAATATACAATTGGATCCTGCCCACTCCTACCTCTCTATCTTCTTCTTCCAGTCCCAGCCATACAAATCCCTCCCTCTATTATCCCTTATCCTCTCCTCATACAAAATTTTCAATGTTGGTTAGTATTACTGCAAGATAGTTTATATTATGTGGCTCTTGCGAAAGGTATTGTTTCCCCAATTTCCTTCACAATAAATTTGTTATTTGTATTTAGGAGGGCTACTGACTTATGTAAATTAATTTTGTACTTTCTCACATTGCTGGCAATGTTTATTAGCTCTAGAAGTTATGTGGAAGTATTTTGGGGTCACTTATGTATGGTATAATATCATCTATAAATAAAGTTAAATCAATCCTAATTCATTATGAACATTTACTTTGTAAAATAGTTAATAAATATTTTGTTATGTAACGAAACAAGGAAACATATTTGTAATTCTTGTTTTTTGTTGTTGTTGATGTTGTTCTGGAAATATGCTTTAGATACTCTCTGATTCATAGAAATGAAAGGGAAAGAAGAAAATTTGAAACATATACTTATTCTAGAAATTTTGTAAATAACAGTTCCTGGATTATTGTGCCTCTGCTAATTTTGAGTTAGGCATACATCAGTTTTGAAAAAGATTTTAAAGTCATGATTCAAATCAGCTACTTTACTTTCTCAGATGTACTTCTTAATAAATGATGTGGTTTAGATATAGTATTTAGGAATACTTGGCGCAGAGGTTTGACATGTTGAAGTTGAAAATTAACAGTAAAAATTTTTCAACACTAGACAAAATATTTTCTAATAAGTATCATTATGTATGAAAATTTTATAGAAAATATTAAAATGAGACAACTTCCACATAGTAAGTTGGTATGTAAGAAGTGTTCATATAGAATTTAAGGTGGTACTTGCTTCCAAAAGAAGAGCAACTATGTCGCTCTAAAGTCCATATCTTTTCCTTTCAGAATCTGACTGAAAGCATGGAAAAAGGCAATCACTCCACAGTGACCAAATTCTTCCTCTCTGGTTTAACAGAACAACCAGAGCTGCAGCTGCCCCTCTTCCTCCTCTTCCTTGGAATCTACCTACTCACAGTGCTGGGGAACCTGGGCATGATCATCCTGATCCTGCTCAGCTCTCACCTGCACACACCCATGTACTTCCTCCTCAGCAGTCTGTCCTTCATTGACCTCTGCCAATCTACTGTCATTACCCCCAAAATGCTGGTGAACTTTGTGATGGAGAAGAATGAAATCTCCTACCCTGAGTGCATGATTCAACTTTACTTCTTTCTCCTTTTTGCTATTTCAGAATGTTACATGCTAGCTGCAATGGCATATGATCGCTATGTTGCCATCTGTAGCCCCTTGCTTTACAATATCATCATGTCTCAACATAAGTGCCTTTCTCTTATTTTAGGAGTTTACATTATAGGCATAGTTTGTGCATCAGCTCATGTAGGGTGTATGTTTAGGATTGATTTCTGCAGATTTGATTTGATCAACCATTATTTCTGTGACCTTATTTCTGTCCTTAAGCTCTCATGTTCTAATGTTTTTGTGAATGAGTTGATGATTCTAATTTTTAGTGGAGTTAATATTATTGCGCCAACCCTGTCCATCCTTAGTTCTTATGTTTTCATCATTGTTAGCATCCTACACATTAAATCCACTGAGGGAAGATTCAAAGCCTTCAGTACCTGCAGCTCCCACATTTCAGCTGTTGCTGTCTTTTATGGTTCTGCTGCATTTATGTATCTAAACCCATCATCTTCCCATTCTATGGATGAAGGAAAAGTGTCTTCTATATTTTACACTATCATTGTGCCCATGTTCAACCCCCTAATCTACAGTCTGAGGAATAAGGATGTCAATATTGCTTTGAAGAAAATGATAGAAAGATCATTATTGTGACAAGTATAATGTATAAAATATATCATAACCCTTAATTTGTGACTGCTACATAGTATTAATTAAATATATTTAAATTTATTCAGTCTACATAATTTTTCTTTATTTTATGAGATTCTATTACATTATTTTCCTTCCTTGGCTTTACTAATTTTATTTTCCTCAATATCTCACTTCATATCTTCAATTCCAGAGTAATGACAATTTCTTTCTTTTTTTCTTCTTATCAAATGTTTTTTAATTTCACAGACAATATGAAACATACTATGTACCAGGCACACAACAGTTTTGAAGTTTCCAAGAGAACACAGATTAGAGTATAGAGATTAAATGAAGGTTTATTCATCACAGCTGGAACTGTAGTTTATATAAAATTTTATATAAAGCATACAATCCAATTATCAGCCAATTGAAAATTTTACTCTACTCATAATATAAAAATGATGCTTTGAGATACAAAATTTTTTAGTAAACAAAATATATAAACATTTAAAATAATCATTAAAATTCAACTTTATAATTTATAAAGATTCACTATAAAAATATATCAGCAGTCACTTCTTTTATAAAGGTACCATAGGCTACTGTACACAATAGTCTCAATGTAAGATTCCCTCAGTAACTATTTTAGAACCTGACAAACCTTATGGTAAGATGACTAAAAAAATCCTTCAGGCAAGCTTTGGTGTGAATCTTCGGGTTATTTAAAACATCTTAAGGGCTTTTGTAAATATTTTGTTCTGTTAAAGCACAAAAGAATAATGATCTTCAACTGCATACAGGATTAGAGAATCAAAACAAACAAAAAACCCCAATCTATTATGTACTTATGAAAAATTGCCCTTATCAGCAGAAGCAAAAACCAAACTATTAAACTGTCAAACTTGCAGACAGTTGTCTTTCCATTCTGATAAAAAAGTCACCACCACCACTACCATAGGATGATGGAATTTATTTGCTACCAGCCCTTGCTAATTTTCTTGATTTTTATTTTCTCTAATTATATAGCATATGACATCCAATATGTAACCATCATATTTTTTCTTATTAAACATTCTGTTTTATTCAGCATTTTTGCTTTAGTTAAATACATTAATCATACATTTCATAAATTCTTTAAGATTGTTCAAGACAACTGGTAACTATCCTGTAACTGTAGAAAAATTATTATAAATAGCCTTTAGATTTTTCAGAAATAAATCATAACACAAGTATGATAATATTTTTATTACTTACTTTATAATTTTTTGTGGTTTGCATGGGTATGTTTGCATGTTAAAGTTATTGTATACATATATGTGGATGAATGTATACATGTATTAGGAGGTCAGAGGGCAAGTACAGGTATTGTTCTATAGACGCTGTCTGTCTTATTTTTATTAATAACAGTACCACCTCTTCTTTGGCCACAACCTAAAGGAGATATACACCTAAGACCTGCACTTGCCATTGTCCTTGTCCTGGTGACTTGAAGAAAACATAAACCTCTATGTATACCTCTACAAACTTCTGAAGGCCTATACTAAGAACTTGCTAACTCTACTGGGTTCATTTAAGCTAAGAAGCTGATCTTTGCCTTACTGAACTAGAACTACTTCTAATATTCCAATTTCATATTCTAATGGAGGGGTCCCAAGTCTGAACATTAAGTACCATCTGGCTGCTCAAAAACCTGGTAAATTCAAGATCCTAACAACACAACAAAGTTGGGACAACTATCCATACCAAGTGATATTACCAAGAGACTAACTCCAGATGCCCACATCTCATACCAAAATCACCTACAGCACACAGACAAAAGAGAAAAACAAGACACTTTATCTATATAAAATATTGTAAATGACAGTATGAAATAGAAATTTTACATATGTTCAAAGAATTCAAATAGGCTATTAATAATGAGATGTAGACTAAGCCAAACAGTTAAGAAAATAAGTATAATAATTAAGGAAGCAAAAAGTAATTTAATTAATTTAAATATAGAATTTCTGAAAAAATGCAAATGAAATTAAACCAAACAAAATATTAAATAGACATACCAGTAAAATAAATCAAGTAGAAGGGTAAATATCAGGGTTTGAATACAAAATAGAATAAAAAGTAAAGACAATAGTAAATCTAATAAAACTTAAGAACAGCGTCATTGGGCACTACAAAGGCATGGAATCTATGAGGAAATAAGAGGAAACCCAAATAAAGGCACAGACAATGTATTTGTTAAAATTACTGTAGGGATATTTCTAAATATAAGACTGAAATTCAGTTTTCTTCAATAGAGAGACAATGGGTAAATAAATCAAGTTCCAGACAAGTTTTATACTCAATAATAGTTGGCCAAACCAAAACAGACTTTGCAGTTTTGTACTTTTTGTTTGCTTTATTTTGGCTTTTGTTTTGAAATTTTCAGAGAGAAAAGGGTGTAAACTTGAATTTCAGTGAGTAGTAGGGAAGTGGAAGGTATAAGAAAGAATATGATCAAAATGTAGTATACAAAAATGCTTGTTAAAATATTCTTTGAAAAAATATAGCAAGAAATTTTAAGAAGAGGAACAGGAAGAAAGAAAGAAATGTACATATAAAACATTTTCTTTCTTAAATCTAAGGAAGAAAATGTTCCTGAAGAGGCAAGAGGAATATGGGTCACTAAAAAGAGAAAGTCAAAGAGGAGTCCCCCTTCTAATGCAATACTGAAAACACTAAACCTACAGGACAAAGTAAAATTATTAAATGTCACAAGGAAGACCAGATCATATACAAAGATAGATATATTTGAATGTGAGCCATATTTTTCAATATGATTACCTCATTAGATACTTAAAAGGCCTTTGACAAAATCAAACATATTTCCACTGTAAAAGTCATGAAAAAATTTAGGAATGCAGCATACATATCCCATCATAATAAAAACTAATATACAAGCCTGCAGCCAATATTAACTTAAATGGGGAAAATTTAAATAATTTTACTAAAGTCATCAATAAAACGAAGGTGTCCACTCTTTTCCCTCTTGTTGAATATATAGCTCGACATCTTAGCTGAAGAAGTATTACGGGTCCTAGCAGCCTGTAGCCGTCTAGCAGCCATGGAGAACTGGATACACTGGAAGGAGAGCTGGGGATGGAATAGGATGAGTAGAAGAGAGAAATAATTACCCAAGGCAAAGATTTCTGATCAAGGATCAATGTTTTAATATTTAACTCTGAATATATAGGGGGAAAACCCAAAGGCCCATAGTGTGCTTTGGTTGGATTCTGAGGCTTTGCTTCACTGGATACTGTGGCAAAACAAGCTCAGTTGGCAGTCTGCTTCTGCAGGAAGATGCATGGATGGGGCAAGACAGGAGACTTGCACCTAGTCAGAAGACTCGACTCCACCCTAGGTGGGCGAGGTCATCAGAAGACCAATTGTGGATCACGATTAAGGTCTGTTTAGCCTGCTCAAGACTGGGGAAAGGGCACAACAGCCTTATTTATAATAGCCAGAAGCTGGAAAGAACCCAGATGTCCCTCAACAAAGGAATGTATACAGAAAATGTGGCTAATTTACACAATGGAGTACTACTTAGCTATTAAAAACAATGACTTCATGAAATTCTTAGGTAAATGGATGGAACTAGAAGATATCATCCTGTGTGAGGTAACTCATTACAAAAGAACATGTATGGTATGCACTCACCGATAAGTGGATATTGGCCAAAAAGCTCAGAACACCTTAGATACCATAGGCCATACGAAGCTCAAGAAGAAGGAAGACCAAAGTGTGGATACTTTGATCCTTCTTAGAGGGGGAACAAAATACCCACCAGAGGAGATACAGAGACAAAGTGTGGAACAGTGACTTCAGGAAAGGCCATACTGAGACTGTACCACCTGAGGATCTATCCTATATACAGTTACCAAACCCAGACACCATGGTGGGTACCAAGGTGTCACCTGCTTGCTGACAGGAGCCAGATATAGCTGTCTGCTGCGAGGCTCTGCCAAAGCCTGATAAATACAGAGGTGAATGCTCCCAACCAACCATTGGACTGAACATGGGATCCCAAATGGAGGAATTAGAGAAAGGACTGAAGGAACTGAAGGGGTTTGCAGCCCCATAGGAGGAACAACAATATCAACCAACAAGACACCCTGGAGCTCCCAGGGATTAAACCATCAACCAAAGAGCACACATGGAGGGACCCACAGCTTCAGTCACATATGTTACAGAGGATGGCCTTGTCGGATATCAATGAGAGGAGAGCTCCTTGGTTCTTTGGAGTCCCAATTCCCCAGTGTAGGGGAATGCCAGGCCAGGGAAGAAGGAGTGGATGGGTGAGGGAACACCCTCAGAGAAGCAGGTGAAGACAGAGATGGAATAGGGTGTTTTCAGAGGGGAAACCAGGAAAGGGGATAACACTTGAAGTGTAAATAAAGAAAATATCTAAAATATATATATATGTATATATATATATATATATATATATATATAATAAAAATTTAAAATAAAGAAGTAAAATGTGTGTAGAGATAAATTAGGTAAAAATAAAGGAAGAAATCATTGTATCCTTGTTAACATATAATATGATTCTATACATAGGAGAACCTAAAGGCACCACCAGAAAACACATGCAGCCTATAAAACATATATCAAAATATAAGAATATAAAATCAACACACAAAGACCAGAGGACTTTCTATATACAAGAAAAGAATGAAAAGAAAGGAAGGAAGAAAGGAAGGGAGGAAAGAAGGAAGGAAGAAAGGAAGAAAGGAAGAATGGAAGAAAGAAAGAATGGAAGAAAATAAATCATGAAAAATACTTTTCACAAGACTTCAAAGTAAAACAGATTGGAATACGTTAAAGTAAATAAAAATCTGTTCAATACAACTTTATGAAACCAAATTAAAAAAAAAATCAAAGAGGATACCAAAAATTGAAGTCCACCCACACTCTTGTAGGGTTAATACTGTAGAATTGGCTTCCTTCCTATCAAAAAATCTATTGATTTAATATAATTTCTATCTTCATCAAATCTGAAAAAAAAAACCTTTCAATAATCACAAGTACCCAGGATACCCAAAACAATTCTGAACTAAAAATGGGGGAAGGAATTGGAGGAATCAGCCTTCCAGATTTCAAGTTGGTTATAGTGTTTTATCAAATGATAAGAACCCTAAGAGTTATGATCCAAATCTTGATGGTAAGACCTTGTTGTTGAAGATACCACATCCTTGAGTCATGAGGTATGGAGAAGTCATGTTGGAATCAACCTGGAAGTGTCAACCCTGCTGGCTTGCTTTCTTACTATCTTAGGGTTCTACTCACTCTAGTATGGGAGAAAATTCAAGTCTTGCTTAGTTATGTTCCTTGATTTTCCTAGAAAGTTTTGTCCAATGTTGTATTAAGAACACAGATATTATAGGAGTAAACAGTAAACAGCATCTCAGACCTTCTCTCCAAGATAAAAGTCATTCCTAGTACTATTAACTGAGTCACAAACCCATGCATGGGTAGATCAGAAGCTGTAGAGTTGAACCTACTACTAGTCAAAAATCAACATAGTGCTAGAGACAGGAAATTGGATTAGTCTTCTTTACTATTATAATTCCTTTGTTTATAGATATAATGATAATTTAATTCATTGCTATTATAATAATTTTTGAACAATATATTATCTGTTAGATCAATGAAGAGTATGACGTCGTATAGGGACTGTGGAGATCATGCAGTGGGTAAGAGTGCTTCCTGCAGGGCTCTAGGTAAACAATGTATTTAGTAGCTAGGGGAGTTATTAAGCATCAATGCTTAATTTCCCTCATCTACTACATAAGCTGCTTTTAAATCCATGAGAAAGTAGTCATTGTACTTGAGAAAATACTTCAATACCTTACACATGCTCAATCAGTACTGATCTTTAAATAAAATGAAATGTCTACATAGAATAGTTTACATCCACATAACTGGTTTATAATTTCCCCTTTTATATATTGTACTAACAAACTTTTTAAAGTGTCTTACTGGAAAAATACATTAAGTGATTGAATGTTTCTGTCCTATTCATCAAATTCAGTTTTAAATGGCAATGTGCATTTCAGATAGTTAAAGAATCTGCCCAAATTTTTGTATAATTGAAGTGAAAGTGTTGGAGAATTGCCACAGGCAGACTTTAACGTGATAGACAGGCAGTATAAGTTGTCATGAAGCTTCCAGTCTAAGGTTAGTTTATTAGGCAGGCTGGCACACTGGAAAAGATTTTTTTATTTCTATTTCCAAGCTTCTATTGTTTTAATCTGAATGAGGAATGTAGTAAACTTAAGTCTAATTGGTCCCCAGGGCTACCAATGACTAAATCTTAAAAAAATACCCAAGGGCATCTGAAAGAAATAATGGAGGGGACAGTGAGGGTGTTCAAGACTTGACAGCATGCACATGCCATGAACATCTTTGTGACAAACACCAAATCTTAAAGCCTGAGGCTGGGAAACGTTGAACTCCTCTAAGTACCAAAGATGATGACTTAAGTCTCCTTTACAATGCAGTAGAAAATTCCATGCTGCGTAAAGTGGCAAGTATCTTCAGTTGCAGTGTTCTTGCTGGGGTTGGGTTGGACCTCATCAGTGAGAGCCTCACAGTAAGTTCAAGGTCAGAATGAATTGGTGATACACTGTCCCAGAAAACCCAGGACTGGGGATAGAGCACATCCATAAAGCAGAAACCTAGCAAGCTTAGACAATGAGTCTAATCCTCCACATTGAGAAGAAATACTCCTGAATTCTAGAAGGAAAAGTATTTCTATATGTTTTTCATTTTTCTATTAATACTTTACTACATATTCACTGAATACATGACATCTGATAGTAGGAAGTTTCTAAATACTCAGTTATTTTAAAAGCTTTATTTTTCTGAAAACAGTTTTAATTAAGATATGAATTTATGTAACTATAAATTATCCTTTATCTCTCATTAGCAGGTGAAAGTAGTGATCTATGTTGAGTGATATTTGGTCTTCTCATCATTTTTTTTTAACCTAAATGTTATAAGTGTATACTAGTGTCCAATTGTAATTTAATTTGCAATTCTATTCATTGATATTGTTGAATACTTTTCTCATAACTATTCGCCATTTACTATTGCCATTCAGTTTCATTAAAACTGAACAGTTTAAATGAAAAATGTGTTCAGATAAGTTTCTTGTTTTTCTCTAGCTAGAGGAAATACCTGAGTATTTTTTGTTTGCATTTAAAAATTACCTATACTATACTTTTGTAAGAAATTATCACAGAAGTTTGTATTTATTAACATTTAATTTAAATCAAGTTTAGACAGACTTTCAAACATTATTTAATTTACAAATAGGCAGGACCCTGAATATCTTGATGGCAGTATGTATCCTGTTATAAAATTTATTACCTTTACTTATTGTCAGTATGTTAACACTGCTACAATTCTGCTGGCTAATGACCTAAATTTACTTTCTTTCATTTGTCATCATGAAAGAATAAGGTGTCAGGAAACTCTAAGAATCTCCCATTACATTTTCTTGGTTTCTCTCTTTATTCCCTGCTAGCCTTAACTGTTCTGTATTCTTTTTTCATTATATCAACATAAAAATTTTCAATTTCAGGTAATTCAGTTCATTTTCTTTGAAAAGAAATCACAAATTGCAATTGATATATGAGTAAAGCTAAGGTCACTAATTATATTTCTGTTAATATTTAGAGGAATTGTATATTCAAAAATTGCATTTGAACCATAATATATGTAAAAAATATCTGTGTAAGTTGTTAGAATGGATCTATAATAATTGAGTTTTTATTTTTATTTTCTATATAATTGCTCAGTTATTCCAAACATAACATTAAAAAGACTGTCTTGGGATATTTTTCATATGGTTTGTGAAACATAAATTAACCATGTATAAGAGAGTCTATTGTCTGGACCTTCTAGTTGGACCTGCGGAGATATGTCCTACCTTCACTGGTGCACATGAACTCAATAATGCAATGCTAAAGTAAGTATTATACTTTGCTTATTTGAATTTTTTTGCTTTGTTTTGTATATCAAAAGGAGAAATGATTAATTGAATCTTAATTATATTAAAAATTAAGAAAAAAATGCCTCTCCATTATAGTTCTTTGGCTTTAGTGTAAACTATGGAATTAAATTGTTATTGTCATTAAAAATGGTATTATTTTTCAAATTGACATTGAATTGATTATATAGTTTAGTTTGAAAAAAAAGTAATTTCTTAGCAAATTGATATTACCAATGTCTGAAAGTACTATTTGGACCAAATATGGGTATTTTTTCTGAGTATATTTTGCAAATATATATAGTTTAAAAACACTGAAAATTTACACATTTGGTTAGCTTTCTTTTCTATTTAATTTATGTGAAGAATTATGTATCTATTTATCTATTTTTCTCTGAACTTATGTGTACACGTGTGCCTATAAGATAAATATATATATATACACACACATGTACATATATACTTACATACATAAATATATATATATATATATATACATACATACATACACACACACACACACACATATGTTGTGTTGTTGACTTTGGCGATCAACTTGAGAGAGTAGGATTTTCTCTGTCAGTTTTGTGGGCTGTGTAGATTGAACTCATGTCCTCAGTCTAGGAAGCAATTGCCTTTATGCTATGAGCAACATGACTGGTGAATCTCTATGCCTTAAAGCATTGGTTCTCAATTTTCCTAATGCTACAAACTTTTAATACATTTCCTCATGTTGTGGTGACCACACCTATAACATTATATCACTGTTATGTCCTAATATAATTTTTCTAGTGTTATTAGTCATTATGTAAATAGCTGAGATGTAGATTATCTCATATGAAACCCTCAAAGTGGTTGTAACATACAGTTTGAGAACAGTGTCTGTCTTAAAACGTGTACGATGCTTCTTTTATAACTGGAGAAATTTAATTTTAATATCTTACTTTGTCTATATAACAAAATGCTGGATATTTTCTACATACTGTTTAATGTTTTCTGATCTTACTGTTATTCTAATTCTACTATTTTTTATATAGTACTTTCTGTGAGATCTTAGATACTTATTTACAAAGCTGAAAATTTTTGGTTCTTCAACACATTCCCTCCCATTTGGTTTTCTTCCCTTTGCTAAATGGCTAGGGGTGCCAATTTCATATTAAATGTATCTATTTTTAAACTTTCATTATATTTTCAATGTCAATGTTTTGTCTTAAGTTTTTATGTGTGTTTCTGTTGAGGCAGACTATCTCCCTAGTCATTTCAAATCTCTATTTCATTATCAATACCTCATGGAACATTATAATAAATGTTGTAATATCAAAAATTAATATCCATATAACCTCAGATCTAGAGTCTGGGAATTTAGGGCATTTTCCTATTTGTGTTTTAGATTAGCACTCGATATATTTCATATGTTATTTCGACTCTAGATTGTGTTGAAATTTTCCAGACAGTGCTGATTTGTGTTTATTTTCTTGTGTTAATCCAAACAGATAGTACCAGTCAATCATACCTGTTTTCCTTCATAGACAATGCTTCTAGAACTAACTACCTAAAAGCCCTTACAGACTTCTATATTATTTTGTCACCAAGGGTCTACTTAAGGCTAAAAATGAGACAAATGGTCTGAATCCTCCAAATCTCTGTGATGATCTTTACTTACATTCTAGGCACATAATACCGAGAAGTAAGCCCTGTCTTCATTTGCTTCCATGATTTCCTTGTATATAGAAATACACACTCTACCAACATGTGCGTGTGTGTGCGCACACACATACAAAACACACACACACCCACACACATACACACAAAGAAAGAGAGAGAGAGAGAGAGAGAGAGAGAGATGGAAACAGAGGGAGACAGAGGGAGATAGAGAGAGACAGATACAGAGACAGAGTCAGAGTCAGAGAGACAGAGGGGGAAAAAGAGACAGAGAGACAGAGACAGACAGAGACAGAGACAAACAGGCAGACAGAGAAAGAAGCAGAAACAGAGATATAGAGAAGAGAAAAAGATATGAGGTCAGGTCAATGTTAAGAATCCTCTGTCCAAAAAGATTTTTATTTTAATTTAATTTTATTTTATATGTATTCACTTTACATCCTGCTCACTGACCTCCCTCCCGGTCACCCCAAACCCACAACCAATCCCCAATGCCCCCTTCCATTCTGCTGTGAGTCAGTGGGGGACCCCTGAGTATCCCTGACCCCGGCACTTTAAGTTTCTGTGAGGCTAGGTGCTTCTTCTCCCACTGAAGCTGGACAATGCAGTCCTGTTGTAGGCCTACGTCCAGCTCATGTACATTCTTTGGTTGTTGGTTCAGATTCTGAGAGCCCCAAGAGTCTAGGTTAGTGGATAGAGGATTCTGTTGGTCTTCCTGTAGAGCCTCTATCCACTTTAGGGCCCAAAATTCTTCCTCCTATTATTGCTAAAGAGCCGCTAAGCTCCATCCACTGTTTGTAGGTATCTGAATCTGTCTGAGTCAGTTTCTTGGTGGGGTCCTTCAGAGAACAACGTACTCCTGTCTGCAAGCATAACAGAGTATTATTAATAGTGTCAGGGATGGGTGTTTACCCGAGGGATGAGTCACAATTAGAGCCGATTATTGGTTGGCCATTTTCTCACTCTCTGCTCCATTACCTGTGCCTGCATTCTTCTAGGTAGGTTGAATTCTGTGTTGAAAGTTTTTGTGGGTGGGTGGGTATCTCTATCATTTCACTAGAGTTATTGACTGTTCTACAGGAGGTGGCCCTTTCAGGTTCCATATCCAATTTTGTGAGTCACATCTAAGGTCACCCCCATTGATTCTTGCCCCTCCCACCAAATTTTTATCTACAAGTTTTATTTTTTATGCTGTTTACACATTTATCCAAACTCATAAGAGTTGTAGGTGACACAGATGGAATGAAGGAGGAAGAGAGTGCAGAAGGAAGTACTGGGAAGGATACAAAGGAATAAACCTAATTCTATTAATTTTCTATAGACACTGATGTACTGCATTAGAAAATATGGGTTACATTATATACTTTAGATTGGCTATCCCAATCATGACGCAATCCTATAATTAATTTACTTACTTCTTATATTTACTTGATATTATAATACAATTAGATATTTCTTCCTATTTCGTTTCCTCCAAAAATCCTGGCATATATCATCTTCTTGTTTTTTGATGTATTCATGGCCTTATTTTTCATTATTTGTTGTTATATATATTCCTAAATAAAACCTGCCAGCCTACATAATTTTTACTTGTATGTTTGTTTTTAAGGAAGACCATTTCGTATTGGATAAAGAGTTGGTGTACTCTGTTCTAAGCATGACTGCTTCCCCCACTTGTGTTCTAGTTATGACAGAAACTGCATACATCAAATTTCAGTCATACAATGTTAACTTATTTTCTACATGAAACAAGAGAGCAAGGAGGAAGAAGCAGAGTCTCGCTTTTGAATGGAATGTTCTTTGGATGTTGATCTCCTCTTTCATGTTTGTTTTCTTTTACTTTGAAAAGTCCTTAATAAAATGAACTGTACTCGTGCTATAATCTTAATTATAATATTTAACATATCAATATCAACATAAATAAAGTTCAAATCAAGGTTGGACTTCTGTCCAACTCAGCAAAAACTAAAAGTCCTCAGTTATACTAATACACTTTATTGTTTTCATGTTTTTTTCTCAATGTAGATCTGCTCCTGTAACATAAGTGTGTTTGTTAAAAACAAACCAACAAAAAAACATATGCATGAGAGAAATTTCTTAGTTTGATTTCATTGTTCATGTCTAGGAGATCTCTATTCTGGTTTAAAGTTAGCCATTCTCAAAGCTATGATGAATCTCTCAGTAGTGACTCAGTTTATCCTTCTGGGCATCCCCCACACAGAGGGTGTGGAGATCGTGCTCTTTGTTCTGTTTTTGTCTTTCTACATCTTTACCTTAGTTGGGAACTTGCTCATTCTCCTCACAATTATCTCCTCCACTCGGCTTCACACACCCATGTACTTCTTCCTGTGCCAGCTGTCAGTGTGTGATATATTTTTCCCTTCTGTGAGCTCTCCCAAGATGCTGTTCTACCTCTCAGGAAACAGCAGAGCCATCTCCTATGCAGGCTGTGTGTGCCAGCTCTTCTTCTATCATTTTCTTGGCTGTACTGAGTGTTTCCTGTACACAGTGATGGCTTATGACCGCTTTATTGCCATATGCTTCCCTTTAAGGTACTCAATAATCATGAACCACAGAGTCTGTGCCATCATGGCTGTGGGGACATCATTTTTTGGCTGTATTCAGGCTACTTTTCTGACCATTCTCACCTTCCAGTTGCCCTATTGTGGTCCCAATGAGGTGGATTATTACTTCTGTGATATTCCTGTGATGCTGAAGCTGGCTTGTGCAGATACATCAGTCCTGGAGATGGTGGGACTCATCAGTGTGGGCCTGATGCCCCTCAGCTGCTTCTTCCTCATCCTCACCTCTTACAGCTTCATCCTTTGCTCCATTCTTCAGATCCGCTCCACTGAGGGGCGATATAGAGCCTTCTCTACATGCAGTGCCCACCTCACTGCCATCCTCCTTGCCTTTATGCCAGTGGTCCTTATATACCTCCAGCCTACCCCCAATCCCTGGCTTAATGCAGCAGTTCAGGTCTTAAATAACCTGGTGACACCTATGTTGAATCCTTTGATCTATAGCCTAAGAAATAAGGAAGTAAAATGTTCTCTAAAGAAAATGCTACAGCAAGGGCCTATTCTGTTTAAAAAGCAATAGAGAAAGGCTTAGATCCTAATAGTTTAATACTATAGTGTCTTCAAAAGCCTTTTCTTTCTGTGAAATAGAGAAGACAAATGTCACCACTGCTTTGAAATCTTGAAGATTAAGGGCAAACAACTGAAGATGACTTAATAAATTATTTTATCAGCAAGGACTATCTCTTTCCAATTGACAAATTATCTGGAAATTTCTCTTCCTTTGCCTGACTTATACTCTTATCTCTATCATTGTACTTTTATGTCTCAGTTACTACTTCATCAGCACCTGATTTTTCTCATTATTTCCCTAAATGTGTGAAATAAATGAGCTTTCATTTCAAGGTCTTGGGGTACTTAACAGAAATCAAAGAATTTCAATCACATGGCTTTCTCATGTATTTGTGATTTCTGAACCATAACTGAAAAATCATGAATCATAACTAAAATATATTGGAAAAATTAAACCTAGATGGGACCCATTTGTGCTCTTACGAATGAAAGCGATTACTTATATCTTCAGTCACCTATAAACACTTCATGTTGGTCATACACCAGGAGTGGTGAAACTGAATTTATAGGTAGTCGATGAAGAAACTTTGTGAATGGCAGGTAGATACTGTTGGTTGTCATTTCTAGAAAAATTGAATTTGGATTTGACATTGTCAGCACATATAAATGTCTTTTCATAGTCTGAGCTGCAATTCATTTGTTATTTCAGACACTTTCCTTATGCAGAAGCTGCCATTTCTATGTTCTTCTGTGGATTTCCTTTTCTGGTGTGCGCATCAATGATATACAAGTAGAATCACAGTCTTATTTATTTATCTATTTATTTATAAATATACAGTGTATATGTTTATGTGTGTGCATGCATGCATGTGTGTGCATGTGTGTGTGTCTATATGAGACTGTCTGTATCTTTGTGAATGTATGCACTCTGTGTATGTTCATAAGCTTTTCTCTCCAGAAGATAATCTCAAATCCTTTTGAGTGAGAGTTACATAACATGTGTGAAGTAAATTATGGGATCTGAGCCATACTGTCTACTTCATTATTTTAAAAATTATATTTATATTCCTTTTCTTAAAGAGTATTTATTATCTGTGGGTATAAGAAAAACTTTTTAGACTGTAGCTAAATTTTTCAGTGATGTAGTAAAGTGGCAGTTGCAAGTTTCCTTCCAAGATTCATGAATTCACTAGCCCTATGTAAGAGCAGTTAATAAAATATAGATGGCATGAACTAGAAAGAGAATAAGCAGGGCTTGGGGAGAGGAAAAGGGTGGAGAAATGACATAATTATAATATAATCACAAAGAGCATAATAAATAATTTCAAAAAGCAATCATTAAGTGATGAAATATGATATAAGCAGTGTTTTCTATTTCCTGAACAAATAAACATTAATGGAGTGCTTGGTCACTAGATGGTGAAAGAGGGAAGCAAAATGCTGATCAATGAAGTGTTAGGGAACCAGTACTGATAGTCAGTAGATGACTGAGAAGGCAAGACCCTGTCGAAGCTGTCTTTTCCTAGAACTCTCCTCTAAGCCCTAAATAAAATAGCTTGGTTTTGTACCACGTACAAAAAAACATGTAATTTATTTAGTAGGTGAAAGAAGTGATTTAAATTGCTTCACTGTCACAATTTATGAGAATTATATTCTCTTCAGTAACTTGGGTATAATAATGTACCCAACATAATATAATTTTGCTTAAAAACAGCTTTCAAATCTTTACTAAAATTCTTTTTAGAAACTTAGATGACAGCTTTGTGATACATTGAACTTTTAATCTAGATCTCAAATTTGGAGCTTTTCTCAAGTATCTATATTCTCTGAATTTTTGTAAAAATAAGAATTCTTATGAAAAAATTCTAATCTAAAATTAATACATCTGTTAATACATAATAGACTCTTATGGTTATTGGTAGTATATTTATTCATTAATGCAGATGAATAAATCTCAATGAATCTGATTCATAACAAATCATACCAATAGTCAATAGTTGGCAGAGACATGTGGGGTCTTTTGTGTATATCCCTGCCTGATTCAATTATTAACCAGTGTCATCAATATTAGAACAACTGATACAATAAAATAAAGGATTATTGTGTACCTGAGAACACATTTTATATCTTTTTTCATTGGGAGCAAATTCAAAAAGCATGAAATAGGCATACATTAAAATTATAACATCAAAATAAAGGTATAAAATCAAAATTTGACCTTAAATTACACCAAATAACTCTTATAAAGTGTTAAAAATTTAAAATATTTCTCATTCAGAAGTGGATTGGCTGTTTGGAGAATGACTAAGGGCTCACTTAAAACAATATGTAAGTATTTCAACTAGGTATTTGTTTATGCAACTGATAACAACTCTAATTGTAATAGACTAAAATACCCTGATGACCACCAATAACTAAGTAAATATACTGTCATAAATCCATATATACAATAGAATTCAAAATAATAAAAATGGATTTATAAATAATATTATATGATTATGTTGGTAAAGAAAACTTAAGCACATATTAATAAAATATCTATTTGTATGAATTATAGAAAGGCCAATCTCCAGTTCACAGTGGCTATGTGAATATCAGCAATTGTCTATGGGCATAAGTCAAAAGAAGAGTCATGAAACATAATAAACTGTTTTTCATTTTGACGGCAGCAATAGTCCCAAAATTTATATGTATATCAAAAGTAACGTTTGTTCCTTAAATAAGTGTAGTTTCATGTGCTTCAATTTCTGGATAAATTTGTGTGTGTGATGTTTCCCTAAGTAAAAATAAATGGCAAGAAACATAAAAATTATTATGGAGATTGTGTTAGTGTTTTGTCAAATTTGTAAGTTAATTTAAAAACTAGTATCTTTAAATGTTGATACATTCTATTCAACTATCAAGTTTATTGGTTTGTTTATTTAAGTTTGGTTTTGGATCCATTGGGAGTATTTGAGAATTTCCTTCAAATAAATTCTTCACTTTTTTGTTCAGTACTTGTACATATATTCTATTGTCTCCTCATTACAGTGGGGTTTACATCTTGTAGCTACATATATTTCCTGCTGAATTCTGAGTATTAATTTATTTCCCAATACCTTACTGAACTTTTAGTTTAGTTTTACTACTGACTCTCTAGGGATTTAGGAGTAAGCTATTATATTGTCTGCAATTAAAAATAACTATTTTCCTTCTTTCCTCATTTTTATACTCTCGGGATTCCTTATATTTCAGCTAGTTGAATAACAATTTATACTTAATAATAATCATGATGAGGTGGGTATACACTTCTTTATCATTGTCTTAGGGTAAGAAGCTATTGATTCATGAGAGTCAGGACCTAATGGAAGTTGAGAATCTTGACTAATCTGAATAGAAAAACCATATTAAGTTACACTGAGCAAAAGCTGCACAGTGAAACTGTGCATCTGCAGCTGTTTTTCTCTTGTGTTGCTTTTGATTTTATTGTGCATTTGACATGTCTTCTCACATACTAGTAAGTGACCTACAAACCAGTTGCGTATTTATAAACATTCAGTATTAGTGACAAGTCCACTATCCTTCATATTGCAGGTTTTCTTTTTAAAACATAAACAATTTTTTTCTTGTCTATTTCATACATATGTTTTATGCATCTTGCATTTTTATTCTTTATACTTCGGCCTCTCTCAACTCTGTCCTTCTAATATCTAGTCCTCTTTCCCCTAACAATCTCTTTTCACATTATCTATACATTTTTCTTTCCTCTGGTTATGGTCAGAAACAATTGATTTGCATCTAACACAGGTTAGAACAATGTTTTGAAATTTCGTGGCCAATGTGCTAATACTACTGAAGAGAGTGGCTCCCTAAACTCCAAATTCCATTAGTAGTCTACTGATCAGTTCTGTGATGATAAGTACTAATATTTATTTTCCAAATAGTCATAATTACAAGCTGTCTTCTATTTTGTTTATAACCTTAGGCAAAAAATGTTCTCTGCACCAATTAGAGAAGTTTCCATTTACACTGAACAATGAAAATCCTGGGGGAAAGTGATAGGTAAGGGCTGAAATCTTATCAAGTCATTTGTACTACTATCAGCTTTAAGACTCAGGAAACATTACAGATGGAGGTAAAGAAGGATAATAATGACCTTGAAGATAGGGAGAAAGGAGATAAAATTATATCATCCAAATATGAACACAGTCATTGCAATCTTGAATTAAAGAAGCTGAGCTTACTTCTATTGAGCCTGTTTGAAAAAGCCAGTCACAGTTATTTCTGTATCCTGAAATGGTCCCTGAGACCACACAAACTTCTACTGAACTCCAAACATAGAAACATTTCAGTAACCAACACTGAATATTAGGATGATAAGATTCAGATTAAAGGAAATCTGCCACATCATTCTTTTTATATAGTAGAAAAAAGTTCTCAACTCCTCCCAGCAAAAAAAAAAAAAAAATTAAAAGTTCAGTTTTTCTGTCAAAACAATGATATGATGTTTATAAAATCATTTTCTATTTTGCTGAAAAATTGAATCACTCTATATGGTAAGGCATTTTTCGAAAGCGAAAGAATGCCATGGGCCCTGGACTACAGCTGCTCACCTGTGGAGCGAAAACACTGACTGCTGGAGATCAAAGACTGCTCACCTCTTCCAGAATTGCCTTTGAAGTCCCTTCCGCCAGTCTCATGTTTATGTTAAAAGTTTGATTATTGTTGGTTTCATTTTTGCCTTACTATAAAAACACTCTGCACCCAAAGTAAAGTACACCTTGATAAAGTTTTCTTGGTGTCATCTCTCTGTGTCTCTCCCACCCGCTTATCTCAACAGGTTGTCAATAATCTCCAGTCCGAGACCATCCACGAAGTGTGGGCTCCACTGGCCGGAGCCCCACAATGGATATTAGGTATAGCCACATCATATAGTTCTCCTAAAATACAAAATGCTCTGAGATCAATCCCGGTATCACCAGCATAGATATGCTGAATATTTCAAGAGAGAAATAAACATGAATAGAAAAAATATATTTGCATTAGAACAATTCACTTCTACCATGCATCATATGTCTAATGTAAGACTTATCTCCTTGCTAGAAATCTGCCCAAAGCTTTCTTTACATCTTTGTTCCTCAAACTATATATTAATGGGTTCAGCATGGGGATCACTGTGGTATAGAACACAGAAGACACCTTCTCTTGCTCAAGAGAGTTACTTGAAGGAGGCTTGAAATACATGAACGTGATAGACCCAAAGAAGATCCCCACAGCCATGAGATGAGAACTGCAGGTTCCAAATGCTTTGGACCTGCCCTTTGATGATTTGATGTGAAGGATGCTGTAGAAGATGAAGACATAGGAGATGGCAACAGCTAGGGTGGGCACCAAGGTATTGAAGCCTGCAATGATAAATAGAAGAAGCTCATTCAGCTTTGTGTCAGAGCAGGAGATGTTTAGGAGGGGAAGAACATCACAGAAATAATGGCTTATGATGTGTGATTTACAGAAGCTCAGATTCATCATAGCACTTGTGTGTGCTAAGGCAGACATAAAGCCTAAGATGAAAGCAACCAGCACTAACAGTGAACAGAGTCTAGAGGACATGATCACATTATACAGCAATGGTCTGCAGATAGCCACATAGCGGTCATATGCCATGGCAGTCAGTAGGTAACCCTCAGCCACCACGAAGATGACAAAGAAAAAGAGCTGGGCCATGCACTCTGAGTAGACAATCACATTTTTCTTCCCAAGGAAGTTCACCAGCATTTTGGGTGTAATGACAGTGGAATAGCAGAGATCAACAAAGGATAAGCTGCTGAGGAAATAGTACATGGGAGTGTGCAGCAGTGGACTGATTGTGATGAGCAGGATCATGCCCAAATTCCCCACTGCTGTCACCACATAGATACCCAGGAACAGAATGAAGAGGGGCAGCAGGAGCTCCGGCTGCTGTGTTAATCCCACCAAGACAAACACAACTGCTGAAGAATGATTCCCAGCGCCCATTCTTTGTAGATTTCTGGGGGAATAGAAAATAAGTATTTAGTTTACTATCGTACTACAATGAACATTCCTGATCTCATATAAAAACTAAATATATCTTTTTGGAAGATCTTTACTCCTCTTCTAAATGAGACTAAAGGTTTAAATAGAGGTTACAAAAGTAGCAATGTACTATTTTCATCCCCTGTCAAAGGACCTACACATATCTCCTTTCAATTTCTCTCTTGTGAATTTAGATCACAAAATAGAGTGTTTTCTTATTGACTTTGAAAGATTCCTCTCCTATATGTAGCAGCAAAATAAATTTTTCCCCAAGGAGAGAAAGATGCATGTGTTTTCTCATTCATTTAAACAACAACTCAAGGAGCTGAGGTAGGACTGATGTAGCTTTGATAGCAGTTTTGACTTTATGCATTATAGTATCACCCATGGTTCCATTGTTCAACTCTCAAAAAAGCCCACAAGCTATGTGAATGTATCCAGCAAAATTTCAATGAAATAAATCAAGAAAGTAAAAAGAGAAAAAGACTGTGGAAGATTCTAGAACTGTTTCTCTAGTTTCTTTGCATAAATTTATCTTCAAAATGCTTACAAACAAGGAAATGGTAAAGTCTCAACTCCCTGCATTGAAAATACTTTTTTTATTCAATCTCCTTCTGGGGTGAAGTTAGAGATGCACATGTGTTAAAGGCATTTAATCACTACAAGAAGGAAACTACTCCTCACTTAACAACCCCTGGATCCCTACAATGTTTATAAATGTCGTTAAATAACTGTTTCTATAGTGCATTGTGATGAAACTCAGCCTCCTGATCTACACTTGCTTACCCCAAGTTTCACAAGGAAAGTTTTCTCCATCTCAACTATTCCCAAAAGCATCACCTATATATACCCTAATAATAAGCTAAAAAGCCACTACTCATGAAATACCCAAATCCAAAGGGCAATCATTACAGTGGTTTTGACCCTGGATCTAAACAAATAAAGGCATGTGCTACATTTCTTTCCTCAAGAAACATTACAATCGAAGGGGGTCCATCTTTCCTCTCTCTAAAATACTTTTGTCATGAGCCATTTTAGATGACTGAGTGTTGTCAGAGTACAGCTCTGTCTTCTATTTTGATGGAGATAATGGTTACCTTCTCCCTTCCCCTGTTCTTCCTCTCATTCCTTCCTATCTGTCCTTCACACATTGTATGTTTATTTCATGTGCTTTACATTCATTAGACACTGAATTCTTTAAAAACCCTTGAAAGGTTATATACTCCTAATTTAGACAAGCAGGTTAGGACAATATGAGAGCATATTCAGAATTAGAGTCAAGGGTATATGACAACACATTCACTGGTTTTACATAAGACATAGTTAACATTTCACTGACATTTGCCATCTAACTAACCACAACTTGAGAGGAAGAGAGATTGCCATTGTGAACTATTTTAGATGTCAAAGGATGGTCCAGATTTCTAAAGCTTCTAGAAGATGTACAAGAGGAGGGGCTGTGGTCTCATTGAAGTGAACAACCAAAATACAGAGCTCATTCCCAACAGGATTAAAACAGCAAGAGAGTAATTTCAGCAAAGTGTACATTATCTCAGAATTTTATATAATTTCTAGAAAATTAGATTTGAGAAAACCATAGAAATGGGGAAAATAGCTATTTCTAGCTTCAACAGATTTTATCAAAAGGAATATTAAATATTTGGAAAAACATGAAAGAATGTTCTTAAAGCACTCTTTAAGGAAAAGAAGACCATGTGTGAATAGCCTTGAGCTATATTTCGTAGACTATGGTCTCAAGATGATCTGGAGGACAAAGAACACAATCCACAAATTGATACTACTGAATTCAAATGAGTCTTTTCATATTATTGTCATAGTCATTGAGAGTTTACAGGAGTGTATTGAAATCAACTAATACTCCAGCTTCAAATGAAGATGTCAAACTTTATAACATCAGGATTTTACATATATTTTGCAAGAAAAACAAAAATAAATTAAAAGGATGAAATTTTGGATAGTCTCAGTATCAATAAAGGCTTCATTTCAAAGGCTGAATTTATTGCTGATAAGTTTGACAATTTGGACAAGTCAATTAGTAAGTTTTAATGTGAATCAAAAATGAGAACACAACTTTGTAAGAATTACTTTGACTAACCAAATTATGACACTAATCAATAGGTAATATACATTTAAAAACTTGAATATTGTCATATAATTCAGAGATGTGAAAATACATGAGCTTGGAATAAGAAGTATAGATTTGTACATTTCCTTTTCATCCCAACCACTTCACCTCTGCAAATGAAAACATATTAACATTTAAGAATATGTGCCTTTTACACATATTCTAACTTCTGAATTTTGAAGTGAAGTTAAAAGTACCAAGCACTATTCTGGAGCCTAAAAGAAATTGCGACATTGACACTATCTCCTAGAGTATATTCTGTCTAGTGCTTCTAAGGCCAAGAAGAAAGTAAGAAGGCTAATAATCTACCTCCTTATGATCTGAAATAATTTCTTCAAAATAAATAAGAAAGCAGGAATTTCAGTTTACCAAGAAGTGACATATTTAAGGTTGGTTTTTTTCCCTTGCTCTCTTTCTTTTGGAGATGTATGTCAGTTAATATGAAATATACAGAGTCCTCTTAAATATGTCCTACAGAAAAGCTTTAGGAAATGAAATACTTCAGAGTCATGGATTCCTAGTGAGGCTCTCTGTACCACAGCTGGTTAAATTTGGACTGTAAACCATTCCTCCAGATTGTCCTCCAGTCATAAATAAGTAACAGAAAAGGATGATAAAAAAATAGGCAGGAGATATTAGCTACTGGAGAGACTACTGAAACAAATACTGCCATGTATTACTAAGATATTACATGTGCATGAACATGATTGTTATCCCAACTGTTCCTCTATGAGATATCATATTATTGTGATAAATGATATTGGACACTTACCTAGGTTCAGCACATAAAATGAAGTTTTTATAAATTGCATGGTTTCTCTTTTATGTAACAGATAACTATTATTACATTCAAAGATATATCACCTGATTCCTTACACACGTGTCAAACACTGTATTAAAATTTTTGGCTCAAGTGAATTACCAATATTCATCTAATAGAGCAAACTCAATGTCCTAAAGTAAATTACCTCTAGCTTCTAAGGACCTATAGTCATTAGTGTGTTGTTATGTAGTTTCTATGTGATGCTCTTGAGACTTGGGATTTATTATGAATACAAAACACCTATAAATTTACAATCCCCTGTAGTCCCCAGCATTTAATAGAGCCAGCAGGAATGACTTCTGGGCCTTATGTTACCATCTTTCCCAGAAGTGATGATGATGGTTGGAAAAAAAGTACTTATTATATATTTACAAGTCATCTATCAGGATACAAATTAAGTTATATATTAGCTTTTTAATTTTTTAATTCTTTTTTAATATTTTCTTTATTTATATTTCAAATGATATCTCTTCTTCTAGTGAAATACCCCTCTGAAAAAATATCAACAACTAAAACAAAAAACAACAAAAACAAAAACAAACCCTGTTTCCTCCCCTCCCCCTGCTCACCAACCCACCCTCTCCTGCTTACTGGCCCTGGCATTCCCCCATACTGGGGCATAAACCTTCACAAGACCAAGGGCATCTCCTCCCATTGATGACTGACTAAGGCCATCCTCTTCTATACATATGCTGCTGGAGCCATGAGTCCTCCCATGTATGCTCTTTGGTTGATGGTTTAGTCCCTGGGAGCTCTGAGGGTACTAGTTCATATTTTTGTTTGTCCTAAGGGGCTGCAAACTCTTCAGCTACATGGGTCCTTTCTCTAGCTCCTTCACTGGAGACCCTATGCTCAGTCCAATGGATGGTTGTGAGTCTCTACTTCTGTATTAGTCAGGCACTGTCAGAGCCTCTCAGGAGACAGCTATTTCAGGCTCGTATCAGCCAGCACTTGTTGACATCCACAATAGTGTCTGGGTTTGATGATTGAATATGGAAAGGACTCTCAGATGGAGCAGTCTCTGGATTGTCCTTCTTTCAGTCTCTGCTCCATAGTTTGTCTCTGCAACTCTTTAGATGAGTATTTTGTTCTGCCTTCTAAGAAGGAATGAAGCATCCACACTTTGCTCTTCTTGAATTTCTCTTGGTTTGTGGATTGTATTTTGGGTATTCTGAGCTCCTGGGCTAATATCCACTTATCAGTACATGCCATGTCTGTTGTTTTATGATTGGGTTACCTCACTCAGAATGATATTCTCCAGATCTATTATTCATTTCCCTAAGAATTTCATGAATTCCATTGTTTTTAATAGCTGAGTATACCACATTTCTGTATCCATTTCTCTGTTGAGTGACATTTGGGTTGTTTCCAGTTTCTGACTATTATAAATAAGGCTGCTATGAACATAGTGAAGCATGTGTCCTTATTACATGTTGGAGTATCTTCTGGGTATATGGCCAGTAGTAGTATGGCTGGGTCCTCTGGTAGTTCTATGTCCAATATCCTGAGGAACCACCAAACTGACTTTCAGAGTGGTTGTACCATCTTGCAGTTCCACAAGAAATGGAGGAGTGTTCCTCTTTCTCCATAACCAATCCAGCACCTGCTGTCACCTGAGTTTTTGGTCTTAGCCATTCTGACTGGTGTGAGGTAGAATCTCAGAGTTGTTTTAATTCACATTTCCCTGATGACTAAGGATGTTGAACATTTCTTTAGGTGCTTCTCAGCCATTCAGTATTCATCAGTTGAGAATTCTTTGTTTAACTCTGTACCCCAATTTTTAATAGGGTTATTTGATTCCCTGGAGTCTAACTTCTTCAGTTCTTTATATATATTGGATATTAGTCCTCTATCTGATATAGGATTGGTAGTTCTTTTCTCAATCTGTTGCTTGCCGTTTTGTCCTATTGACAGTATCATTTTTCTTAAAGAAGCTTGGTAGTTTTATGAGGTCCCATTTGTCAATTCTTGATCTTAGAGCATGAGTTATTGGTGTTCTGTTCAGGAAATTTTCCCCTGTGCCCATAGGCTCAAGGTTCTTCCCCACTTTCTTTTCTATTAGTTTCAGTGTATCAGGTTTTATGTGGAAGTCCTTGATCCACTTGGACTTGAGCTTTGTACAAGGAAGTAAGTGTGGATCGATTTGCATTCTTCTACATGCTAACCACTTGTTGAGCCAAAAGCATTTGTTGAAAATGCTGTCTTTTATTCCACTGGATAGTTTTAGCTCCTTTGTTAAAGATCAAGTGGTCATAGGTGTGTGGTTTAATTTTTAGATCTTCAATTCTATTCCATTGATCCACTTGCCTGTCACTGTACCAATACCATGCAGTTTTTATCACAATTGCTCTGTAGTATAACTTAAGGTCAAGGATGATGATTCCACCAGAGGTTCTTCTGTTGTTGAGAATGGTTTTCACTATCCTAGGTTTTTTGTTATTCCAGATGAATTTGCAAATTATTCTTTCCAAGTCTATGAAGAATTGAGTTGGAATTTTGATGGGGATTGCATTGAATCTGTAGATTGCATTCCGCAAGATGGCCAGTTTTACTATATTAATCCTTCCAATCCATGAGCATGGGAGATCTTTCCATTTTCTGAGATCTTGTTCAATTTCTTTCTTCAGAAACTTAAAGTTCTTGTCATACAGATCTTTTACTTGCTTAGTTAGAGTCACACCAAGGTATTTTATACTATTTATGACTATTGTGAAGGGTGTTGTTTCCCTAATTTCTTTCTGAACCTGTTTATCCTTTGTGTAGAGGAAGGCCACTGATTTGTTTGAGTTAATTTTATATCTAGCTACTTTGTCGAAGTTATTTATGAGGTTTAGAAGTTCTCTGGTATGATTTGTGGGGTCTCTTAAGTATACTATCATATCATCTGCAAATAGTGATAATTTGACATCTTCCTTTCCAATTTATATCCCTTTGATTTCCTTTTTGTCTAATTGCTCTGGCTAGGACTTCAAATATAATATTGAATAGGTAGGGAGAGAGTGGGCAGCCTTGTCTAGTCCCTGATTTTAGTGGGATTGCTTCAAGTTTCCCTCCATTTAGTTTGATGTTAGCTACTGGTTTGGTGTATATTGCTTTTACTATGTTTAGGTATGGGCCTTGCATTCCTGATCTTTTCAAGACTTTTATCATGAACTGGTGCTAGATTTTGTTAAATACTTTCTCAGCATCCAATGAGATAGGATACTGTCTCTGTGTCTTCTAGTTATTCTGGCTAAGGGTTTATCTATTTTGTTGATTTTCTCAAAGAACCAGCTCCTGATTTGGTTGTTTCCATTTGGTTGATTTCAGCCCCAAGTTTGATTATTTCTTGCTGTCGTCTCCTCTTGGGTGAATTTGATCCTTCTTTTTCTAGAGCTTTCAGATGTGCTGTCAAATTGCTGGTGTATGATCTCTCCAGTTTCTTTTTGGAGGGACTTAGAGCTATGAGTTTTTCTCTTAGGACTGCTTTCATTGTGTCCCATAATTTTGGGTATGTTGTGGCTTCATTTTCATTAAACTCTAGAAAGTCTTTAATTTCTTTCTTTATTTCTTCCTTGAGCAGATTATCATTGAGTAGAGTACTGTTAAGCTTCCACAAGTATGTGGGCATTCTATTGTTTATGTTGTTATTGAGGAGCAGCCTTAGTCCATGGTGATCTGATAGGATATCTGTTGAGGCCTGATTTGTGTCCCATTATATGATCAGTTTTGGAGAAGATACTGTGAGGTGCTGAGTAAAAGGTATATTATTTTGTTTTAGAATAAAAAGTTCTCTAGATATCTGTTAAATCCATGTTTCATAACTTCTGTTAGTCTTAGTGTGTCTTTGTTTAGTTTCTGTTTCCTTGATCTGTCCATTTGAGAGATTGCAGTGTTGAAGTCTCCCACTATTATTGTGTGAGGTGCTATGTGTGCTTTGAGCTTTAGGAAAGTTGCTTTTATGAATGTAGATGCCCTTGCATTTGGAGCATAGAGGTTCAGAATTGAGAGTTCATCTTGGTAGATCTTATATTTGATGTGTATGAAGTGTCCCTCCTTATCTTTTTTGATCACTTTAGGTTGAAAGTCCATTTTATTCGATATTAGAATGGCTACTCCAACTTTTTTCTTGGGACTATTTGCTTGGAAAATTATTTTTCAGCCTTTTATTCTGAGGTAGTGTCTGTCTTTGTCACTCAGATGCAACAGAATGTTGGGTCCTGTTTACATATGCAGTCTGATAGCCTGTCTTTTTATTGGGAATTGAGTCCATTGATATTAATAGATATTAAGGAAAAGTAATTGTTGCTTCCTGTTATTTTTGTTGTTAAAGTTGGAATTCTGTTCATGTGGCTATATGCTTTTAGTTTTGATGGAAGTTACTTTCTTACTTTTTCTAGGATGTAATTTCCCTCGTGTTGGAATATTCCATTTATTATCCTTTGAAGAGCTGGATTTGTGGAAAGATACTGTGTAAATTAGGTTTTGTCATGGGATACTTCAGTTTCTCCATCTCTGGTAATTGAGAGATTTGCTGGGTATAGTAGCCTGGGCTGGCATTTGTGTTCTCTTTGATGTCTCTGTATGACATCAGCCCAGGATCTTCTGGATTTCAGAGTCTCTGGTAAGAAGTCTGGTGTAATTCTGATAGGTCTGCCTTTATATGTTACTTGACCTTTTTTCCCTCACCGCTTTGTTTTGTGCATTTGGTGTTTTGACTATTATGAAGAGGGAGGAATTTCTTTTCTGGTCCAAACTATTTGGAGTTCTGTAGGCTTCTTGTATGTTCACGGGCATCTCTTTCTTTAGGTTAGGGAAGTTTTCTTCTATAATTTTGTTGAAGATATTTACTGGTCCTTTAAGTTGGAAGTCTTCACTCTCTTCTATACCTCTTATCCTTAGGTTTGGTCTTCCCATTGTGTCCTGGATTTCCTGGATGTTTTGGGTTAGGAGCTTTTTTAATTTTGCATTTTCTTTGACTGTTGTGTCAATGTTTTCTGTTATCTTCTGCACCTGAGATTCTCTATCTCTTGTATTCTGTTGGTGATGCTTGCATCTATGGTTCCTGACTTCTTTCTTAGGTTTCCTATCTCCAGAGTTGTCTCTCTTTCTCATTTCTTTATTGTTTCTATTTCCATTTTTAAGTCCTGGATGGTTTTCTTCAATTCTTTCACCTGTTTGTTTGTGCTTTCGTGTAACTCTTTAAGGGATTTTTTGTGTTTCCTCTTTAAGGGCTTCTACTTATGTGCTCGTGTTCTCTTGTAATTCTTTAAGGTATTTTTGTGTTTCCTTTTTAAGGCCTTGTACCTCTTTACCTGTGTTCTCCTGTATTTCTTTAAGGTAGTTATTTATGTCCTTCTTAAATTCCTCTATCACCATCATGAGATATGATTTTAGATCCAAATCTTGCTTTTCTGGTGTGTTGCAGTATCCAGGACTTGTGGTGGTGGGAGTACTAGGTTCTGATGATGCCAAGTAGTCTTGGTTTATGTTGGTAAGATTGTCTTTGCCTTTAGCCATCTGTTAATCTCTGGTGTTAGTGGGTCTGTAAGCCTGTGTCAGCACTTCTGGGATATCAGCTCTACCCTGGTAGGACACATGTGCTGAGGACTGTGGATCTGTTGTCCCTCCTGGGGGCAGATGGATGAATGAAGACTGCAGCTTCTGTGGCCTGTGCCTCCCAGCTAGTCGCACCTGAGACCTGGCTTCAGAGAACTCTCTGGAGAGAAGTTCTCTACTTGTGGGAAAGGTGTGCAGAGAGGGTGGTGGATCTGCCATCCCTCCTAGGTGTAGATGGAGAGAGGAAGGATCCTGTTCTAGCTACCATGCCACTTCTGCTGCCTGAGCCTCCCATCTGGTCCCTAGTTTCTTTTTTAAACTAAGTTTTATTTATTTTATTTTATAGAAAATAATTTATTTTGTTTGGTTTGCACAACTTAAAATTCAAAAAGAAAAAGAAAAAGAATGATATAATAAACAAAGAATTTCTCATACTTTTCCTGGGGTCTTTGAGAGAGGTCCTATGTTTAAGAGGAGAACTATTTATTATACAGGTACTGTCAGAGCCTGAATAATACAGATGTAGAGGCTCACAGCCATCCACTGAAATGAGTACAGGGTCCCCAATGAAGGAATTAGAGAAAGGACCAAAGGAGCTTAAAGGTTTGCAGCCCCTTAGGACAAACAACAATATGAACTAACTAGTATGCTCAGCGCTCCCAGGGACTCAACCACCAGCCAAGGACTATACATGGTGGGACTGATTGTTCTAGCAGCATGCGTATAGTAGAGGATTGCAAAGTTGATCATCAATAGGAGGAGAGGCCCTCGGCCCTGTGAAGATTCTGTGCCCCAGTGTGGGGGAATGCCAGGGTCAATAAGTGGGAGAGGGTGGGGTGGCAAGCATGGGGAGTGGGGAGGCAACAGGGGTTTGTTCTTGTTGTTTTTGTTTGCTTGTTTTTTGAAGGGGAAACTGGGAAAGGAGAAATCATATGACATGTAAATAAAGAAAATATCTAATAAAAAAAGAGGGGGAACTAAACAAAGTCTGAAGCATAAATCACCACGTGGCTGAGACAAGCATATGCATGCTCTCCCCCACTCTCAAGCCAAGATATTCCGTGCTTTGAAAATGTTCCTTCAGTAATATATTCAGAGATTCAGACCTGCACTATTAGATACAAAATTCCTCTCATGTTTTGTTGTTGTTGATGTTGCTGTTCTGTTTTATATTTGAGGTAGAACCTTGCTGAGTGGTCCATAGACTTAAATATGCAAATCTCTTAAATCAGCAGATTATGAATGATTTTCTCTTCTGCTGATCCTCTCAGGTCCTCCTTATCTCCCATCCTATCTAAATTCAAACCTGTCCTTTATCTCATTAGAAAACAATCAAGTTTCTAAGTGATAATAGCAAAATAAAGTAAAATAAGGTAAAATAAAAAATAACATATCAGAATAGGACAAAACTAAGAAAAGGGAAAGATCCCAAGAGAAGACAGAAAAAATAGACACAGAGATACATTTGTTTCCACTATGAAGGATACCATAAAACCTCTAAACTGGAAGCCATAAAATATATGCAAAGTACCTGTAGGACATACACACACACACACACACACACACACACACACACTCACACACACACATAACACACACACACATACACACACACACACACACACACACACACACATTTCAGGACATTAAGAGAGGAAGATTTTTTCAAAGATGCTACTGAGTTCATTTCCATTGGCCATCTACACCTGGCCATGCAGCCTGCTCTTAATTGCAGTTGATTTTCACATAGTGTCTTCCTTGGAGAAAACCAAATTTTCATTTGTAAGTTGTTATCAATATCAGAGAGTTCTGGGCCATGTGTCCACTTCTTCTTTCACCTCTAGGACAGCATCTGTTGCAGACTCCAAAGGCCCTGTTAATGCTGCCTCAATCTCTGTTCATATGTAAGCCAATACCATAGATGCTATCTTCTTGGAGTTCTCCATTCTCTCTGGGCTTTATACCCTTTTTTTCCACTTCCAGAATATTTTCCTAATATAGTCTTTTATGCAGTGTAAGCAGACATATAGTTTTCTAAGTTATGTATGGGAAATCTTCACTCTTAAATATCTTTTTATTTGTTAGAAAACTGATTAAATTTAACCATATTTTACATATACTTTTTACACTTATTTTCTTTTTTGTTATTAATTAATTAAAATGTCAAATGTTGCCTCCACTCCCAGTCTCTCCCTCATGGATTCCCTTCCCATAACCTTGTTTTCCTTCTCCTCTGAGAGAGTAGCCCCCTCCATGAAGGTAACTCCCTACTTTGTAGCATCAAGTCTCAGAGTTTCAGCTTGAGTAGGTACATTGTCTCCTAATGAGAGTAATCAAGGCAACCATGCCTGACTGCTAAATATGTGCTGGGGACCTTGTTTGTTTCTGGTTTCTGTCTATTACAAATAAAACTTCTATGAACATAGTTGAGCATGTACCCTTGGTGTATGGTGGATCATCTTTAGGGTATAAGCCCAGGATCACTCCTGGTATAGCAGGTGTAGCTATGTCTTCATAGTAGACATATTTCCAATAGTAGAACTGTTTTCAATTTTCTAAGAAACCCTCAGATTGATTTCAAGAGTACTTGTACATGTTTGCAATCTCGACACCAATAGAGGAGTGATTTTTCTTTTGAAACACCCTCCTCAGCATGACCTGTCCCTTGAGGGCTTTTTTTTGGGGGGGTTTCAAGACAGGGTTTCTATTTGTAGTCTGTCCTGGAACACACTCTGTAGACCAGGCTGGCCTCTAACTCAGAAATCTGCCTACCTCTGCCTCCCAAGTGCTGGGATTAAAGGTGTGCGCCACCACTTGAGGTTGAATAATTACTAATTTTCTTAGAAACAGCCAAATTGATTTATGGTTGTACAAGTTTCCACACCCACCAGTAATGGAGAATTGATCTCCTTGCTCCACACATGTGAACATGCAGTAAAAATTCACAAAAAGAGGAGTCATGAATTTGAAGGAGAGTAATGAGAAGTATACAGGAATGTTGGGAGGGATGAAAAAGAGAGAAATATTGTTATAAATTTGCAATCATAAATAAACCAAAATAGAAAAGTTTTATGAAGAAATATAGTAAAAACCTAGCCTGTGTGCAAGCAGTGTCCGCAGCCACAAAGCAAATACTTTGAACACTTCATTAAGTGCTTCTCATCTATTTGAGATTTCTCTGTTCAAAGTTCTTTGATTAGCCCTATAGCCCATTTTAATGGGATTTTTATAGTTGTTTGTGTCTAATTTCAGAGGTAAGGTTGATGAAGATCCTTTCCCAATGTGTAGACTGACATTTTGTCCCATCGACAGTGTCCTTTACAGTGCAGAAACTTTGTGATTTCAGTGAGGTTCTATTTATCAATTGTTGATCTTGAAACCTGAGCCATTGATGTTCGGTTCGGGAAATTGTCTCCTGTACCAATGCATTCAAGGGTATTTCCCACTTTCTCTTCTATGAGATTTAATGTAACTGGATTTATGTTGAGGTTCGTTATCCACTTGGACTTGAGTTTTAGTGCAGGGTAATATATGTGGATCTATTTTCATTCCTATACATGTAGTCATCCAGGTAGACCAGCACCATTTATTGATAATGCTTTCTCTTTTTTTCCATTATATGGTTTTGGTTTCTTTATAAAAAAAAATCACGTGTTCTGTGATTAGGACTGTGGGTTTATTTCTAGGTCTCCAATTCTATTCAGTTGATCAGTTTGTTTGTTTCTGTACTAATACCATTCAGTTTTTATCACTATTGCTCTACAGTACAGCTTCAGATCAAGGATCGTGATTCCTCCTTAAGTTCATTTATGACAGAATGTTTTGGCTGTCCTGGATTTTTTGTCTTTCCATATGAAGTTGAGTATTGCTCCTTCTATGTCTGTAAAAAATGCGTGGAATTTGATGGGGATTACACTGAATCTGTAGATCGCTTTAGTCAAATGGCCATTTTTTCCTGTTAATCCTATCTCTTCATGATCTTTCCATCTTCTGATATCTTGATCTTCAATTTCTTTCTTCAGGGGCTTGGAGATTTTTATATACAGACCTTTCACTTGCTCGATTAGAGTCACACCAAGATACTTTATATTATTAGGAGCTATTGTGAAGGATGTTGTTTCCCTAGTTTCTTTTTATGCCCTTTTATCATTTGTATGAACGTAGGCTACTAATTTCTTTGAGTTAATTTTATATCCAGTCACTTTGGTGAAACTGCCTATCAGCTGTAGGAGTTCTCTGGTAGAAATTTGGGTGTGCTTATGGATACTATCATATCATCCACAAATTGTGAAACTTTGACTTCTTACTTTCCTATTTGTTTCCCATTGATCTCCTTTAGTTGTCTTTTCGCTCTGAGGAGAACTTCAAGTAATAAAATGAAAAAATATAGAGAGATTGGACAACCTTGACTTGTCCTTGACTTTTGTGGGATTGCTTTAATTTTCTCTCCACTTAATTTAATGTTAGCTATTGGCTTGCATATTGCCTTTACTATGTTTAGGTATACTCTTGTATCCTTGACCTCTTTAAGACTTTTTATGATGGAGGGGGCTTGTGTTTTGTCAAAGAATTTTTCAGCTTCTATTCAGATGATCTTATGGGTTTTTTTCTTTGTTTGTTTATCTGATAGATAACATTGGTTGATTTTCATATATTGAGCCACCTCTGAATCCCTGGAATGAACCCTGTTAGATCATGATAGATGATGTCTTTGATGTGTTCTTGCAATTGGTTTGCCAGCATTTTATTGGGTATTTTTGCATCTATATTCATAAGAGAAATCAGTCTGAAGTTCTCCCTTAAATCTTTGTGTGGGTTAGGTATCAGGGTGACTGTGGCTTCATAGAATGATTTTGGCAGTGTTCATTCTGTTTCTATTTTGTAGAATAGTTTGAGGAGTGTTGGTGTTAGCTCTTACCTGAAAATCTGGTAGAATTCTGTACTAAAACCATCTGATCCTGGGCTTTCTTTGATTGGGAGACTTTCAATGACTGCTTATATGTCTATAGTTATTATACAGCTGTTTAAATAGATTACCTGATCTTGATTAGTATCTAGAAAATTATCCATTTCATTAAGATTCCCCAATTGTGTCAGTACAGGCTTTTGAAATAATGTATAATGACTCTCTGAATTTCTTCATTGTTGTATTTTCTCTCTTTTCATTTTCAAATTTGTTTATTTAGATACTGTCTCTCTATCTTTTGGTTACTTTGGCTAAGGATTTGTCTATCTGGTTATATATTTCTTTAAAAAATAATGCTATATAACATTGATAATATTTACATTATTATACATTTGATATTAAGAAGCAAGAGTTCATATTCTTTTATAAGTTGTTAGACATGGTTTTAGGATAGTTTATTATATTTTGTTTTCTATATGATTGCTCAGTTATTCCAAAAAATAATGAAAACATTGTTCTTTGGCTATTCCTTTGTACAGTTTGCCAAAAATAAATTAACCACACATAGTAGAGTCTATTTTCTGAATTCTCTATTTGCAAGTGCTGAAATATTTCCCTAGCTTCACTGGTGTACATGAACTTAGTATGCAATAATAAAGTAAATATTAAAATCTGGTAGTTTGAGATTGACCACTTTGTTTTGTACATGAAAGTGAGAAATGGTTAACTATATTTTAATTATAATAAAAAAAGGAAACTTACCTCTAATTATTATCCTTTAGTTTTTGTGTAAGTTATAGAATTAACTTGCTATGGTCATTAAAATTTCTAATATGCTTAAAAATGATATTTTTTAATTATATTATTTAGGTTGAATAAAGTAATTTTTTAATAAATTGTGTTTTAATCTATGAAACAATTGTTTTTATCCAAATATAAGTGTCTTTTCTGAAAACTTTCTGCAAAAAATACCCAATTGTTTAAAATGTACTAAAAATGTACACATTTGTTTTCTGCATATGGTGCCAAGAATGAAGAATTTTTTCAATGCAATTTAAGTGAAAGATCTATCTATCTATCTATCTATCTACCTATCTATTTATCTATGTGAAAGTTGATAAGTCTGAGAAAGTGTTTTAAGGATGGCAAATATAAGCTGTGAAAGTGAGGAGATGTAAAAGCTTAAGTGATGATAAAAAACTGGCTTAGGTACAGAACTTTGGACTCAACAAGATAGTATAGTGTAGTATTTTTTCCAAGATTACCAAATACAACAGACTGGACATTGTGATTAAAATTCTTACAGATTATTGATGTTAAATAAAACCCATTTATTGGACTGAAATAGGGAGATGTTCAGGTACACTGTGTGAAGGCATGTCTCTGTATATTCAAATTGTTAATTCAGTACTTTCAGGAAGCAAAATACAAGCTGAACCTTGGTATTGCTATTTCTATGGCCCATTGCTGAACTCTTATTTTGTAAATATTTGTGTTCTCCTTTCTTGCATAAGGTATTCTAGAATTGCATCTTATTGGATTAATAAAGATATGAGAGTCAATTGCTGGGAAAGCAGATTATCTGAACGGAGAGAATGACACTGGGAGAAAAATCAAAAGTGAGAGATTCAGCTGGCAGACATAGAGGTGAAAGAACAGACAAAAGTGGAGCAGAGAGGTAGAATTACCCATGTGGCAGGTTGTAGACTAGTTAGTCAGAATAACTTTAGAGTAGCCAGGAGTCTGCTCAGTAAGAGGCCTAAGCCTCTGAAATATTAAAAAGCCTCTGTCATTTTCATATATTGCTGGTAGGTCTCAGACATTTCTGTTATATTTTATTATGAGATTGTAATATAATTAGACTACCCCTTTCTCTTTCTTTCCCTAAATTCTTCCATATATCCTCCATCAGCTGTTTGGAAAACTCATTTTAGTTGTTATATAAATATATATTCCTAAATATAGCATATTTGACCTATATTATATCACTTCTTTGTTTTCATATTTTGCTATTAGATAAACTGTTGCTGTACTCTGCCCTATGGAAGACTGTTCCTCCCACTTATGTCCTAGTTATGGAACAACCACCCACTGGCAAATTCTCAGTCCTATTCATTTATATAATCTTTCACACTAAGCAAGATAACAAAAAGAAAAGAGGAAGCAGAATCTCTCTTATGAATGGGGTGTTCTTTGGGAGTTTATGTATGTTTCCATGACTATTTCTATTTTGCTTAGCAAAATACTCAATAAAACGAGATGTTTTTCTGCTTAAAATTTTAATTATAAACTTTAGCAAATCAAGGTCAATTATAAATTAACTCCAAATCAAGGTTGGACTTTTCTTCAAGTTGGCAAAAAATTGAGGCTAAAATCCTCAGTTATACTAATATATTATTACTGTCTATTTTTCTCAATATACATCTGCTCCTTTAACACAAGGCATTAATTAAACATAAAACAAACATATACACAAGAAAAATCCTTGATTTGACTTCAAGGTCCATGATTTGGATGTCTATCTTCTAGTTTGAAGTCAGCCGTTCTAAAAGCTATGAGGAATCTCTCAGTGTTGACTCAGGTTATCCTGCTAAGTATCTTACACATAGAGGGTCTGGAGACCTTGCTCTTTGTCATGCTATTTTTCTTTCTATATCTTCCCTCTATTGGGGATGTTGCTTATACTCCTCAGATGTCTGTCCTCCATTAGGCTTCACATACTCATGTACTTCTCCCTGGGTTAACTCTCAGTATTTGAAATATTGTTCCCTTCTGTGAAGTCTTCCACTCTTCTACTCTTCTACTCTTTAGATGCTTTTCTACTTCTTTAGAAACAGGCGAACCATCTCCTATAAAGGCTGGGTGTGAAAACTATTTTTCAACATATCCTTGGTTATACTGAGTGTTTCTTGTAAACAGTGATGGCCAATGATCACTTTATTGCCATATGATTCCCTCCAAGGTACTCAATTATCATGACACACAAAGTGTGTGGCATCCTGGCTATTGGGCATAATTTTTGGCTGTATTCAGAACACCTTTCTGACCACTCTTACCTTCCAATTGCTCTATGTTGTTTCCAAGTGGGCATACAAAGTTTACAAATATTTCTGTCATATTCCTGTAATGCTATAGCTGGTTGTGCAGAAACATTAGTCCTGGAAACAGTGAAGCTCATCAGTGTGGGCATGATGCACCTCATCTCCTTCATACTAACCATCCTCTTCTATGGCTCTATGTAAGAATAATAAATGAAAATGGAACTGGGCAGTGGTGGTGCATGTCTTTAATCCTAGCACTTGGGAGGTAGAGGCAGGCATACTTATGAGTTAGAGGCCAGCCTGGTCTACAGAGGGAGTTTCAGGACAGCCAGGGCTACACAGAGAAACTCTGTCTCAAGAAAAAAGAAAGAAAGAAAGAAAGATAGATAGAAAGAAAGAAAGAAAGAAAGAAAGATAGAAAGAAAGAAAGAAAGAAAATAAAAGAAAAAGAAATGGAGGCCATGAAATAGACATAGAACAAGGAGAGGTATATAGGAATGTTTGGAAGAGGAAAATGAAGGAAGAAATGATGTAATTGCAATATAATCTCAAAAAGGTAATATAACTTCAAAAGGCATTTATTAAAAGATGAAATATGATATAAGCAATATTTTCTATTTATTGAATGAATATACATTTATGGAGTGGTTGGTCACTAAATATTGAAGGACAGAAGTAATATTCTGATTAATGAAGTGTTAGATAATCAATACTGACACATGCATCTGAGAGATGGAAAGTCCTGGTCTAAGGATACCTTTTCACAGTTTGCCATGTATGCCCCAAATAAAATGGCTTCATGTTTTTACCATGTGATTTATTTTACTTTCTCTGTGACAATTTATGAGCATTAGTTTTCATTGGGTTAATTATGTAAAGTAACAATTTCCCTTTAAAAAGTTTTAAATTATGTCATTTCCCCCCATTAGGAATTTAGATTAACACTTTATGCTACATAAAACCTTTACTGTAGATACTACATTTGGTGATTTTCTCTTATTTTTAATTTATTTTTATTGTATACTTTATTTATTTACATTTCAAATGTTATCCGCTTTCCCAGTCTCCCCTTCCGAAACCCTCTATCCCATCTCACCTCCCCCTGCATCTATGAAGGTGCTCCCCCAACCATCCACCTACTCATGCCTCACTGCCCTGGCATTCCCCTACACTGGAGTGTCTGAGCCTTCACAGGATCAAGGGCCTCTCCTCCCTCTGATGCCAGACAATGTAATTTTCTACTACATATCCAGCTGGAGCCACCAGTCACCCCCTCATTGGTTGATGGTTTAGTCCCTGGAAACTTTGGGGGGTATGGTTGGTAGATATTATTGTTCTTCCTAGCCTTATTTTTTAAAATAATATTTGGAAAATATAGGTGTTTAAGAAAAACAATACCTAAGTTACAATTCACAGACCACACGAAGCTCAAGAAGAAGGAAGACCAAACTGTGGATGCTTCAGTCCTTCTTAGAATGGGGAACAAAATACTCAAGG
>NW_022196906.1:32967919-32969372 GCF_008632895.1 Mastomys coucha | reverse complement strand
CTGGGAATGGAGAAATTCGCATGTAAATAAAGAAAATATCTAAAATAAAAAAATAAATAAATAAAAGACAAAAAAAATGGCACACACATACATGTAAAAACATGTAATAACTGTGAAATGAAAGCTCTAATGGAAGTTAAAATGTTAGATATCTAAAAAAATAAATAAATAAATAAAATAAAAGGTGAGTCGTCAAAAAAAAAAAATCAAACCTGATACACTGAAACTAATAGAAAAGAAAGTGGGGAAGAACCTCGAGCACATGGGCACAGGGGAAAATTTCCTGAACAGAACGCCAATAGCTTATGCTCTAAGATCAAGAATTGACAAATAGGACCTCATAAAGCTTCAAAACTTCTGTAAGGCAAAAGACACTGTCAATAGGATAAAATGGCAACCAATAAATTGGGAAAAAATCTTGACCAATCCTATATCTGATAGAGGGCTAATATCCAATGTATACAAAGAACTCAAGAAGTTAGACTCCAGAGAACCAAATAACCCTATTAAAAATGGGGTACAGAGCTAAACAAAGAATTCTCAACTGAGGAATATCAAATGGCTAAGAAGCACCTAAAGAAATGTTCAACATCGACCTCCGTCCGCGGTAGCAACTGAAGAACTGCTGGAGACAATCTTTCTCGACTCGGCGCTGGCGGAGGGAGTGCTTGCAGGGGGTGGCCTGGTGCAGTTTGCACAGTGGGGACGCTGCTGCGCGTGGAAGCTTTGAACCAGAAGAAAAGATGTTTGGTTTTCACAAGCCAAAGATGTACCGAAGTATAGAGGGCTGCTGTATATGCAGAGCCAAGTCCTCCAGCTCGCGGTTCACAGACAGTAAACATTACGAAAAGGACTTCCAGAGCTGTTTTGGGTTGCATGAGACTCACTCAGGAGACATCTGCAACGCCTGTGTGCTGCTTGTGAAAAGATAGAAGAAGTTGCCGGCAGGATAAAAAAAAAAAAAAACTGGAATCATGTGGTAGATGCAAGAGCAGGCCCCAGTCTAAAGACAACATTGAAATCAAAGAAAGTGAAAACTCTATCTGGAAACAGGATGAAAAGCAACCAGATCAGCAAACTGCAGAAGGAATTTAAACGCCACAATTCTGATGCTCACCTCAAGTGCCTCTCCCGCCCAGTCTCCATGCTACAGTAACCAGTCAGATGAGGGCTCAGATACAGAGATGGCTTCCAGCTCTAATAGAACTCCAGTTTTTTCCTTCTTAGATCTTACCTACTGGAAAAGACAGAAAATATGTTGTGGGATCATCTATAAGGGACGTTTTAGGGAAGTCCTCATTGACACTCATCTCTTCAAGCCTTGCTGCAGCAGTAAGAAAGCGACTGCTGAGAAGCCCGAGGAGCAGGGGCCAGCCCTCTGCCCCCTCCACTCAGGAGTGGTGACTGAGGTTCATTTAGAAGGGAGCAAAGAGCGGTTTAAACTTTGAAAAGA
>NW_022196906.1:32966394-32966656 GCF_008632895.1 Mastomys coucha | reverse complement strand
TTCTTAACATCAAGATACCTGAATGGAGCTCCACACCCCTAGATCTCAATGATTTGGTTGGCTTCTCAACCAAAGTTGTCTAATTGCCTCTTCTCAAAGTTCAGGAAAAACAGTAGTGCCACTTGAGGTCTCATAGAGGAGGTGTACGTGGCTGCCTTAGTATTCTCTTCCTCAAGATTATTTTAGAAAGTGGGTTTTTAAAGTCTTTTAGAGCTTCACAATGAGGAGAAGCCACAGTTTGTGGCATCCTATAGTTTTACAT
>NW_022196906.1:32963388-32965695 GCF_008632895.1 Mastomys coucha | reverse complement strand
AGGAAATACAGAGGCAAAGTGTGGAAAAGAGACTGAAGGAAAGGCCACCAAGAGATTGCCCCACTTGGGGACCCATACCATAAATAAACACCAAACCCAGATACTATTGTGGATTCCAAGAAGTACTTGATGACCGGAGCCTGATATAGCTGTCTACTGAGAGACCCTGCCAGAGCCTGACAAATACAGAGGTGGATGCTCACAGCCAACCATTGGACTAAGTGCAGGGTCCCCAGTGGAGGAATCAAAGAAAGGACTGAAGGAGTTGAAGGGGTTTGCAACCCCTTTGGAAGAACCACAATATCAACCAAGCAAGACCCCCTTCCCCCAGAGTTCCCAGGAACTAAACAACAAACTAAAAAGTACACATGGAGAGATCCATGGCACCAGCCGCATATGTAGGGGAGGGTGGCCTTGTTGGACATCAGTGGGAGGAGAGTTCCTTGGTCCTGTGAAGGCTCAATGCCCCAGTGTAGGTGAATGCTTGGTCACTGAGTCAGGAGTAGGTGGGTAAGTAGGGGAGCACAGCTTAGAGACAGGGCAGGGAAGGGAAAAGAAATGGGGTTTGTGGAGGAGAAACTGGAAAAAGGGAAAACATTTGAAATATAAATAAATAAAGTAACCAATTAAAAATAAATGTAAAAATCATAAGACTTCCTACTCTAAACTTTATCTGAATAATAGCACATCTTTGTAACATAACAGAGTCATCACTGCTATTTGTAGTATATTTATTGATAATCTAGGAGAATAAATCTTAATCAACCTTAATTATAAGAAGTCATCAATAGCCAATAGTTCAGCAGGTATCAGTGGGGTCTAGTGACTGAACTCCTCCATGATTGTTTTCTTAGTTAGTGCTGTCTACAGAAACATAACTGGTAGGATGAAATGTGAACACTTGAGTACATGAAAACACATTTTTTTTTATCTTATATCACTGAGGAAAGCAAATTAAAAAAGATAAACTATACATGTATTCAAATTAGTAAAGTTAAAATAAACATGAAATCATATTTCATCAACAAAAGTAAACCAATTGTGACTCTTATTCATGCTTAAAATTCACCTCAGAAAAAGGTTGGCAGTTTGATGAATAAATATGAATTCACTTAACATAACTTATAAGTATTTCAACTAGATTTTACACACACACACATACACACACACATACACACATACACACACACAGACACACACATATTAACAACATGGAACTGACAGCAACTCTCTTTGTAATAACTAAAAAACCCTGAGTAATCACTAATTACTAAGTGAATATATTGTCATAAGTCCATAAAATAATATTCTACACAATAAAACTGGATATATTGATAAACATTTAAATGATTATTCTGAATAGAGAAAAGCTAAGCTTATATTAATATGAAATGATAGAAATATCAATTGCCAGTCCACTGTGACAATGTGGAATCAACTACTATTTATGTGCAGATGTCAAAAAAGACATAAAACATAATCAAATATTTGTTATTTTCTCTGCAGCAACTGTTCCTTAATTTATGTGTTCAAAATAAGAACAATTTTTAGATATTGGATTTCACTGTAATAAGGTTGTACTTCAATGACCATCAAATCACCAAAGGATTTTACCCCGTTGTAGCTAAGCTGAGAGTTGACAGTTCTACTGCACCAAGGAATGAATTGGAGGCACAATTTTTGGATACAGACTTCCTGCTATGGTAAAAACTATTTGATTTGAGTGAGTGATTTTATTCTCAGGCCACAGAGAACAGGTTACATTCATTTAAGAAATGGTGTGTGTATTAAGATAGTCTATCCATAAAGTCATTCACCAACTGTTTCAATGAACAATGGTTCTGCTTGGAGGGTGGCACAGACATTAGGTTCATTGGCTGTGATAATTTGGAAAAGCATTCATCTCAGAGAAAGAGTAACTTATAAAGTCCTCTTCTTCAAACTTGATACAAGAGATACAAATGTCAAGCAAAGCATTCAGTCTAACTCTTTGTTGTTCTCTTTCCTACAAGCCACCTCTCAAGTTAATTATCTATGTCTCCCTTGGATATATAAATACTTTTGAAATATATAAGCTGTTCTGAAAACCATAGTACAGTATAAAAACATGAAATAAACAATACTACTAATAGAGAGACTGGGATTGGAGAAGCAAGATTTCAAGACCCTTATATTGTACACAGCAAGACACTGTCACAACAAGCTGAAAGTATATATAGATTGTACAATATTAGACCAGTTTCTCCAATTATCAAATTAGAGAGACCATTGGATGACAATCAACAAATTTCTAATTCCTTATATTTT
>NW_022196906.1:32943349-32963044 GCF_008632895.1 Mastomys coucha | reverse complement strand
ACAAACAAAAAGACTTTATATATTTATGTTCATTTAAGAAAATACTAGTAGTGATATATTATTTTGAATATACAGTTAATATGTTTGGAGTTATTTAAAATTTATATTGAGAAATTGATTGTTGTTTTATATCAAACAATTTTTATAATACTCATTTTTATTGTTATAATATTTTATAAATTTTAAGGAATATGACAAAAACGATATTATAGGTATTGAAGAGGGGGTCTCTGGGAGGAGTTGGGGTACAAAAGGGAAACAATAATGTGATTTAATTCTATTTACTTAAAATATGTTTTTAAATGTTAACAAATTCAGATAAATTGAAATCATGTAACTTTTCTCATCATAATTCAAAAAAAGTTAAAAAAAAATGTGTCAAAGGTAATCTTTGTTTTTTTACTTAAATTTGTGAAGCTTCATGTACTTCAGTTTTCACTGAATAAAATTTTGCATGATGCTGTTTCCTTAAAGTAAAAATGAATGACCAGAAACAGAAAAACTACTATGGGATTTTTGTTAGTGTATTTTTTTTCAAATTTATAAATTAATTGAAAAAAACTAGTGTTTTTAAATATTGATTCATTCTATTCAAGTGCAAAGTTTTCACAAGTTCAAGTCTTGGGAACTTTTGAGAATTCCTCCCATAAAAAATTCTTTATTCCTTTTTTTTTAGTACATGTATGTGTATTCTCTCATCTCCTCATTGCTTTACAGTGGAGTTTATGTCTTGTAACCTCACATATTTCCTTCTGAATTCTACCTGTTAGTTTATCTCTCAATAACTTATTCAAGTCTTAGATTTGTTTTAACACTGATTCTCTAAGAATCAGTGTTGGGGTAAATTATGTTGTCTGCAATTAAAAATAAGTGTTTCCCTTCTTTTCTCATTCTTGTACTCCCAGAGCATTTCTTATTTATATTCAATAAAAAATCATACTTAATAATAAAGCATAATGGGCTGTATACAAGCTTCCTTTACCCTGCCTTAGCATAAGGAGCTATTGACTCAGGAGAGTCAGGACTAAGTGGAAATCAGGGATCCTCAGTAGAAAAAAAAAAGTTAAGTCATACTGTAGATTGAATCTGCCAATCTTTTCTGCAACTGTTACTTTGTGAATTTCTTTTAATTTTCTTGTGACTTTCTCCTATCCTTTCACAGATGAATGAATAGAACCACAACCCAGTACCATGTTTATAAAAAAATAACTATTAGTCAGAAGACCACCACCTCTCACATTACAACTTTTTCTTTGAAAAAAATGAAATGTGTACTTTGGCAGTTTCATACATGTGTATCATGCACTTTGGTTGTATATCATGCACTTTGGTTGTGTATCATGCACTTTGGTTGTGTATCATGCACTTTGGTTTTCCTAAGTTTAGACCCTTTCGTAATCCCTGATCCTTGGTATTTCTTCTACACTTTTCTTTTCATCATTATCCATATTAATCTCTTTTTCATGTTGTCTATCTATATATGTCTTTGTCCCATGATTATGGACAGGAACATCTGTATCTTTAGGGTTAAAACTATATGTTGGAGTCTTGTGGGTACTGTGATGACACAACTGAAAATAGCTGTTCTCCACCGTCAGATTCCATCAGTAGTCTATAGATAATTCTGTGATGGGAATTACTACTATTGATTATCTGAGTTGACATACATCCAAACTACTATATAAATAGTTGTTAACATCCTTGGTTAAAAGCAGATCTCAACACTAAAGAGAAAAGCTTCCATTTACACTTAATCAATGGTAAATAGAGACTTGGGCCTACATACAATGTTGAGAATAAGTGATAGAAAAAGTCTTATGCCTAAACAAGTCATTTGTACTACTGTCCTCCCTAAGGGCCAAGAAATACTGCAGATTAGGAAAACCAAAGAAATATAAGATCTAGAAGATAGGGATAAAGGCAGTGAAATTGTATCTTTCAAATATGAAACCGTCATTGAAATCATGAATTAAAAGATGTGCCTACTTCTCCTGAGCAAGGCACAGCTATTCATGTATCATGGAAAGGTTTATTGGACCACAACCCTTCCTACATACATAGAACTACAGATATAGAAAGGGTTCAATATGCAACTATTGGATATTAGGAAAAGAAAATAAAGGCTAGAGAAAAATCTGAAATATCATTTTATTTATACAACAGAGAAAGACCAAATTTCCTATCAAAGAATTAATAACTGCTTTACAAAATCGCTTTTCATTTTATTGGAAAAGTTAAAGCAATGATACATGGAAAAGCACTTCATAAAATATGAATACTAATTGTAGCCCCATGGTATAGTGTTTATGTAAAATGCAGAGTGCTTTGAAATTAGTACTAGAGCCCTAAATATAGATATGCTGTATATTGCAAGAGATAAAAGTAAATAGAATATATTTTCATTAGAATAATTCTCTTCTACTATGTATTATTTGCAAAAGAAAAAAGAAAAAAAGACTTAGCTTCCTCCTGAGAATCTGCATAAGGCTTTCTTCACATCTTTGTTCCTCAAACTATATATTAATGGGTTCAGCATGGGGATCACTGTGGTATAGAACACAGAAGACACTTTCTCTTGCTCCAGAGAATTACTTGAAGAAGGCTTTAAATACATGAACGTGATAGACCCAAAGAAGATACCCACAGCCATGAGATGCGAGCTGCAAGTTCCAAATGCTTTGGACCTGCCCTTTGATGACTTGATGTGAAGGATGCTGCAGAAGATGAAGACATAGGAGATGGCAACAGCTAGGGTAGGCACTAAGGTGTTGATTCCTCCAATAATAAATATGAGAAGCTCATTGAGATGTGTATTAGAGCAGGAAAGTTTGAGGAGGGGAAGAGCATCACAGAAGTAATGACTTATGATGTAGGTTTTACAGAAGTTCAGACTCATCATAGCACTTGTATGTACCACAGCAGAAAAAAGGCCTAGGGTGAAGGCAACTAGCACTAACAGTGAGCAGAGTCTAGAGGACATGATCACGTTATACAGCAATGGTCTGCAGATGGCCACATAGCGGTCATATGCCATAACAGTCAGGAGGTAACCCTCAGTGACCACAAAGATTGCAAAGAAAAAGAACTGGGCCATGCACTCTGAATAGGTAATGAAATTTTTCTTCCCAAGAAAGTTCACCAGCATTTTGGGTGTAATGACAGTGGAATAAGAGAGATCAACAAAGGATAAGCTACTGAGGAAATAGTACATGGGAGTGTGCAGCAGTGGGCTGACTGTAATGAGCAGGATCATGCCCAAATTCCCCACTGCTGTCACCACATAGATGCCCAGGAACAGTAGAAAGAGGGGCAACAGGAGCTCAGGCTGCTGTGTTAATCCCACCAAGACAAACACAACTGCTGCAGAATGATTCCCAATTTCCATTATTTGCAGATTTCTGGAGAAATAGAAATTAAGTAATTAGTTTACTATCATACCACCATGAACATGCCTGCTCTCATATGCAACTAAAAATTACATTTTGGAAGACTTTTACTTCACTTACAAATGATATTAAATCTTCAAAGAGAGATTAGCAAAGTGTCAATGTATTATTTTCATTCTCTGGTCCATTAATATCTAATGTTTCGCTTTTAAATTTGTCATCAAGTTGAGTGTGAATTCAGATCACAAAATGAAATGCTTTCTTACTGATTTGAAATGACTAACCTCCTGTATTCAGAAGCCAAATTAAATTTTTTCCCTATGGAGGCAGGTTTTTCCCTGACAAAGGCAATTTTTACTGAAAGATGAAGAGTAGAAATACTTTGTGTGTTTGCTTATGCATTTAACCACACAACTCAAGGAGCTGAGACATGATTGTTGTGGCTTGGAGCCAATTTTAGCTACCTAGGATATAGTATCACCCTGTTCCCATTGTTTAACCCTTTCTCAAAAACATAAAAGAAGCTCTGTGCACCAACTCAACAACATTTCAATGAATGAAATCCAGCAAGAGTAGAAAGGGGAAACAATTGTGGAAGATTCTAGCAGTTTCTCCAGAATCTTTACATACCCACAAAGAAGGAAGGTTAAAGTTTCAGCCCCATTGCATTGAAAATAGTTTTGTTTTTGTTTTCTTTTTAACGTCCAACTGAAGGGGAGGTAGACATATACTTATTTAAAAAGCATTGAGTCATTCTAAAAAGGAAACTGTCCCTAACCAAGAATACTCACCCAACACCTCTTGCATACTTACTCTGTTAAAAAAGGCTTAGACACAGCTATTTTCCCACTGTGCCATGATAAACCACATTCTACTGTGCTAAAGTTGCTTAGTCCAATGTTCACAAGGTTTGTTTCCTCCCACTCAACCATTCTCAAATGTGTGAGTTGCTTAGTACCCTAATCATATTTAAAAATTCAGGACTTATGAAACACCTAAATAAAATGGATAATCATTACAAGACAAGAACATTTGCTCATGAATATAGTAGAAAGAATGATGTAACTAGATATCTGACCATTCCACAAGTGGAACCCCATGGGAGTTTTAATCCTGGATCTGAAAAATAAAAGCATGTGCTGCATTTCTTCCCTCAAGAAATATCACAATCTAGTGGGTATACTCTTTTTCAGTGTGAAATACTTTTCTCATGGAGCCTTTTTAGATGATACTGATTATTGTCAGGTTATAGATAGCTCTTCCATTTTCATAGAGAGAATGTTTACTGTCTTCCTTTCCCTTATTCTCCCTCTCCCTCTTTCCTACCTAATCTTTTCCCACATATTATATATTGATTCCATGTGGTTTACCTACAATATGACATTGAGTTTTTTAGAACGTTTGAACAGGTATATATTTCTCATGTAGAAATATGTTATAAGATTTGAAGTATAGATTCAGAACTTGAGTTCAGGGTCTATGGTTAAAGAACAACACTTGCACTGTTTTTACTGAAGAGATAGTTGGTATTATACTGACATTTGTCACCTAAATAACCACAAACCTGAGAGTATGAAAAATTGCCAGTGTGAATTATTTTATATGTCAAAGGATGGACCATATTTCTAAGCTTCCTTAAAAGGGCAATTATAAATGATGTACAAGAGAAGGGGTATGGGGTCTCCTTGCAGTTAAGAACCTGAGCATAAAGGTCATCCTAGCAAACTTAAATGTAAGAGACCAAATCCAGCAAAGAGTCCTTTATCTCATAATTTTATCTACTTTGGAGAAAATTAGGTTAGGGGGAAAAATACAAAAGGGAAAATAGATGTTTCTGGGTTTAACAGAGATATCAAAGTGGACACTAAATATTTAGGGAAAACACAAGCGAATATACATACTCCTCAGCCATCCTACAAGAAAGAGAAGTCCATGTGTGAATAGTTTTGACCTATACTTCACATACTATTTCCTTGTTTGACCCCTGAAGGCAAAGAATCAAACCAATGAACTGGTACTTATGATTTCAACTGAGTGTTTCCATTGTACTCTCATAGACACTCAAAGTGAACCTGTGTGTTTTGAAATCACTGAAGAGCCCACCTGTAAACTTCTAAGTATTACCCATATATTTGGGCAACAAAAAGACACATATTAAGAAGCTGAAATTTTTGATAGATTTAGCATCAAGAAAGGCTTAATTTTAAAGGCCAATTCATTGCTAACTGATTTGCAACTTTCAGCAAGTTATTTAGTGAGTTTTAATGTGAACAGAGCATGAGAATATAACATTCTCAGAATCTCTATGATGAACAAAAATCATGAGTGTGAATATTCAATATATAAAACAATAATTAATACTTATATATTTAAAACATAACATGGTCACACAGTGTGATTATGTGAAAAATATACCAGCTTATAATGAAGCACATAGTTTTATGTTTTTCTTTATCTCAAACTCTCCAAATAGGTGACAGTGATAAAAATATATTAGCATTTAAGAATGGTTGGTTTATACACAGGTTCAAACTATGGAAGTTCAGAGTGAGGTTAGAAGTACCAATCACTATTCTGGAGGCCTAAGAGAACTTATGATATAGACTCTTTACCTTGTACAGTATACTCTGGCTAGTACTTTTGAGGCTAAGGGGAAACTAAGAAGTAGTACACACAGTGGATAAATTAATGATCAATCTTCTCATGCTCTGAGATGATTCCTCCAAGTTTAATTTGAAAGCAGGAATTTCTGTTTACACGAAGATGATATATTTAGTGTTGATTTTTCCTTTCCTTTCTTCCTTTTGGATGTGTGTAAGTTAATATGCAAGATAAAGAGTCTTAGTAAAAACACCCTATAGAAATGTTTTCAGAAATCAAATGCTTCAGTCATGGATTCCCAGTAACCTAGTACACACTGGTTAAATTTGAATTAGAATCGTTCTGTCAGATTGTGAGACCCCATCATAGTAAAGCAACAGCAAAGAATAATAGGAAAAGAGACAGGAGATATTCAGTACTTGAGAAAATACTGAAACAAATGCTCCCAAGTAGAACTAAGTTGTTTCATGTATATAAAAATGATTGTCAAGCCAACTGGTCCTCTAAAAGATGTTATACTGTTGTCATAAATTACATTGAGAACTTACCTAGGTCAGGCACAGAAAGCAAAGTTTCTTATAAATTGCTTGTTTTCTTTTTCATATAACAGATAATTATTATGATATTTAAGGAAATACCTGCTTTCTTACACATGTTGTATCAAGTGCTGAAAGAAAATTTGTGTCAAACTGAATTATCAGTATTCATCTAATAGAACAAACTATCATTGTCTTAAAGAAGATCACCACTAGCTTCCCAGGACCTGTGAATGTGTTGTGAGATGGAGCCTTTATGTGATGTTTCTGAGACTTGGGATTTATTATGAATTCAAAACACTCATGAGTTCGCAAATCCCCTATAGTCTACAGCATTTAAGAATTGCCTCCAAGAATGACTTCTGAGCCTGATGTTACCCTCTGTCCCAAGAGTAATGGTGATATATGGTGATAGTTTCAAAGAATTCTTATGTATACACAAGACATCTATCAAGATATGAAACGAAGTTAGGTGTCATTTTTTACTGTTTTTATTGATTTGTTGTATGCAGGATTTTGTTTTGTTTTGTTTTGTTTAGTCTTAGGTAACTCAAAAACATTCAAAAAACTAAAGAAACAAAAAAATGTTTACACTGTAATTGGGGCCCTTGAGAGAAGTGCTATGTTTATGAGGAGGAAATAAACAAGGTTTCAGATACTCAGGAACCCATCACCATGTGACTGAATCAGACATATGCATGTTCTCTCCAGACTCAAACCCAGATACCCTGTGCTCTTGAAGATGTTCCTTCAACAGTGTATTCAGAGATTTGTCACCCCACCATTAGATACGGAATTTCTCTGATTTCCTTAGTCTTTAATGCTCTTTTGTTTTTGTTGTTTTCTGTTTTGTTTGTTTGTTTGTTTGTTTCCTTGTTCATGAAGTATCTTGCTATGCAGCCCAAAGACTCAAATGTACAATTCTCTTACCTCAGTTTGTAGGTATTTGGAATATACGTGACCCAACTGCTTTGGTTCTCTCTTAAAATTTTCATTTACTGAAAATGTATTTTTCCCATATACTATATCCTGATAATGGTTTACTCCCCCTCTGTTCCTCTAAGTTCATCCTTATAATCTGTTCCATCTGTATCCAGTCCCTTTCTGTCTCTTACTAGAAAACAATCAGATTTATAAGCGATAATAATGAAATAAAATATGATAGAAAAAAACAGCACATCATATGAGAATAGGACAAAATAAATAAAGAAAAGGGGATATCATGAAAGAGATATATACACATAGATCCACTGAATTGCACACTTAACATTCTCTTAAAAACACTAAACAGGAAGCCATAATATATATGGAAAGGAACTACAGGGTAAATATATTATTGATTTTTTTAATATTAAAAAAGCCCTAATACAACATGATAAGACAAGAATTTCCCAATTTTTGCACTGATTTTTTTTTCTGTTGACCATCTACTACTAGGCAGTCTACCCTAAGGAGTAGTTTATTTCCCCATTTACCCATTGAGACTCTGTTGTGGGGGAGGGGGAAACAATTTTCATTTGCAAACAGTTATCAATTGAAGATAGCTTTTGAATTTGGTATGGAGTTATATGTGCACTTCTCCTTTGAGCCCTAGGACAGCATCTGTTGCAGACTCCTTACAGGCCCTTTGCATGCTACAATCTCTATGAGTCCATATGTGAGCCAATCTCATTTATTTAGGGGGCCCTGACTCCTTGAAGTTCGCCATCCCCTCTGGCTCATATAGTCTTACTGTGTAATATTCTACTTTCAAGATATTCTTCTAACAGGCTATTTTATGTGGTGTAAACAGATATTTTACAGATATAGTCTTCTTAGGTAGGTTGGGGAAATATTCAGTCTCAAATATCTTTTTGTTTGCAAGAATACTGACTGAATTTAATCAAACTGTATGTGCACATTTTCATTTTAAACACAATTAGATGAGTTGTCAAACTCTAGAATACTTGACTCAAGTTAAACATTATAAAGCCTGAAAACAAGAGATAGCAGATAACAAACAGAAAATTTAAAGTATGCATTTTAGTGGGTAATTTTAGATTTTCTCAGTGTAAGAGATGTAGATGTCGAGGGTCCTTTTATTTTGAGGACATTATGATATTTTTCCCAAATTTCCTATTTCAATGTCATTGTGTTGTGTGATCAGTGATGTGTCTTCAATCATTACAGCTGTTTTTCATAGACACAGCATATACTAAATGTGCAATAAGAGAGAAACTACTTTTCATAACGAGCTAATGACAAAATGACAAGCATTCCCTTGAACTCTCTATGGATTTTTAGGATTGTTGTAATGATTTCCATAAATGTAGTGGCTTAAGTTAATAGGAATTTGTTAAGTAGCTATTATGTAGACATATTTAAAATTAATTTTAACCAGCTCAGATGGATGCATGGAGTGTGTTTCTATACATCCAGAAGTTCTAATAAAGAAGAGATACAAATCATTCTGAACTCCTTGAGGCTCCTGATGTTCCTTGATGTGGACATGTATCACACTACTTTGTACCTTGTGGCCGTAAAAGGAAAATTATTCATAGAGTTAGAAAGAACAATTCTCAAATTCATTTGGAATAACAAAAACCCCAGGATAGGGAAAACTATTCTCTGCAATAAATGAACTTCTGGGAGAATCATCATCTCTGACATCAAGCGAAATACATGGTATTGGTACAGTGACAGGCAGATGGATCAATGGAATAGAATTGAAGACCCAGAAATAAACCCACACACCTATGGTCACTTCATCTTTGAAAAAGGAGCTAAAATTATTCTGTGGAAAAAAGACAGCATTTTCATCAAATGGTTTTGGCTCAACTGGTGGTTAGCATGTAGAAGTATGCAAATTGATCCTTTCTTGTCTCCCTGTACAAAGCTCAAGTCCAAGGGGATCAAGGACCCCCCACATAAAACCAGATACACTAAAACTAATAGAAGATAAAGTAGGGAAATGTCTCAAGCACTTGGGCACAGGAGACAATTTCCTGAACAGAACACCAATGGCTTATGTGCTAAGATCAAGAATCCACAATGGGGAACTGATAAAATTAAAAAGCTTCTGTAAGGCAAAGGATACTGTTAATAGGACAAAATGGGCAACCAACTGATTGGGAAAAGTTCTCTACTAACTTTACATCCAAGAGAGGACTAATATCCAATATATACAAAGAATTCAAGAAGTTAGAGTTCAGATAACTAAATAACCCTATTCAAAAAACTGGGAACAGAGCTAAGCAGAGAATTCTCAACAGAGGAATACCAAATGGCTGAGAAGCACCTAAAGAAGTATTCAACATCCTCAGTTATCAGGGGAATGCAAATGAAAAGCATTCTGAGATTCCACCTCACACCAGTCAGAAGGGCTAAGAACAAAAACTTAGGTGACAGCAGATGCTAGTGAGGATGTGGAGAAAGAGGAACACTCCTTCATTGCTGGTGGGATTGCAAACTGGTACAACCACTCTGGAAATCAGTTTGGTGGCTCATCAGAAAATTGGACATAGTACTATCTGAGGACCCAGCTATACCACTCCTGGGCATATACCCAGAAGATGGTTCAACATGTAATAAGGAAACATGCTCCACTATGTTCATAGCAGCCTTATTTATAGTAGCCAGAAGCTGGAAGAAAACCCAGATGTCCCTTAACAGAGGAATGGATACAAAAAGTATGATACATTTACACAATGGAGTATTACTTAGCTATTAAAAACAATGACTTCATGAAATTCTTAGACAAATGGATGGTACTTGAAAATATCATCCTGAATGAGGCAACCCAGTCACCAAAGAATACACGTTGTATGCACTCACTGATAAGTGGATATTAGCCCAAAAGTCCAGGATACTTAAGATACAATTCACAGACTATATGAAGCTCAAGAAGAAGAAAGACCAAACTGGATGCTTTAGCCCTTCTTAGAAGGGGGAACAAAATACTCATGGAAGGAAATATGGAGACAAAATGTGGAGCAGAGATTAAAGGTAAGGCCATCCAGAGACTGCCCCACCTGGGGATCCATCCCATATACAGTCACCAAATCCAGACACTGTTGTGGATGCCAAGAAGTGCTTGCTGATAGGAGCCTGATATAGCTGTCACCTAAGGGGCTCTGCCAGATCCTGACAAATACAGAGGTGGATTCTTTCAGCCAACCAATGGACTAAGCATGGGGTATGCAATGGAGGAGTTAAAGAAAGGACTAAAGGAGCTGGCAACCCCAAAGGAAGAACAATAATATCAACCAACCAGACCCCTAAGAGCTCCGAGGGACTAAACCACCAACCAAGGAGTACAAATGGAGGGACCAATGGCTCCAGCCACATATGTAGCAGAGGATGACCTTGTTGGACATAAATTGGAGGAGTGGCCATTGGGCTTGATGCATTTCGATGCTCTTATATAGGGGAATACCAGGGTGGGAAGGCAGGAGTGAGTGGGTGGGATAGTGCCCTCATACAGGCAAGGGTTAGGGAGGTTGGATAAGGTGTTCCAGAGGTGAGACCTTGAAGGGGGATAACATGTGAAATGTAAATAAAGGAAATATCCAATAAGAGAAAATAAAATAAAATAAAAAATTAAATATCAAAAAAGAGATTATGACAATTGCTATAGGTACTAGGGTATCAATTCCACCAATAATAGCCAGTAGTTATTCATTGTTGTGGGTGCTGGAGCTAGACAGATTCAACAAGGGCAGAATATCATAAAAAGAAATGGCTGACAATATGAGATCCACAAAAAGACAACATTGTCACATGGGCAATATGTACAGTAGCTACAAAGAAGTCCAGTGAGTATACCACAGCCATCATTTTAGAATGAACCCTGTGGTACCATGAGAATGTTATAAAGCTGTGAGCTACAAGTGACAGCACAGAGGTCATAATGCCATGGCTGTCAGCAGGAAGCTTTCTTCAATGACAGAAATGAGGAAGAATTAAAGCTTAGTCATGCATTCCAAAAGGAGATGATGTTCTCACATACAAATTCACCAACATCTAAGGAGTAATACAGAGGAATAGCAGAGGACAATGAAGGATAAATGACTGAGAAAATAATACACTGAAGAATGATGTTGAGAACTAACTGATGGTTTTTAAGAGGATCATGCCCATGTTTCTCCCCCCTCTCACTGTGATCATATATATTACAAAGAACTAAAGGAAGAGAGAAAGATGAATTGGGACACTTTATTAATCCTTCAAAGATAAAGTCAGTAACTGAAGAATGGTGTATAGTAGCCATTTTTTTTTATAAACTGTTATATATAATAAAAGGGGAGAGAAAGGGTTAAAGATGACTATTATATTCTAATTATGTTGGTATATTCCAACTCTGATAACCTCCTTTCCCCTGCCTTTCTAACATCCAAAGACGACCTTTTTAAAAATTACTTTTTAGCGTTTGAATTTATAATATAATGACGTTTCAATTTCCCTTTCCTCCATCAAAGCCCTTGCGCATAAGTCCCCTTGTTCTATTTCAAATTATAAACCCCTTTTCTTTGGTTATTATTGTATGCATGCATGTATGTGTATGTATAAATATATATATATATACATAATATATAAATATATATATAAATTATAAATATGTATACATATATTCCTTATTACAGACTGCTCAGTTTGTATCATTTTACAAAATGTATGTTTTTAGGGATGACCATTGGTATTGAATAAGAAATCACTGTGCTCTTCCCTAGGTAAGATGGTGTCTCCTGCTTTCAGAATTCCTTGGTTTCCTGAAATCCTTTGTACATATTTGAGGCTCATGGGTTTTGAAAGCCTGTAGACAAAGAATGAGTTTAAGAGGTTTGTTTGTACCCCATCTTATTGACTGCTCCTTCTCTAACCTTTGTCTTGTCATTTTGTTCATTAAACTTTTAAGTGCATTAAACTAAAAATAATTGCTAACTCAGATCTAAGTTTTCTGTTTGTATAATTAAGATGAGACAACTAATCATGTACACCTGAGTACATATCAAAGGAGTCATTAGGTTTATAAAGCTGTCAAATGTGATATTGTTATATAGTAGGTATTCCAAGCTTCTTCTTGGCTAACATGTTTTTTTTTAAATAGGTATTTTCTTTATTTACATTTCAAATGTTCTCCTTTTTCCTGGTTTCCCTTCCAAAAACCCCTATCCCATGCCCCTGCTCACCAACCTACCCATTCTTACTTCCCTGTCCTGGAATTCCCCTACACTGGGTCATCGAGCCTTCTCAGGACCAAGGGCCTCTTCTCTCTTTGATGACCTACAAGGCCATCCTCTGCTACATATGTGGCTTGAGACATAGGACCCTCCATGTGTACTCTTTGGTTGGTAGTTTATTCTCTCGGAGCTCTGGGGGTACTGGTTGGCTCATACTGTTGCTCTTCCTATGGGATTGCAAGTTCCTTCAGCTCCTTATATAAGTATAAATTGTCCTTATCTCTCATAAGCAGATGAAAGCAAATATCTATGTTCTGTGTCATCTGGTGTTCTCATTTTGAATTTTAGCCTAAAGATTATTAGTGCATAATAGTGTCCCTGTTTTATATAATTTGTGTTTTTGATTGATGATGTTGAATATCTCCTGTAACTATTTGCCATTTATTTAACAGTATTGATGAAAAAATTGCCCAATTAATTGATTGGGTTTTTTTATTAGATGTTTTACTTACAATATCTCTTTCCCAGGTTCCCCTAAAAAAGAACAAAGAAAAAGAAAATAAAATAAGAAAAAACAAAAACAAAAACAATCCCCTGTTCCCTCCCCCTTCCCCTGCTCACCACCCACCTTCTCCCACTTCCTGGCCCTGGCATTCCCATACACTGGGGCATAGAACTTTCACATGGCCAAGGACCTCTCCTCCCATTGATGACCAACTTGGCCATTCTCTGCTATACACATGCTGCTGGAGTCATGAGTGCCCCCATGTGTACTCTTTGGTTGGCGTTTTAGTCCCTGGGAGCTCTGAGGGTACTAGTCAATTCATATTGTTGTTCATGATAAGGGGCTGCAAACCCTTCCTAGCTCCTTCATTGGGGACCCTGCACTCAGTCCAATGAATGGCTGTGGTCCACTTCTGTATTAGTCGGATACTGTCAGAGCATCTCAGGAGACAGCTATATCAGGCTTCTGTCAGCACTTGGTGATATCCACAATAGTGTCTGAATTTGATGATTGAATATGGGAAGGATTCCCAGGTGGAGCAGTCTCTGGATTCTCCTTCCTTCAGTCTCTGCTCCATAGTGTGTCTCTGAAAATCCTTCCATGGGTATTTTGTTCCCCCTTTTTAAGAAGGAATGAAGTATCCACACTTTGGTCTTCCTTTTTCTTGAGTTTCTTGTGGTTTGTGGATTGTACTTTGTGTATTCCGATCTAGGCTAATATCCACTTATCAGAGAATACATACCATGTGTGTTCTTTTGTCACTTGGTCACCTCACTCAGGATGATATTCTCTAGGTCCATTCCTTCCCCAAGAATTTCATAACTTTATTGTTTTTAATATCAGACTAGTACTCCATTGTGTAGATGTACCACATTTTCTGTATCCATTCCTCTGTTGAGGGAAATCTGGATTGTTTCCAGTTTCTGGCTATTATAAATAAGGCTGCTATGCACATAGTGGAGCATGTGTCCTTATTACATGTTGGTCCATCTTCTAGGTATATGCCCAGGAGTGGAATAGCTGGGTCCTCGGGTAGTACTATTTCCAATTTCCGGAGAAACTACCAAACTGATTTCCAGATGGTTGTATCAGCCTGCAATTCCACCAGCAATGAAGGAGTGTTCCCCTTTCTCCAAAATCTTGCCAGCATCTGCTGTCACTTAAGTTTATTATCCTAAAAATTCTGACTGGTGTGAGGTGGAATCTCAGGGTTGTTTTGATTTGCATTTCCCTGATGACTCATTTTTTTAGGTGCTTCTCAGCCCTTCACCATTCATCCATTGAGAATTTTTTGTTTAGCTCTGTACCCCATTTTTTAATAGGATTATTTGGTTCTCTGGAATCTAACTTCTTGAGTTCTTTGTATACATTGGATATTAGCCCTCTATCAGATATAGGATTGGTAAAGATCTTTTCCCAATTTGTTGGTTGCTGTTTTGTCCTATTGACAGTGTCTTTTGCCTTGCAGAAGCTTTGCAATTTTATGAAATCTCATTTGTCGATTCTTGATCTTAGAGCATAAGCTATTGGTGTTCTGTTCAGGAAATTTTCCCCTGTGCCTATGTGCTCAAGGCTTTTCCCCACTTTCTTTTCTATTACCTTCAATGTATCTGGTTTGATATGGAGGGATGTGATCCACTTGGACTTGAACTTTGCACAAAGAGATAAGAATGGATCAATTTGCCTTCTTCTACATGCTAACTGCCAGTTGAGCCAACATCATCTGTTGAAACTGCTGTCTTTTTTCCACTGGATGGTTTTAGCTCCTTTGTCAAAGATCAAATGGCCATAGGTTTGTGGGTTCATTTCTGGGACTTCAATTCTATTCCATTGATCCACTTGCCTGTCACTATACCAATACCATGCAGGGTTTTTTTTTTGTTTTTTTTGTTTTGTTTTGTTTTGTTTTGTTTTGTTTTTTATCACAATTGCTTTGTAGTACAGCTTAAGGTCTGGGATGATGATTCCACCAGAGGTTCCTTTATTGTTGAGAATAGTTTTGGCTATCCAGGGTTTTTTCTTATTTCAGATGAATTTGCAAATTGCTCTTTCCAACTCTGTGAAGAATTGAGTTGGAATTTTGAAGGGGATTGCACTAAATCTGTAGATTGGTTTCAGCAAGATGGCCATTTTTACTATATTAATCCTGTCAATCCACGAGCACAGGAGATCTTTCGATCTTTAGAGATCTTCAATTTCCTTCTTCAAAGACTTGAAGTTTTTGTCAAACAGATCTTTTACTTGCTTAGTTAGAGTCACACCAAGGTATTTTATATTATTTGTGACTATTCTGAAGTGTGTTGTTTCCCTAATTTCTTTCTCTGCCTGTTTATCCTTTGTGTGGAGGAAGGCCACTGATTTGCTTGAGTTAATTTTATATCCAGCTACTTTGCTAAAGTTGTTTGTCAGGTTTAGGAGCTCTCTGATGGAATTTTTTGGGTCACTTAAGAATACTATCATATCATCAGCAAATAGTGATAATTTGACTTCTTCCTTTCCAATTTGTATCCCTTTGATCTCCTTTTGTTGCCTAATTGCTCTGGCTAGGACTTCAAGTACAATATTGAATAGGTAGGGAGAGAGTGGGCAGCCTTGCCTAGTCCCTGATTTTTGTGGGATTGCTTCAAGTTTCTTTCCATTTAGTTTGATGTTAGCTACTGGTTTGCTGTATATTGCTTTTACTATGTCTAAGTATGGGCCTTGAATTCCTGATCTTTCCAAGACTTTTATCATGAAAGGACGTTGGATTTTGTCAAATTCTTTCTCAGCATCTAGTGAGATGATCATATGGTTTTCTTCCTTGAGTTTGTTTATATAGTGAATTACGTTGATGGATTTCTGAATATTGAACCATCCCTGCATTCGTGGGATGAAGCCTATTTGATCATGGTGGATGATCGTTTTGATGTGTTCTTGGATTCGGTTTGCAAGAATATTATTGAGTATTTTTGCATCAATATTCATAAGGGAAATTGGTCTGAAGTTTTCTTTCTTTGTTAGGTCTTTATGTGGTTTAGGTATAAGAGTAATTGTAGCTTCATAGAAAGAATTGGGTAAAGTACCTTCTGTTTCTATTTTGTGGAATAGTTTGAGGAGTATTGGTATTAAATCTTCTTTGAAGGGCTGATAAAACTCTGCACTAAACCCATCTGGTCCTGGGCTTTTATTGGTTGGGAGACTATTAATGAGTGTTTCTATTTCATTAGCAGATATGGGACTGTTTAGATCATTGACCTGATCTTGATTTAACTTTGGTACCTGATGTCTGTCAAGAAAATTGTCCGTTTCATCCAGGTTTTCCAGTTTTGTTGAGTATAGACTTTTGTAGTAGGTTCTCATGATCTTTTGGATTTCCTCAGTATCTGTTGTTATGTCTCCCTTTTCATTTCTGATCTTGTTAATTAGGAAACTATCTCTGTGCTCCCTAGTTAGTCAGGTTAAGGGTTTAACTGTTTTGTTGATTTTCTGAAAGAACCAGCTTCTGGTTTGGTTGATTCTTTGTATAGTTCTTTTTGTTTCCATTTGATGATTTCAGCCCTGAGTTTGATTATTTCCTGCCTTTGACTCCTCTTGGGTGAATTTGCTTCTTTTTGTTCTAGACCTTTCAAATGTGCTGTCAAATTGCTGATATATGCTCTCTCCAATTTCTTTTTGTAGGCACTTAAAGCTATGAGTTTTTGTTTTAGGACTGCTTTCATTGTGTCCCATAAGGTATGTTGCTGCTTCATTTTATTAAACTCTAGAAAGTCTTTAATTTCTTTCTTTATTTCTTCCTTGACCAAGTTGTCGTTGAGTAGAGTGTTGTTGAGCTTCCACGTATGTGTGTGCATTCTATTGTTTATGCTGTTATTGAAGAGCAGCCTTAGTCCATGGTGACCTGATAGGATGCAAGAAATTATTTCAATTTTCTTGTATCTGTTGGGGCCTGATTTGTGACTGATTATATGGTCAATTTTGGAGAAGGTACCATGAGGTGCTGAGAAGAAGGTATTTCCTTTTATTTTAGGATAAAAATTTCTATAGATATCTGTTAAATCCATCTGTTTCATAACTTTTGTTTATCTCACCGTGTCTTTGTTTAGTTTTTGTTTCCATGATCTGTCCATTGCAGAGAGTGGGATATTGAATTCTCCCACTACTATTGTGTGCTGTGTAATATGTGCTTTGAGCTTTAGTAATGTTTCTTTTATGAATGTAGATGCCTTTTTACTTGGAGCAAAGTATTTCAGAATTGAACTCTCATTGATGAGTATGAAGTGTCACTCCTTTTTTTTTTTTGATCACTTTAGGTTAAAAGTCGATTTTATTTGATATTAGAATGGCTACTCCACCTTTTTTCTTGGGACAATTAGCTTGGAGAATTGTTTTCCATTCTTTTATTCTGAGGTAGTGTCTGTCTTTGTCACTCAGGTGGGTTTCCTGTATGCAACAAAATGTTGGGTCCTGTTTACATACCCAGTCTGATAGTCTATGTTTTTTTATTGGTGAATTGAGCCAATTGATATTAATAGATAATAAGGAAAGGTAATTGTTGCTTCCTGTTATTTTTGTTGTTAGTGTTGGAAATCTGTTCATGTGGCTATCTTCTTTTAGTCTTGTTGGAAAATTACTTTTTTGCTTTTTCTAGGATGTAGTTTCCCTCATGTTAAAGTTTTCCATTTATTACCCTTTGAAGGGCTGGATTTGAGGAAATCTATTGTGTAAATTTGGTTTTGTCATGGAATACTTTGGTTTCTCCATCTATGGTAATTGAGAGTTTTGTTGGGTATAGTAGCCTGGGCTGGCATTTGTGTTCTCTTAGGGTCTGTATGACATGAAGCCATGATCTTCTGGCTTTCATAGTCTCTGGCGAGAAGTCTGGTATAATTCTGATAGGCCTGCCTTTATATGTTACTTGACCTTTTTCCCTTACTGCTTTTAAAATTCTTTCTTTGTTTAATGCATTTGGTGTTTTTATTATTATGTGACGGGAGGAATTTCTTTTCTGGTGCAGTCTATTTGGAGGTCTGTAGGCTTCTTGTATGTTCATGGGAATCTCTTTCTTTAGGTTAGGGAAGTTTTCTTCTATAATTTTGTTGAAGATACTTATTGGTCCTTTAAGTTGGAGGTCTTCACTCTCTTCTATACCCATTTTCCTTAAATTTGGTCTTCTCATTGCATCCTGGATTTCCTGGATGTTTTGTGTTAGGAGCTTTTTGAATTTTGAGCTTTCTTTGACTGTTGTGTCAATGTTTTCTATGGTATCTTCTGTACCTGAGATTCTCTCTTCGATCTCTTGTATTCTGTTGGTGATGCTTGTATCTATGGCTCCTGACTTCTTTCCTAGAATTTCTATCTCCAAATTTGTCTCTCTTTGTGATTTCTTAACTGTTTCTACTTCCATTTTTAGGTCCTGGATGGTGTTTTTCAGTTCTTTCACCTGTTTGGTTGCACTGTCCTGTAATTCTTTAAGGGATTTTTGTGTTCCCTGTTTAAGGACTTCTCCTTGTTTACTTGTCTTCCCTGTAATTCTTTAAGGGATTTTTGTGATTCCTCTTTAAAGGCTTGAACCTGTTTACCTGTGTTCTCCTGTATTTCTTTAAGGGAGTTATTCATGCTCTTCTTAAATTTCTCTATCACCATCATGAGATATGATTTTAGATCCAAATTTTGCTTTTCTGGTGTTTTGGGATATCCAGGACTTGCTGTGGTGGGAGTATTAGGTTCTGATGAAGCCAAGTAGTCTTGGTTTCTGTTGGTAAGATTCTTGCGTTTGCCTTTCACCATCTGTTGATCTCTGGTGTTAGATGTTCTTGTCTCTGACTGGAGCTTGTTCCTCCTGTGGGTATGTAAGCCTGTATCAGCACTTCTAGGACATTAGCTCCCCTCAGGTAAGACCTGTGTGCAGTGGGCAGGGGATCAATTGTCCCTTCTGAGTCCTGGGGATCAGGAAAAATCCTGGAGACAAGCTCTCCACTTGCAGGGATGGGGCAGAGAGGGCTGTGGATCTGCAGAACCTCTTAGGTGAAGAGGGAGGTAGAAAGGATCCTGTGCAGGCTGCCCTGCCACTTCTGAGGCCTGTGCCTCCTCTCTGGTCCCCCAATATTAGTTTCTTTATATAATGATAATTTTTAAACAGAGTCCATGCATGTGAGATGGGGCTGGGAGTGGTAGAGACACAGGACAATATGGAGTCTGTAGTTCAACTCCCAACAAAGGTCAGCAGCAGCCGTGAATGGAAGTTCAAGGATCTAGCAGCTGCTCAGTCCCACAAGGCAAGCAGGCGAAACAGAGCCTGATTGGGGGTTTTTTGAGGTAGAAGAACTACATGGGTAATATTTTGCATTAAAAATATTAAGGATATTATTTCTTGTAAGGTATAAAATTTGTAAACATTTTTCTCAAGGTAAAGTGAGATTTTGCCAGGGAGTGGTGGTACATGCCTTTAATCTCAGCACTTGAGAGGCAGAGGCAGGCAGATTTCTGTGTTTGAGGCCAGCCTGGTCTACAGAGTGAGTTCCAGGACAGCC
>NW_022196906.1:32911060-32943284 GCF_008632895.1 Mastomys coucha | reverse complement strand
GGGATAAACAGAGACTCCCTGTCTCAAAAAAGAAAAAAAAAAAAGAAATGTATTTATTAACTTTTAATTTTAGTAAATTTTAGACTTAGGTTTCCAAAAATAATGTAATTTACAAATATACACAAGGTAGTTTACAAGTACCCACGATATCTTGATGACAGTGTGTATCCTGTTATGTAAGGTACTACAATTAATCAGTCAGTACATAATACAGTTACAATTATTAGTGAGTAGTTACCTAATTTTAATTTGCTTATTTATCATCTACTACACTTCTATGGTGTCAGAAAAGTCTATGAAACTCCATCTGCATTTTCTTATCTTCTCTCTTTAATCCTTTGCTGCTCTGTAATCTTTTGTGTCTTTCATGATCTCAGGATGAGAAAATGTAATTTTCAGGTAGTTTAGTTTGTTTTATTTGAAGAAAAATCATGGATTGCTCTGGTGAAGTCTGAAACTAAGGTGACAATATAATATGACTGTTAATATCCAGAGGAATTATATATTCACAATTTGCATTAATCCATGATGTATATAAGTATATTTTTGTGTCAGTTGTTAAAACTGGATGTAGATTAATGGACATTTTTATTTTCTATATAATGGCTCTTTTATTCCAAAATAAATATTGAAAAGCCTACTCTTTGGCTGCTTTTCTCATAGAGTTTGCAAAAAATAATTATTCATATATACAAGAGTTTACATATTTTTTTACATTATTTTCCATAAAATTTACATATATAGTAAATATATTGTTCCCTGAATTCTTTTTTATTAGATATTTTCTTTATTTACATTTCAAATGTTTTCCCCTTTCCTCGTTTCCCCCCGAAAGCTCCCTATCTCCTCCACCCTCCGGCCCACCAACACACTCTGTCCTGCTTCCTGGACCTGGCATAGAGTCTTCACAGGACCAAGGGCCTCTTCTCTGTTTGATGACTATCTTCTGCTACATATGCAGCTGGAGCCCTGAGTCCCACCATGTGTACTCTCTGGTTGGTGGGTTTAGTCCCTGGGAGCTCTGGGGGCAGTGGTTAGTTCATATTGTTGTTCCTCCTATGAAACTGCAAACCCCTTCAGCAACTTGGGTTCTTTCTCTAGCTCTTTCATTGGGGACCCTATGCTCAGTCCAATGGATGGCTGTGAGCATCCACTTCTGTATTTGTCAGGCACTAGCAGAACCTCTGAGGATATAGCTATATTAGGTGCCTGTCAGCATGCACTTGTTGACATTCACAATACTGTCTGGGTTTGGTGATTGTATATGAGATGGATCCTCAGGTGGGGCAGTCTCTGGATTGTCATTCCTTCAGTCTCTGCTCTACACTTTGTCTCTTTAACTCCTTCCATAAGAATTTTGTTCCCTCTTCTAAGAAGAATCAAGGTATCCATACTTTGGTCTTCCTTCTTCTTGAGTTTCATGTGGTTTGTGGATTGTATCTTGTGTATTCCGAACTTCTGAGCTAATATTCACTTATCAATGAGTGCATATCATGTGTGTTCCTTTGTGATTGGATTACCTCACTTAGGATGATATTCACCATATCCATCCATTTGCCTAAGAATTTCATAAACACATTCTTTTTAATAGCTGAGTAGTACTCCATTGTAACATATTTTCTATATCTAGTCCTCTGTTGATGGACATCTGGGTTCTTTATAGCTTCTGGCTACTATAAATAAGACTGCTATGAACATAGTGGAGCATGTTTCCTTATGACATGTTGGGGCATCTTCTGGGAATATGCCCAGAAATAGTATTGCTGGTTTCTCAGATAATACTATGTCCAATTTTCTCAGGAACCACTAAACTGATTTCCAGAGTTGTTGTACCAGTTTGCAATCCCACCAGCAATGGAGGAGTGTTCCTCTTTCTCCACATCCTCACCAGCATCTGTTGTCACCTGAGTTTTTTATCTTAGCCATTCTCACTGGTATGAAGTGGAATCTCAGGTTTGTTTTGATTTGCAATTTCCTGATGACTATGGATGTTGAACATTTCTTTAGGTGCTTCTCAGCCATTTGGCATTCCTCAGTTTAGAATTCTTTGTTTAGCTCTGTATCTCATTTTTTATAGCATTATTTGGTTCTCGGGAGTCTAATTTCATGAGTCCTTTGTATATGTTTAATATTAGCCCTTTGTAGATGTAGGATTGGTAAAGATCCTTTCCCAATCTGTTGGTTGCCATTTTGTCCTATTGACAAGGTTGTTTGCCTTATAGAAGCTTGGCAATTTTATGAGGTCCCATTTGTCGATTCTTGACTTTAGAGCATAAGCTATTGGTATTCGGTTCAGGAAATTTCCCCCTGTGCCCATATTCTTGAGGTTCTTCCCCACTTTGTTTTCTAATAGCATCAATGCATCTGATTTTATGAATCTTCTACAAGGAAATAAGAATGGATTGATTTTCATTCTTCTGCATTCTGCTGTCTTTTTTCCACTGAATGGTTTTAGCTCCTTTGTCAAAGATCAAGTGACCAAAGGTGTGTGGGTTCATTTCTGGGTCTTCAGTTCTATTCCGTTGATCCACCTGCCTGTCATTGTACCAATACCATGCAGTTTTTATCACAATTGCTCTGTAGTACAGTTTGAGGTCAGGGATGGTGATTCCATCAGAGTTTCCTTTATTGTTGAGAATAGGTTTCACTATCCTAGGTTTTTTGTTATTCTAGATGAATTTGCAAATTGCTCTTTTCCAAGTCTTTGAAGACTTGAGTTGGAATTTTGAAGGTGATTGCATTGAATCTGTAGATTGGTTTCGGCAAAACAGCCATTTTTAATATATTATTCCTGCCAATCCATGAGCATGGAAGAACTTTCCATCTTCTGAGAATGTCCTTGAGTTTTTCTTCAGAGACTTGAAGTTCTTGTCATACAGATCTTTCACTTGCTTAGTTAGAGTCACACTAAAGTATTTTATATCATTTGTGGCTACTGTGAAGGGTGTTGTTTCTCTAATTTTTTTCTTAGCTTGTTTATCCTTTGTGTACGCCATTGATTTGTTTGAATTAATTTTATATTCAGCTACTTTGCTGACATTGTGTATCAGGTTTAGGAGTTCTCTAGTGGAAATTTTGAGGTAACATAAGTATATTATCATATCATTTGCAAATAGTGATAATTTGACTTCTTCCTTTCAAATTTGCATCTCTTTGATCTCCTTTTGTTTTCTAATTGCTCTGGCTAGGACTTCAAGTACTATATTGAATAGACAGGGAGAGTATGGGCAGCCTTGCCTAGTCCCTGATTTTAGTGGGATTGCTTCATGTTTCTGTCCATTTAGTTTGATGTTGGCTACTGGTTTGCTATATATTGCTTTTACTATGTTTATGTATGGGCCTTGAATTCTTGTTCTTTCCAGGACTTTTATCATGAAAGGATGTTGGATTTTGTCAAATTCTTTCTCAGCATCTAGTGAGATGATCATATGGTTTTCTTCCTTGAGTTTGTTTATATAGCGGATTACGTGGATGGATTTCCATATATTGAACCATCCCTGCAACCCTAGAATGAAGCTTACTTGATCATGATAGATGATCATTTTGTTGTGTTCTTGGATTTGGTTTGTAAGAATTTTTTTGAGTATTTTTTGCATCAATATTCATAAGGAAGATTGGTTTGAAGTTCTCTTTCTTTGTTGGGTCTTTGTATGATTTAGGTATCAGAGTAATTATGGCTTCATAGAACAAATTTGGTAGAGTACCTTCTGTTTCTACTTTGTGGAATAGTTAGAAAAGTGTTGGTATTAGTTCTTCTTTGAAGGTCTGATAGAACTCTGCACTAAACCCATGCGGTCTTTTCTTTGGTTGAGAGACTATTTATGGCTGTTTCTATTTCTTTAGAGGATATGGAACTATTTAGATTGATTATCTGATCTTGATTTAACTTTGGTACCTGGTATTTGTCCAGAAAATTGTCAATTTCATCCAGGTTTTCCAGTTTTGTTGAGTATAGGCTTTTGTAATAGGTTCTAATGATTTTTTTTCAATTTCCTTAGTTTCTGTTGTTATGTCTCCCTTTTCATTTCTGATTTTGTTAATTAGGATACTGTCTCTGTGCCTTCTAGTCTAGTTAAGGGTTCATCTTTTTGTTGATTTTTCTCTAAGAACCAACTCCTGTTTTGGTTGATTCTCTGTATAGTTCTTTTTGTTTCCATTTGGTTGCTTTCATTCCTGAGTTTGATTATTTCCTGCCATCTACTCCTCTTTGGTGAGTTTGTTTCTTTTTGTCCTAGAGCTAAAATACATTCTGTTTTCTGAATTCCTTATTTGATAATGTTGAGGTATATCTCTACATTCACTTCTGCACATGAATCCAGTTAAACAATGCTAAAGATTTAAATCTGGAAGAGTGATCTTTAACACTTTTTTTGTATATGAAAGGGAGAAATGATTGACTGTATTTTAACTATAATAAAAATGTCAAAAATTGCCTCTCAGTTATAATCCTTTGTTTACATGTACCCTATAGAATTCACTTCTTATTATCATTAAATATTTTAATATGTTTCAAATGGACATTGTAATGATTATATGGTTTAGTTTGAAGAGAGAAATTTCTTACCAAATTGTGTTTTCCAATCCATGAAAATACTATACTATTTTTCTCCAATTATAAGTGTCTTTTCTGAATATTTTCTGCAAAAGAAATTGTTTCAAATGTACTGAGAATGAACACACTTGACTATCATAATTTTCAGGGCAATTTTTTTTTTTTCATGAGTTTTGTTTAATTTTTTTTGTTTCTAAATCTGTGTGGGCCTCTGGGTGTGGATGGTAGAGGACAACTTGAGTGAATGAATTTTTTCTCTCTGATATGTGGGTCCTGTGAATTGAATCCATGTCTTCAGTCTCTTGGGAACAAATGCTTTTATGCCATGAGCCATCAGGCTGGTCAATCTATATACCTTAAAGGAAAGGTTCTCTGTTATCTCCCCTCCATGGCTGCCTGAATTCTCTTCTGAATCTGAAAATACATTCTGACAGCCCCAGACTGACAACCAGCCACCTGTGGTGCAAGACAATAGGCCACAAACAGCTTCTCCTGAAGATCAAAGACTCACTTTTGGAGTCCTTGCTGACTAAACAGACTTTGCGCCCTTATGTCTAGTGTCATGTTTATGTTACAAGTTTGATTGTCGTGGTTTCATTTTTTGCTGCCTGCTATAAACTCATCTACCCCAAGTAAAGACACACTTTGATACATATTCCTAGTGTCCAACTCTTTGTTTCTCCACCCGTTTAATTCCACAGGTCCTGTCCTATCTCCAGTCCAAATCAATCCATGACTGTGTAGGTCCGCTGGCCGGACTTTACAGTTCTCAATCTTCCTTATACTACAAACTTTTTAATAGAGTTCCTCCTGTTGTGGAGACTCCCAACCATAATATTATATCATTGCTACTACAATATCTGAGATTCAGGAGATCTTGCATGCATCCTCTACCACTGTCTTAAATGTGTACATAATGCTTATGTTATAACTGGAACTATTTAATTTTAATGGCTTTCTTTCTTTGTTTATATAAAGAAATGCAGGGTGTTTTCAGATCTTACTGCTCTTCTAATTCAACTATTTATTGCTAGAGGCTTTGTGTGTGATCTTTGAGACTTATTTACAAAAATACAAATTGTTTTGTTTTTCAAAATATCCTCTTGCATTTGGATTTCTCCCCTTTCCTACAATGGCTAGAACTCCTAATATCTTATTAAGTGTGTCTATTTTTTAAGGATTCAGTATATTTTCAATGCCAAATTTTGTCTACTTAAGTTTTGATGTGTGTTTCTATTGAGGAAGTCTGTGTCCCCAGTCATTTCAAATATCTATCTCCCTATCGATACCTCATGGAACATAATAATAGATGTTGTAATATTAAAAATAATATCTGTACAATCTTAGAGCTAATATCTAGGAACTGAGTGCATTTTCTTATTTGCTAGGAAATTTGCACTCAACACACTTTTATGAATGGTGTATTCTTTGGGAGTTTATTTCTTTTTCTTTTTCTGCTTCCTGTTGCTTAGCAGAGTCCTTGATAAAATGACTGTTTTTGGCCTAAACTCATAAATATAATCTTTGGGAAAAAAAAAGCTCAATATTAGTAAAGCAACTCAGCAAAAACTAATATCCCTCAATTATACTAATAAATATTTATTGTCTTCATGGGGTTTTTTTCTCAGTGTAGATCATTTCCTATAATGTAGGTGTGTTTGACACACACACAAAATACAAAAGAAATCCTTGGCTTACCAGCAGTGATTGTCTTGGAGGTCTGTGTTCTGCTTTGAAAACGGCCATTCTCAAAGTTATGAAGAACCTTTCAGTGGTGATTCAAGTTTTCCTGCTGGAAGGACACACAAAGAGGTCTTGAAACCATGTTTCTTGTCCTGTTTTTGTCTTTATACACCTATCCACTTTTGGGGAACTTGCTCATATTTCTTGAAATTGTCTCCTCTACTTGGATTCACATATGAGTGAACTTTTCTGCCAGCTGTTTTGTATGCCATATTTTTCTGTTCAGAGAGCTCTCCCAAGATGCTTTCGACCGATCAGAAAATAGAAGAGACAACTTCTATTCAGTCTGTGTGTCCCAGGCCTCCTCCAACCAGTTCTGAGATTACACTGAGTGATTATACAGTGATTGCAGATGGCTTCTTTGTTGCCATATGCCACCATCTAAGATACACAATAATCATTTACCACAAAGTGTGTGCCCCACAAAGTGGGGACATCATTTTATGGCTATATTCTGGCGTTCCATCTGACAAATTTCACCTTTCAGCTGTCTTACTGTGGTCCTAGTGAGGTAGACTATTATTTTTATGGTGTCCCTTTGATTCTAAAATGGCTTGTATAGTATAAACACATCAGCCCTGAGGGTGATGGGGTTCATCAGTGTGGTCCTGATGCCCCTTAGCTGCTTCCTCCTCATCTTCACCACCTTCAGCTACATAGTTTGTACCCTTCTGAAGTGCTGCTCTGCTAAAGGGCAGCATATGGCACTCTCTGCCTGGAGTGCTCACATCACTGCAATCCTCCTCACCTTTATGCCAGTAGCCCTCATATAACTCCAGCTCACCCCAATACATGGCTTAATGCAGTTGTTTTGGCCTTAAATAATCTGTTCATCACTATGGTGAATCCTTTAATCTATAGCTTGAGAAATAAGAGAGTAAAATATTCTCGGAAAAAGGAACTATAAGTATTGATTCTATCCCCAAAATGATAAAGACTTAGAATGCAGTATTGTGACAATAATTTATTTTCTTTTAAGACTATGCCTTTCTGGCCAATGGTTAACAGAGATATCACCACTGCTTTAGAGATTTGAATGTAAAAAGAAAATATTCTTGGTGAGTAATCTAGGTGAGGTAATAAATTATTTTATCAGTAAGTACTATCTCTGTCCCATTGGCAAATTATCTGGAAATTTCTGTTCCTTTGCCAGTCTTATGCTTTTATATATCTACAATGTTTCATGTTTCATTTACTTCTTCCTTATTCTACTTTTCTTCAGCAACACATAATTGTCCACTTATCACTCTAAATAGTTGCAATAAATGAGCTCTCATTTCAAAGTCTTGAACTTGATAGAAATGAAAATATTTCAATCATCACATGATTCTATTTGTGACTCTATTATCCACTTGTGATTTCTAAAATATAACTAAGTAATGTATTGAAAACCCTACTGGATAGGACTCAATTATATACTCAGCAATTATGATATGCTCAGTTATATGTGAGTCTTTGTGTTGTTCATATAACAGGAGTGGTAAAAGTGTGTTTATACATAGTAGACAAGGAGATGCTATGAACAGGGACTAAATTTTGTTGGTTTTCATTTCTAGATAATTTAAATTTGGATTTGGAATTGTCAAAACACCTAAATGCATCGTGGAAGTCCAAAATGCAGTTGATTTGTCATTTCAGACACTTTGATTCCACACAAACCATCTCTGTGTATTCTTCTGTAGCTTCCTTTCCTCCTGTGTGCATCAGTGATAAACAGGTATAGTTACTGTCTTATTTATTTATTTATACATACAGTATGTGTGTGAGGATGTATGTGTGTGTGTGTGAGGGTGTGTGTGTGTCTGTGTGTGTGTGTGCTTGTATATGTCTGTTCATGAGTGGATGTTTGCCTGGATCTGTGGGAGTATGTCCATGTGCTTTTGTAGTCAAGAAGATAATTTCAGACCATTGGCGCTGGAGTTACAGGAATTTGTGAGATTACTAAAGTAGATTCTGGGTTCAGAGCCACATCCTTACTTCATTATTTTTAAAATTATATTTATAATCTTTTCTTTCAAAGAACATTTGTTTTCTGTGGATATGAGAAAACTTCTTTAAATGTTGTTAAATAATTTGGCAGTATAGGAAAGTAGTAGGTGCAACTTATCTTCCAAGATCCTTGACTTCACTAATGTAAATACAAGTAATGAAAAACAGGGGCCATGAAATAGAGGAGCACAGCATTCTTTAGGGGGAAGAAAAGAAGGGGAAATTTTTGTAATTGTAATTTGATTTCAAAAAAGCAAAATAAATAATTTCAAAGGGCATTTATTAAAAGGAGAATATAATATAAGCAGTATTTTCTACTTATTTAACAAATAATGGTTTATGGAGTGCTCAGTTACTAGATAGGACAGTGAGTGAGGGAAGTGAGATGCTAGTTAATGACACGCTAGGGATCCAGTACTAAGACTCAGTGTATCCTAGAGATGGCAAGGCTCAGTCTAAGGTCAACTTGCCCAGTTGCCTCATTTAGGCCCCAAATAAAATTGCTTCGTTTTGTATAATGTGATTTATTTTATGTTTTCTGATACAATATGTGAGCATTACATTTTCCCTCAGTATCTTGTGTATTTCCCTTAAAACATTTTTTTTTTTAGTTTTTGTTAAAATTTTTCTTAGAAACTTAGAAGACTTTTTGATGCATCAAGTCTCTAATCTAGATATTTAATTGGTGATATTCTCAAGCACCTAATTGCCCCTAAATTCTGCAAAAGCAAGATTCCTATGAAATTTTTTTTCTGAATAGCACATACTTTGTAACATAATAGAGTTGCTATTGTTATTGATAATATGTTTATTCATAATGTAGGAGAGTAAATCTTAATTGATTTTAATCATAACAAATCATATAGATATAAGTCAGATTCTATGAGTGAATCCTTCCTGATTTTATTAATAGTTTGTGTTACTTATGGAAACAGAACTGTAGGGTGAAGTATGAGCACAAAGTACATAAAAATACATTTTCCATACTTTATTACTGGGAAAGCAAATTTAAAAACATAGACTAGACATACATTAAAAATAGTAAAAATTAACAGCATGGAATGAAGTTTTGCCTTTAAATGTAGACCAACTGTAACTTTTATACATAAGTGTTAAAAGTTTAAAATTAAACTTATTCAGAAGCAGGTTGGAAGTTAGATGAATGATTAAGAGATCACAACATAATATACAAGTATTTCAACTAGATATTTGTTTAAATTATACACACACACATATATATACATACACTGTAAAATCCATACATGTAGTAGTATTCCAAACAATAACAATGGATTTATATATACATATAAATGATTGGTTTAGATAAAGAAAAGAGAAACACATATTAATAAAATGTTTATTTAAATGAAATGATAGAACTGCCAATCTCCAGTCCACTATGACAGTGAAAAAAAATCAGCTATTGTTCATGGGCAAAAGAAAACTCATAATACATCATCAAATATTTGTCATTTTGACTGCAGAAATATTTTCAAAAAAACCCCATATTCCACCATTTTATTGGAAAACTTGAACAGATGGTACATGGTAAAGCATTTTTTTAAATGTAAATGCTATGTGTAGTATGACACTTGATATACTACTTGCCTAAAATACAGAATGCCCTGAGATTAATCCTCCTTTCTCATGAATATTTATGCTATATATCTCAAGAGAAAAAAATAGAACATATTTTCATTAGAACAATTCACTTCTGCCATGTATCATTTGAGAAAAATAAGGTTTACTTCCCTATCGAGAATCTGCCCAGTGCTTTTTTCACATCTTTGTTCCTCAAACTATATATTAATGGGTTCAGCATGGGGATCACTGTGGTATAGAACACAGAAGACACCTTCTCTTGCTCAAGAGAGTTACTTGAAGAAGGCTTGAAATACATGAACGTGATAGACCCAAAGAAGATACCCACAGCCATGAGATGAGAGCTGCAGGTTCCAAACGCTTTGGACCTGCCCTTTGATGAACTGATGCGCAGGATGCTACAGAAGATGAAGACATAGGAGATGGCAACAGCTAGAGTAGGCACTAAGGTGTTGATCCCTCCAATAATAAATAAAAGAAGTTCATTGAGATGTGTGTTAGAACAGGAAAGGCTAAGGAGGGGGAGAACATCACAGAAGTAATGGCTTATGATGTGGGATTTACAGAAGCTCAGATTCATCATAGCATTTGTGTGTGCCAAGGCAGAAAAAATGCCTAAGATAAAGGCAACCAGCACTGACAGTGAGCAGAGTCGAGGGGACATGATCACGTTATACAGCAATGGTCTGCAGATGGCCACATACCGGTCATATGCCATAACAGTCAGGAGATAACCCTCAGCCACCACAAAGACCACAAATAGAAAAAGCTGTGCCATGCACTCAGAATAGATAATCAAATTTTTCTTCCCAAGGAAGTTCACCAGCATTTTGGGTGTAATGATAGTGGAATAACATAGATCCACAAAGGATAAGCTTCTAAGGAAATAGTACATGGGAGTGTGTAGCAGTGGGCTGACTGTGATGAGCAGGATCATGCCCAAATTTCCAACTACTGTCAGCACATAGATGCCCAGGAACAGAATGAAGAGGGGCAGCAGGAGCTCAGGCTGCTGTGTTAATCCCAACAAGACAAACACAACTGCTGCAGAATGATTCCCAGTTTCCATTATTTGAAGATTTCTGGGGAAAAAGAAAATAATTCTTTAGTATATGATCATACAACTATGAATATTCCTGTCCTCGTATAAAAAAAAGCAAGTTACATGTTTTAACTCCTCTTCAGGATGAAACCAAAACTCCAAAGAGAGGCTAGAAAAGCTCCAAGGTATTTTTTTCATCTGTGAATATAGATCACAAAATAAAATGCTTCTTTAATGTTTTAAAAAGATTTGCCTCCCATATTTAGCAGCAAAACATTTTTTTCCTTTCAGGGGCAATTTTTTCTGCTACAGAGGCATTTTTTTCTGAAAAGAAAGAGTAGAAATTTTGTGTGTGTTTGCTTATTTATTTAACTATACAACTCAAGGAACTCAGACATTATTGTGGCTGTGAGGACATTTTTGGCTACCTAAGTATATAGTATTAAGCTGGCATCTATTCTTAAAACTTATTCTCAAAACCAAATACACACCAAAAAAGCTTTGTGTATTAACAAAACAATTTTTTCTTGAAATAAATCATGAAAAAATAAAAAAGGCAAAAGATTATGGAAGATTCTAGCACGTTTTCTCAAGTTTCTTTACATAAAGTTTTTTATTGGATATTTTATTTATTTACATTTCAATATTATCCACTTTCCTGGTTTCCCCTCCAAAACTCCCTATCCCATACTTCCAACCCTGCTTCTATGAGGTTGTTCTCTACCCACTCCCACCTCACCACCCTAGCCTTCCCCTATATTGGGCATCAAGCCTCACAAACAAGGAAATAATGAAGTCTCAGTGTTATTGCATGGAAAACAGTTTTGTTTTCTTTTTTTATATATCAAACTCTAGGGAGGTATACATGTATTTGTGCAACAGTCATTGAGTCCCTCCAAGAAGAAAACTATCCCCAACCAGGATACTCACCCAACTATATCCCTGATCCTACTATGTTGAGGAAGACTGCTACTCAGCTGTTTCCCCACTGTGCTGTGATAAAACACTGCCTTGTGTGTAGTACAGCTGCTTTTCTCAAGTTTCAAGAGGAAAGCATAGCCCCCCCCCATTCAACCATTCTCAAAAGTACCAGCTACTTAATACCTTAGTTATAAGCTACAAGTTCATTACTCATGAAATTCCCCAAAACAATGGACGATCATTATAAGAAAAGAGCAACAGAACAATTTGCTCCTTTACATTCTTGAAAAAGGGCTGTAAGTAGAAATTAAATCCTTTTAGTAACTGATGACCACAGTGGGTTGAGCCTGGAACTACACAAATAGAAGCATGTGCTACATTTCTTCCCACAAGAAATATAGTGAGTCCAGCCTTTTCTAGTTTGAAATGCTTTTCTCATGGAACCATTATAGTTGACAGAGCGTTGTCAGTGTACAATTATTTCTTCCATTTAGAAATGATTGCTAGAAGTAATGGTTGGCCTCCTTCTTCTTCTTCCTCTCCCCTGTCCTACCCCATTCTTCATCACACATAATACATTGATTCAGCAGGTTTTTTTGTTTGTTTGTTTTTTACCTACATTATGACATTGAGTTCTTAAGAACACTTGAACAGTTATATATTTTTAATGAAGAAATCGAAGTTAGAAATTTAAGAGTAGATTCGACACTTGAACAAAGATTATATAGTCCCAGAACAACCCTTTCACCAGTTTTAGATAAGAGATTGTGGATATTTTCCTGAATTTGTTATCTAACTAACCATAAACTGGGAGCAGATGAGAGACTGTCAATATGAATCATTTTAGATGTCAAAGGATGGTCCATATTTCTAAAGCTTCTGTAAAAGGACAATTCAAGATGATGTGCAAGATGAAAGGCATGGGGTCTCATTGAAGTGATAGCCTGAGCATGGAGCTCATTATAGAAAGGCTTCAAGCAACATGAGTCTAATTCCAACAGAGTAATTTATCTTAAAGTTTTGTCTAATTTCTAGAAAACTAGGTCTTGAAAAATCATAAAAGGGGGAAAATAGATGTTTCTGGCTTTAATAAAGCTTATCAAAATGGAGATTAAATATTTGGAAACATAACAAAACGATATTCTTACAAAGCATCCTGTAAGGAAAATAAGCCCTGTATGAATAGATTTAACATATATTTCCTACAATACTGTCCTCTGATGATCACTGAAGACAAAGAACAAAACTAAAAACAAGCAATTATGGTTTCAAGTGAGTGTTTCCATAGTCTTCTCATAGACAGTTAGACAGAACATGAATGTATTGACGTCACTGAAGAGTGTGTATCTGGGAATACAGTTGTCCATAACATTGGTTATTGCCATATATTTTGGGCAAAAAAGACAAATTAGATTAAAACACTGAAATAGTGGGTAGATTCAGCATCAATAAAGGGTTCATTTCAAGGACTGACTTAGTTGCTGATCAATATAACACTTTGGGCAAGTCATTTGGTGAGTTTCAATGTGAAGTGAGAATGAGAATACAACTCTCAGAATTACTATGATCAATCAAACCATAAATGTAAGCTTTCAATATATAACAGTAAATAATACTTACTTAAATACGTTTAAGTACATTTAAAAACTTGAATATATGGTCATACAGTTTGAAGATGTGAAAATACAACAGCTTGGAATTAGAAATATATATTTGTGTATTTCTTCTTCATCCCAAACTCTTAACATAGGTGTAGGTGATGAAAGTATATTAACATTTGACAGCATTTTACTTTTATACATTTGCTAAGTTTGGAAGTTCAGAGTAGATTAAAACTACACCGAACTATTCTAGAAGCATGGGAGAAATTATGACATTAACTTTTTATCTTGTAGGGTATATTTTGGCTAGTACTTATGAGGTCAGGATGAAGCTAAGAAGAGATACATTATGTAAATAGATTAATGCTATATGTCTACATAATCTGAAGTGATTCCTTCAAGATAAACAAGAAAACAGGAATTCCTGTTTACCAAGGGATATATTTAAGGTTGCTCTGTCACTTGATCTTTCTTTCGGAGATGTGTGTAGGTTAATGTGTAAGATATAGTATCCTTGTAAATACATGCTGTAGAAATGTTTTAGGTAATCAAATGCTTAGACTTCTGGATTCCTAGTGAGGTTCTTTGTACCTGGTTAAATTTGGTCTGGAAATCATTCTTTCCTGGTTTGTGATAAAGTCATAAAAAATATAACCACAAAAATTGACAGGAAAATATTAGCTTCTGGATAAAATAGTGAAACAAATACTCCCAGCTACGATGTTGCAAATGAGTAAACATGATTTCTATGCAAACTTTCCTCTATAAAATGTCATATTGTTGTCATAAATGACACTGGCACTTACCTAAGTCCTTCACATAAATCAAAGTTTTTATAAATTGACTGGTTTCTTTTTCATGTAACAGATAATTATTATGAAGTTCAAAGAAATGTCTCTTGCTTTCTACATATGTTGTGCCAAGAGATAATTTATCATTTTTTGGCTCAAGTAAATTACAAATATTTATCTAACAGAATAAACTATTAGTGTCCTAAGGCAGATAACTTCTAGCCTCCCAAGAGCTATAATTATGAGTGTGCTGAGAAATGGGATTCATTAAAAATACCAAACACTCATAAATTCACCAATCCCCTATAGTCTGCAGGAGTTCAAAACAGACTCCAAGAGTGACTTCTGGGCCTATGTTAACATCTGTCCCAAGAGTAAGATATTGGGTGGAAAGAAAGTCTTTATTATGTATTCATAAGTCATCTATGAAAATAAAACATTAAGTTAGATAAAACATTGCCAAGTTTGCTTAAAATTTTATTGGTTACTTTTATAAAGGAAATAATGGACTGTGGTTGTTTTTGATTAACTTAAAACAGGAAAAAAAAAAGAAACAACCTTTTTGCTCTTTATTTGTGGACCTTGAGATTGCTGCTGCTGCATTTATGAGGAGGAACTAAGCAAGTTCTCAGGCACTCAAGGTATCAATGTCACATGGTTGAGTCAGACACATGCCTTCTTTCCTCAGTCTCAAACCCATACACTCTGCTTTTAAAGATGTTCCTTCACCAATATATTAAAAAACCTACCACCCCATCATTAGATTCATTAAGGTCAGAATTCCTTTCATTACTGCCTTCTCTCTTGTTTTGTTGACGTTATTGTTTTGTTTTGTTTTGTTTTTGAGGTACAATCTTGTTGTGTAATCCAATGACACAAAATAATTTTTTCTCAAGAAGCAATGACTATTTTCTCTGGAGAAACTTAAGCATGCAAAGAATCTATGTGAATGTCTCATGTTTTATTTTTCTCTTTCTCTCAATTTGTTAGGATGACTGTCTTTCTAGATAATCTCAAAGTTGATACATACTCTTTGTACTAGAGTGGATGATATATATATTTTGTTTGTTTGTTACACTTAATAATTTCTGTACACTTACTATACTTCAGATCTCATTACATAGACTTTGAACTATGTAACAATTTTGTTGAATAAAATGACTTATATTTGCTCTTCTATATTAAGCAATCCAATTATAATCAAAGAAACAGTTTCTCTTCTGACCTCTATAGACAATGATTCTAGATCAGTTTCAAATATTTCAATATGCTGTTTTCTGATTTTTCTTCGAATGTTCCAAGAGAGGCTAACAAGAGACTTAATTAATATTATCATTCTTCAATTCTCTCTAACAGACCTTTTGTGCCCATTACACAGGAATGATTATGCTTAGAGTGAGCCAGCATTGTTTATGCCTATGATTCCTTGTCTATATACATATGTACATATATACCTATACACAAGGGCATACATACACAGGAGGACATATATATCAATGCATGAACTATTTGTACAAAAAGATTATTTACAATTTTTTTGTTTTGTTGCTTTCACATTTTTTCCAAATCTGTTTCTATTTCTATTTCTAGAGCACAGCTGTGAGAAAGAGGAGGGAGAGAAGGGAAAGAAGAAAAGATAGTTTCCCGAAGGAAATAGAGTGAAAGAAAACAACTGGATTCCTTTACTCCTTAGGAAATTGAGGCCTATACTATCAAAAGGTTTTTTATGTATTACGGATGCCACTATCCTGAGAAGCCATGACATAGTTTATTTGAATGTCTTCATCTCAAAACAAAACAAACAAACAAGAGAATAGTGAATAGCAGAAGATACTTCTGTAAGAGTTATTTCCAGATTTTATTGTCTGTTTTCTTCATAGTTTTTAGAAACATTATTTTGTCACCTATCTAAAATTTTTACTGTAAACTCTCTAAAATACAAATGTACTGACCTTGATCTAACTTTCTAATAATACCAAATTCCAAATTATAATCTAAAACTTTATTGTCTTTATGTTTTATATACAATGGCTCCATATAAGAAGATTAATTTTAGAAAAATCTCATACACACTTCCACCAGAAAACAACTGAGTTTGACTTAAAGGTTTGTGATCTTATTTGAAGTAAAATATTCTCAAAACTATGAGTACTCTATCAGTTGTGACTCAGTTTATTTTGATAAGGAACCCACATACAGAGCACTCTAGGGACAATTTTCTTTGTTCAGTTTTTTCCTTCTACATCTTTGCTCTAGTGGGGATCTTTTTCATACTCCTTGCAATAGTTTTCTCTACTCAGCTTCAAATTCCTATGTACTTTATTCTTCCTATGTCAGTTGTGACTATGTGACATATTTTTCCCTTTGGTGAGAGCACTCCCACGATGCTCTTCTACCTCTCAGGAAACCTCCAAGTCATCTGCTATTCACACTGTGTATGCCAGCTCTTCTTCTAGAATTTTCTGTGTTGCATTGAGTGTTTCAGACACACTGACCTAGGACTACTTTGGAACCTTTTATCACCCAATAGTAAGTTACACAATAATCATGAACCATAGAGTGTATGCCATACTGGTTATGTGTGTGTAATTTTTTTGCATGTATTCAAGCAAGAAACACTCCCATCTTTCAGTTTCACCACTGAGCCTCAATGAGGTGGCCTATTCTTTCTGAGATAAGCTAGTGTTATTCAAGATGGTGTGTGGGGATACATCAGCTCAGGAAAGATGGGATTCATTAATGTGAACCTCAAGCCTATAAGCTGCTTCTTAACTACCCTCACCTCCTGTACAGTGTATATGGTCCTGAAGAACAGCTCTGCTAATAGTAGACACAAAACCTTCTCTACCTGCAATGCCTACCTCACCATCATCCTGATTTACTTTAAGCCAGTGGTCCTCACATACCTAACACCAATATCAAGCCCTGGTTTATATGCAGCCATCTGAGTCTTTAATAACTTGGTTATGCTCATGATGAAACCTTTGATCTATAGCTTAAGGAATAAGGAAGAATTTCTCTGTAGAAAGTCCTATGTACAGTGTCATTCTTATTTGAAAACACTAAAGTTTCAAAAATTCATATTTAAATATTATAATTCCTACAGAGGTTATTTCATCTTGTGAGACATAGAATACAGATATTAAGATTGCCTCATTCTATCAATAATCAGAACTTTAAATGGGATTCAAGTATACATCCAGGCCTGACAATTAGCACTATGTTTTCTTTCAAGAACAAAACCACTTACCTACTTTCTCTTATACATAAAAATATAGCAAGTATGTAGTTTTCTGGGAATGCATTCAATTTACTATAAATTCACAAACCCAAAAGAAGAGGATTCCATTTCTCTTTTACACAGGTGTGACTACCTCCTTTGTTAAACTCATATCAGGCAAGAATGTTTGAGTGATTACTCCTCATTAGAAATCTATAGTTACAGGTACAGTTATCATTTCTCAGTGACACAAAATACATTATAAAATTTATTTACATTCCACCCAAGTTGCACACATGAGAAGTCATCTTCAGTGTGTAGACTATCTCAGTTATGTTGAGAGACTTACACCCCTCTCCTGTCCTGGAGCCTCAAACTGCCAAAAAAAAAAAAAAAAAAAAAAAAGTAGATCGGACAATGGTAAAAAGAGTGCCAGAAAGTGGTGAACAGATTTTGAGTGTGTTTCACTGTGCTAAAGAGATCATCTTTTGTTATTTATAGAGGCAGCAACTGTGTCTAATGGAAATAACATTTAACATGGAGTCAGAAGATCTTTAGGATGCTTTCTTCTTAGGTTTCAGTATTAATAAGGTTCAGTCTCAAAGACTTTGTCTACTAAATGTAGTTCATTGCCAGAACTGCTGTGGGATTTTGTTAATGTTAATTATCTTGTTTATAAATTGCTTTAAAAACTAGACACATGATATTGCCAATATTTGCATTATTGTCATTTCAAATATTAGGAAATCAAAAAGTATAAGTACTCAGAAATCTGTCTTTATTATCTAATGATAGAGTCCAACATAGCCACTAAAAAATGTACAATCATGGTCAGTTGACATAATTTTTGAGCCATAATGTGAAGTAAACGAAATTCAAACAGTTTCATACATTCAGGCAACAAATTCAGGGGCAGTCCTACATACAGCTCAAGTTGTTGGCTGACCAACATGGAGGACAAGCTGCATATCTGCTATATATGTGGAGGGAAGGAGGATGGCAAGGTCCAGTCCAGGCTTGTTATTTGGTTGGTAGTTAGGTCTCTGGGAGCCACTAAGGGTCCAGGTTAGTTGACACTCTTGTTCTTCCTGTGGCGTCCCTATTCCCTTGAAGACCCTCAATCTTTCCCCTAACTTTTCCACAAAACTCACTTATCTCAATCTGATGTTTGGCTGTGGGTCACTACATCTGCTTCAGTCAGCTTTTGAGTGTGGCTTTTCACAGGACATTTATGCTAGGCTCCTGTCTGCAAGTATAATACAGAGTAAATGGTTCTTGCCCATTGAATGGGTCTCAATTTGGTCCAGTCATTGGTTGGCCATTCCTTCCCTCTCTGGTTTATCTTAGTCCTGGAACATCTCTTGGACTGGAGACCTTTTTCATTGAAGGTTTGGTGGGTGGGTTGCTGTCATTATCTCTACACTGGCAGTACTTTCTGACTACAGGAAGTGGCCAATTCAGGATCCTTGTTCCCCACCAAACAGATAAGAGTCACTCCCATTGATATGCTGAGGCCTCTCTGCCCCTGTCCCAGATCTTTGGCCCTTCTTCAAGATGCAGCTCCACCACCACTACTGATTTCTGTTCTGTTCTTTTTCCCATGATATCTCTATAAAGGATACCAGATCTGATCCCCTGCCCATCCCCACTCCCAACCAGTTTGCTCCCTCCAACCACCACCAATTTATATTTTAATTCCCCTTCTGAGAAATATTCAACAAGCTCCCCTTGGGACCTGCTTATTGTTTGGGTTCTTTGGGTCTGTGATTGTAGTGTGATTATCTTGTACTCTATGGTTAATATCCATTTATAAGTAAGTACATACCATACATGTCCATTTGGGTCTGGGTTACCTTACTCAGGATGATATTTTCTATTTCCATCCATTTGTCTGTAGTATTCATAAAGTCCTTCTTTTTAATAGCTGAGTAGTACTCCACTGTGTAAATAAACTGCCTTGTCATTATCCATTTTTCAGTTGAGGGACATCTAGGTTGTTTCCAGTTTCTGGCTACTACAAATATAGCTGCTATATTTGTACAACATAGTTGTATAAGTGTCTTTCTGGGATGGTGGAACATCTTTTGGGTATATGCCCAGGAGTTGAATGTCTAAATTTTGAGATAGAAATATTCCCAATTTTCTTAGAAACTGTCAACTGATTTTCAGATTTGTTATACAAGTTTACACTCCTACCAGCAATTTAAGAGTGTTCCCCATGCTAAACATCCTCACCAATATATATTGTCTCTTGAGTTTTTGATTTTAGCCATTTTGAAGGGTATGAGGTAGAACCTTATAGTTGCTTTGATTTTTATTTCCCTTATTACTAAGGACATTGAACATTCCTTTATGTGTCTTTTTGTCTATTAAAGAGTCCTCCATTGAGAATTTTCAGCTTAGTTCTGAAGACCATGTTTTAGTTGGGTTGTTCTAGATTAACATCTTGAGTTCTTTATATTTTTTAGATATTAGGCCTCTGTCAGATGTAGGGTTGGTGAAGATCTTTTCCTAATCCCAAGGCTATCATTTTGTCCTATTGAAAGTGTTCTTTAACTTGCAGAAACTTTTCATTGTCATGAGGTCCCACTTATTGTTGATCTTAGTGCCTGAGCCAATGGTGTTTTGTTCAGGAAGTTTCTTGTACTAATGAATTCAAGGCTATTCCCCAACTTTTGTTACATTAGATTTAGTGTATCTAAATCTGTTTAGATACACTGTTTAGATTTAGTGTATCTAGACCTGATTTTATGGGGAGGTCTTTGTTTCACTTGAACTTGAGTTTTAGGCAGGGTGATAAATATAGATCTATTTGCATTCTTCTATATGCAAACATCCAGTTAGACAAGTACCATTTGTTGGAGATGCACTCCCATTTCTATTATATGGTATTGGTATCTTTGTCAAAAATCAAGTGGTCATAGTTGTGTGGATTTATTTCTAGGTCTTTGATTCAATTCCATTCATCAACCTCTCTGTTTCTATACCAATACTATGTAGTTTTTATTACTTTTATTCTGTAATATAGCTTGAAGCCAGATGTGGTCATATATTGAAGTTTACTTTTATTTTATAGGATTGGTTTTGCTATCCTTTGTTTGTTTGTTTGTTTGTTTTTCCATATGAAGTTGAGAATTTTTCTTTCAAGATCTGTAAAAAAAAAAATGTGTTGGAAATTTGATGGGAATTGTATGGAATATGTAGATCACCTTTGGTAAAATGGCCATTTACACTATGTTAATGCTACTGATCAATAAGCATAAGAGATCTTTCCATCTTCTGATATCTTCAATTTCTTCAGAGACTTGAAGTTCTTATCACATAGGTCTTTCACTTGCTTAGTTAGAGTTACAGAAATAAATTTTATATTATTTGTGGCTATTTGAAAAGGGTGTTGTTTACCTAATTCCTTTGTCAGCCTATCTATCCCTTGTATAAAGGAAGGCTACTGACTTCTTTCAGTTCATTTTTTATTCAGCCACTTGGCTGAAGGTGTTTACTAGCTGTAGTAATTCACTGGTAGTAGACTTTTCCTTTGATGAGTGTAATGTATCCATCTGTATGTCTTTTGATTAATTTCAGTTGAAAACGTATTTTATTAGATATTAGAATGGCTTGGAACCCCAGGGCCTTAGCCTGGAAACTTGCTGTTCATTTTAATATTTCCCACAACAGGTGTCGAACCAACATCTTGGGTTTTTATCTTGCTTGGCAAATAGGAAAGGCCTAAGAATAGATACATATAGTATTTCAGTTTACTTCATTTGTTTTGGATTGTTTTAGATTTCAAAATGGGTGTGGTTTTGAGTTTTGTGGTTTTATTATTCTTCTGGGTCAATATAAAGGTTTTCCTGGTTACTGGCTCAAGGATATACTGATTTGGGAGAAAGGTTTTGTCTTTGTGTTTTTAAAGAAGGTGATTAGTGTCTATACACCTTCCAGAGTAATATGGAACAGATTTTGATAGAGGAAGACCCCTAGAGAACTAGATTCCAGAGAATCAAACAAAAATATTATCTTGATAATGCTAAAATTTATTTGAGATTTGTATATTACAGAATATACAGCCTTGATGATTCTCATCTTCAAACAAGCTGAACAGACCTACGTGAACTCCTGATGTCTTGAACTTTCAGCTGTATCCAGTCAGGACACAGACATCAGGGACTAAACAATCATTGGTGTGGCCTTCTTAAGGTTGGCCAACTCTCCTATTTTCCCTACCCTTCCCCGCTTCAAAAATATCTCAACATCCATATTCAGCTTGTAGAAATTATGAAGAGTCATTGCCTCAGTTCACTGGGCTTTCGAGTTGGAGGTGGTTATTCTAAGGTTGGCTTTCCAGGAAAGAGTAACACAGACATATTTTCTTAGGAACATGTTTTACATGAGAATAAATTATCCCTCCTTTCTCAAAAGCAAGTAAACGTGTTAATCTATATTTAGTGACATTTGCTCTTCTTATTTTGTACTTTAAACTAAAAGTTGTAAGTACACAATAGTGTATCAGTATGATTTAATTTGAGATTTCTGGAGATGACCCGCCGTTTTGCATGGCTTGCAATGGGTGAGCTCTGAGATTCAGGGTTCCTAGAGACTTCATCCTAGGATTGCTTTTTGTTGCTGATATGCCTTTTCCTGTCACTAATACATAGTCTAATGATTCCTGAGCCCATCCTATTGGGCAAATTTCCTGCAGATCAACATGAAGATGTAATCTTACATTGTAATGCTATATAGATGAAATGATGATTTTATAATTTTAGAGCACTCTTAAATTAATATAAGTAATCATAAGCCCCATACATAACAAAGCTGCAAAGAGAGCTCTGTAAACCTCCATATATTACAGGCTAATTGCACTAGGATAGCAAAGTAGTCTTGAAACAAATTTATGATCAAGGAAAAACATTCATTTTAAGTCAGGTCCAAGGTTAATGCCACAGGTGTCCACTATGATAAAACAAGGCCTTGTGAAATTGTTGCTTTTAACTTATAACGAGCTTATAGAATGAAACAAGGCTGTGAACTTTCAACATAATTCAGTAACTCCCTGTGGGGAGCCGCAGCTGCCACCCTATACATATATATTGAACACCTAGTCTCCGGCCAGAGCAGAGAGCATTGAGATAAGCAAGCCTTAGTTGGAAAAGCTGTGTGCCTCTAGTTTATGATGCAAGCTGGCATGATTTCTTGTAGCCTAGTATGCTTGGCCACGTAGCTGATGCTGATTGGGACCAGGGAAAGTATTTAACCCACAGGGGCTGGGGGCTGGGGGAATAGTAAGTAAGATGTAAGAGAATATAAGAAGTAGTGAGTAAGTATGTAGAATTAGGGCTGGTGATAGGTTATGTAAGATTTAGAAGTAAGTATTTAGAATTAGGGCTGGTAATGGGATAGGAGAGAAGATGTAGATATAGAAGTAAGATGTAAGGATAGATGTAAGATATAGGTAGGATTAGGAATAAGTATGTAACTAATAAGATGTAACTAATAAGATGTAAGTAGTAATAAGTAAGATGTAAGAAGAAGATATAGAAGAATATAAAAGAAGCTAGCTAGTAAGGAGAAGTAAATATGAAGGTTTCTGATTAAACTGCATGGAGAAGGGCTTGGTGCTTGCTTCCTTATGTCCAGCTGGACTGGAAAGGCGTATGACACTCCCTTTCATGTAACATTTCATTTATGAGGTAATTTTATAAAGAACTTTTGTCTAAGAAGGTATAACAAGGCCAGAAATAAGAGAAGAAAAAGTATAGCATTTGGAGCTCAACCTTATGCACCAAATGAATATGTCTGTCTGTAGGTATTTGTATAATATGTAAGTAGGCATAAACTCTTACGGAATTGTAGAGACTGGCAGTTGGGCCTAGCCAAAGTGTTTATGTTCATGCATGTCTAGGTGTGTTTTTGAATTCTCCCTTTCTTCCTTTTCTTTTCTTTCTGGATCATAGATATACAGACCTCTGGACCTCTTGCCTAATCAGGAAGAGGTGTGAGAGTCTAAGAACAAAGTGCCTATGTAGTTTCCTTATTTTCTTTTTTTTTTCCTTTTTCTTTTTTTTAATTAGATATTTTCTTTATTTACATGTAAATTTCCCCTTTTCCAGTTTCCCCTCCAAAAACAAACAAAGAAACAAAAACAACAAGAACAAACCCCTGTTGCCTCCCTCCTCCCCATGCCTGCCACCCCACCCTCTCCCACTTATTGGCCCTGGCATTTTCCTACACTGGGGCACAGAACCTTCACAGGTCTGAGGTCCTCTTCTCCTATTGATGATTGAATTTGCAATCCTCTACTATAGACTGATTGTTCTACCTTATTTTCTTAACCCTTTGCTGCTAACAGCCAGAGTCAAATTACCAGAAGTCAGTGGTTTGGGCCATGGAATAGCAAAGAGTTAAAGAAAGAGACAATTTACTAGAAGTAAGCTACTTTTACCCCTTCAACTGCAACTTTTGCCTCCACTACCACCAATACAATCCCTTACTTCCTACTTCAGTCTACCTGGATGCCAGGCTAGTCACCAGCACTTTTGTTTTGGTATAAGCAATAGAATTAACTGTTTATTCTCATTAAATATCCTAATATGTTCATATTGACATTGTATTGATTACATAGTTTAGTTGGAAAAGGAAATTTCTTAGCAAATTATATTTTCCAATCTATGAAAGTACTATATCTTTTGTGAAATTTTCCTATAAGAATTAGTTTAAAATGTGCCAAAAATGTACACTTTTGGTTTCTGAATATGGGACTGAGAATGCAGAATTTCTTTTAAAAGCAATTAAAATGAAGGAATAATATATCTATTCATCTATTTTTGTGTCTGCATTTGTGGTGTGTGTATATATGTATGTGATATGTGTGTAGTAACATGCATGTTATGTATACAGGTGGACTTTGGAGGACAACTTGAAAGAGGGAATTTTCTCTGTCTAGTATGTGAGTTCTGTGGATTGAATCCATGATGTAAGTCTAAAGAGCAAGTATCTTTCTTTACCCCATAAACCACCTGACAGACCATCTCTATATCTTAAAGCAGTGGTTCTCATCTTCCTAATACTGCTACCTTTTAATACATTTCCTCATGCTATGAATTCCCAAAATATAAAATTGTATATGTTGATAACTGTAAATTTGCTGGTATTATGTGTATATTATATATATATATATATATACATATATATATATATATATATATATAAAATCTGATATACAACTACCAAAGGGGTCATGACCCATGGGTTGAGAAATACTGTTTTAAAGTGCATATGCTGCTTTGTTATACCTAGAGCTATTTAATTTTAATACCTTTCTTCATCTGTTTATATTAAGAATTGCAGCATATTTTCTCCATGCTGTTTTAATATTATCATATATTACTGTTCTTCTAATTTTGCTATTTATTTCTAGAGGATGTTCTGAGAGTTCTTTGAGACTTATTTACAAATACGAAAATTGCTTTGTTCTTCATCATATCCTCTCCCTTTTAGTTTACATCCTTTGCTATGATAGATAATACTTTCAATTTCATATTGAATTATCATATGCATTATCTCTTAGCTAATATTTGAGAATTGACTGAATTTTTTAATTTGATTTGTATATTGTATTCAATACACTTCATGTGTTATTTAGATTATAAATTGTGTTGAAAATTTCTAGACAGTATTGACTTACGTTTGCTTTTTTATGTTAATCAGTTCCTCCCTATTTCTTTCATAGACAATGCTTCTAGAGCTTTCTGTAAAGCCACTACAGTGTACTATATTAGTTTGTTTCAAAGAATCCTATGGAAAGCTAAAGATGAGACAAGTGGTTTGAATTTTGCATATTTCTATAATGATCTTTACTTTTATTCTACACACATAATACCTAAAAGTAAGCCTGGCTTTGATTCTATACTTTCCTTGACTATAGAAACACACATTCCGCCAGGCGGTGGTGGTGCACACCTTTAATCCCAGCACTTGGGAGGCAGAGGCAGGTGGATTTCTGAGTTCAAGGCCAGCCTGGTCTACAGAGTGAGTTCCAGGACAGCCAGGGCTACACAGAGAAACCCTGTCTAGAAAAAAACAAAAAACAACAAAAAACAAACAAACAAACAAAAAAGAAACACACATTCCACCAAAATACACAAACACACGACGAGAGAAGGGGAGCTGTATTATTATCATCTGCCCAAAAACTTTATAAGTTTTGTTCGTTTTGTTGTTCAAACACTTTTAATACTCATTCAGTGCACACCTGGAAAGAAACAAAAAGAGAGAAAAAAGGAAGGGAAAACAGAGGAATTGCTGGAAAGGGGATTGAAGAATAAAGCTACCTTTATTCATTTTCTATAAATATCGGTCTATTCTGTTGGTTTCCCAGTGAAAATATGGGTTAAATTATATATTATAGTTTGATTATTCTGAACAATAATTATACAGCCCAATGATTTATTTTACTTCTCTTATATTTAAGATTATAATATAATTAGACCAAGTCTTTCAGATATCCTCCCCTTGCTCTTTTTCAAATTCATTATTTGTTGTTAAATACATAGGCGCACACACACACACACACACACACACACACACACACACAAACATATATACCTAAATACAACCTGCTCAGTCTATATAATATTACTTATGTTTCTTTTCAAGATTTGGTATTTGATAACCAGTTGGTGTGTTCTGCCCTGGGGAAGACTTGTTTCTCCTACTGAGGTCCTAGTTATGACAGGAGCTCTACCCATAAAGTGTCAGAACTATAACTTTAATTTACCATCAACACTGAACCAGAGAGCTAAGAATAGAAACTCTCTCTTATGAATGGGGTCTTCTTTAGGAGTTTATCTTCTTTTCTTAATCTGTTACCAGTTGCTGAGCAAAGTCCTTAATAAATGAATTGTTTTTATCTAAAATCTTAATTATAATCTTTGGAGATCAAAGTCAATGTAAATAAATCAAAATTAAGGTCAGAGTTTGATCCAACTCAGGAAAACAAATAAACAAGAAACAAACAAATAACAAAAAACAGACAATTATACCAATAAACTTTTATTGCCTTCATGGTTTTGTTTTTCTTCTCAATATATATCTGCTTCTATAACATAAAGGTATTTGGTATAACATAAAACCAACATACTCATGAGAGAAATTGTTGGTTTGATTTCAATACTTGCATCTTAGAGGTCTGCGTTCTAGTTTGAAGTTAGCTATTCTCAAAGCTATAATGAATGTCTTGGAAACTCAGTTTATCCTGCTGGTAATGCTGCACACAGAAGGTCTGGAGAGAATGCTCGTTGTTCTGTTTTTGTGTTTCTACATCTTCCCCATAGTGGGAACCTGATCATACTCATTGCAATTGTCTTCTCCACTCAACTTCACAAATCCATTTACTTCTTCTTGTATCTGTTGTTAGTGTGTGACCTATTTTTCACTTTTGTGATCCCGTCCAAGATGCTGTTCTACCTCTCAAGAAATACTACAGCCATTCCCTAGACAGCCATGTGTGCCAGCTCTTCTTCTACCATTTCCTGGTTTGTACTGAATGTTTCATGTGCATAGTGATGGCCTATGACTGCTTTATTTCCATATGCCACTATCTAAGATACTTAGTAATCATGAACCACAAATTGTGTGCAGTCCTGGCTTTGAAGACATCATTTTACAGGTATATTCTGCCTATCTGCCTGACAAATTTCACCTTACAGTTGCTCTACTGGTCCCATTGAGTTAGACTATGATTTCTGTGGTATCTCTGTGATGCCAAACATGCCTTGCACAGACCTATCAGTCCTGGAGATGGTGGGGATCATCAGTGTGGGCATAATGCTGCTCATGTGCTCCCTCCTCATCCGTACCTCCTACAGCTGAATTTTCTGCTTCATTCTGCTGATCTACTCAGCTGAGGGACAGCATAAACCCACCTCCACCCACAGTGACCACCTAACTGCCATTCTCCTTTCCTTTACACCAGTGGTTGTCATATACCTCCAGCTCAACCCCAATCCCTGACTTAATGGAGCTTTTCCAATCATCATTTATCTGTTCTGCCCTATGCTGAATCTTTTGATCTGTAGAGTGAGAAATAAGGAAGTAAAATGTTCTCTGAAAAAAAGTGTTACAGCAAGTGCAGATTCTATCTAAAAATGTACAAAACCATAGCATATTTATTATATAGAAGAAGTGATCCATTTTACTTTTTCTGAGCATTTTTCCATTAGTAATTGGGTATAATAGCAATTCCTCTTAAAATATGTTTAAAATTCTAGATAATTTTTTTGAAATTTAGATGAAAACTGTGTGACATAAATCATTTAACCTAGATGCCTTATTTAGTGCATTCCTCAAGCACCTATATTCCACCAAATTTTTGTAAAAGTAAGAATGCCTATAAAAAATTTTACATCAATAATAACACATATTTTGTAACATAAAAGAATCATCATTTTTATTTGTAGCATACTTACTGAAAATTCAGGAGAATAAGTCATAATTGACTTTAATCAAAACAAACCATATCAATAACTAATATTTCAGCCAATATGAGTAAGTTTCAGTGAGTGAACCACTCTTTTTGCATTATTAGTGAGTGTTATCTATATGAACAGAACTAGTAAGATGAAATATGAACACTAAATACATGAAATCACTTTTTTTTATCTTTGATCACTGAGGGAAGCAAATAAAAACACAAAATATGTGTACATTAAAATGGGTAAAATTAAAACAAACATGAAATCAAGTTTTGGCTTTAAAAAATACACAAAATGTAGCTCTTACCAATAAGTGTTAAAAGTTTAAAATTTACCTCATTCAGAACCAGATTGGCAATTTGATGAATAACTAAGTACTCACTTAACTTAATGTACAAGTATTTCAACTAGGTATTTGTTTAAATTACACACACACACACATATTGCATACTAACATTATGGAACTGATAACATTTATTTGTAATAGACTTAAAGACCCTGTGTTCATCAATAAGTAGGTGAATACACCTCCATATATCCATACATCAGTATACTAAACAATAAAAATAAATTCATAGATTAAATATTTAAAGGATTACATTGTATAGAGGCTAAATACATATTTATAACGTGTCTTTTTACATGAAGTGATAGAAATGCCAATCACCACTCCACTGTGAAAATTTGAAAATCAAGAGTTATCTATGGGCAGTGGTCAAAAGAATATTCAGTAAAAATAACTAGATATATGTCATTTTGATTGTAGCAATAGTTCCAAATCAATAAATATGTCAAATTAAAGTTTGTACCTCTTAAATGTGTGTTGTTTCATGTACTTCACCTTCATTTAGATAAATTTGGTTATGATGATGTTTTTCTAAATTAAAAAAATGAATATCTAGAAGCATAAAAATTATTATGGGCATTTTGTTAGTTTTTTTTGTCAATTTGTAAACTGTGAAAAATAATGTCTTTAAATGTTGATTCATTTTATTTGCATGTTACGTTTTCACTTATTCAAGTCTGGTTTAGGATCTCTTGAGAGTATTTGAGAATTTCCTTTGGATAAATTCTCTATTCTTTTTGTTTAGTGTATGCACATATTTTCTATCATCTCCTCTTTGCTTTACAGTGAGCTTTATGTCTTGTAGCTAGTTATATTTACTACTGAATTCTGCATGTTAATTTATCTCTTAATACATTACTGAAGTTTCAGGTTAGTTTTATTACTGATTCTCCAGGGATTTGGTAGTAAGTTATTATATTTTCTACAATTAAAAATAACCATTTCCCTTCTTTTCTCATTCTTATACCCTTAGAGAATTTCTTATGTCATAGTTAATTAAGCAAAAATTTACACTTAATAATAATAAATCAAGATGGGCTGGGCACAAATTTCCTTGACCTTGTCTTAGTATAAGGAGTGACTGACTCAGGAAATGCAAATCAAAGATCTTGAATGCTTTGAATAGAAAACATTTGTTTAATCACATTGAGCAGAATTTGCAGTCTGAAGGAACCATTCATTTCTTCCACTGTTATTTTCTGTGTTTCTCTTGATTTTCTTGTGAATTTGTCTTGTGCTCTGACACCTTAATGAATGCATTGACAATCCACTTTCATGCTAATACACATTCAATATTAGTGAGCACCCTAGTATTTGTATTTTAACAGTTTCATGCACATGTATCATGCATTTTGCAATTTGATTCTTTTTAACTCCAGCTTCTCTGTTCTCTTTCCTTTGCCTGTCTACCCCCCTTTTCCCTATTAATCTCTTTTCACATTGCCTATACATGTTCATTTGCCCTGGTTATTGTCATGAGCATCTGTGTCCTTGCACTTAGAAATATGAGCTATAGTTTCCTGAGCACTATGGTGATACAGTCGAAGATAGTTGCTCTCCAAATCCCAGATTCTATCACTAGAATATAGTTCAGCTCTGTGATAGAAATTACTACTAATGTTTACCCAAATAGATATAAACCCAAACTGCCTTCTAAATATTTATGTTTATACCCTTAGCCAAATGCTATTCTCAGCACTAAAGGAGAAGCATATCAATTTTCACTGAACATTAGTAAAAAACCACCCATGGCTACCTAAGACACTGACAATAAATAATAGATAAGGACTGAACCCTAAGATAATCATTTATACTACTACCTCCTTTAAGGATCAAAAAGCATTACAGATAATGGAGAAGGATGGAAATTAAGAGCTAGAAGATAGGGAGAAAGGCAGTAGAATTATATCATCTGAATATGACACAGTCATTGTAATCCTGAATTAAAGAAGCTGTGCCTACTTCTAAGGAACCAGCACTTACACTTATTCATGGTTGTATGGAGGATTCATGGGATCATATAGCTTCCTGCTGAACTATAGAAATATTTCAATAAACAAATATGAATACTAGGAAAACAAGACTCAAGATAGGGAAAAATCTGAATTATCACTTCATTTATAACAAAAAGATCAGTTTTCCTTTCAAAACACTAATAAATACTTTACAAAATCATTTACTATTTTATTGGAAAAACTATATCAATGATACATAGTAAAGCACTTTGTAGAAAAAAATATACTGGATGTAGCACTGTGATATAGTGCTTGTTGAAAACACAGGATAGTCAGAATTTAATCTCAGCACCAGAGACAGTATGTTGTATATTTCAAGAGATGAAAATGAATATATAGAACATATTATCATTAGAAAATTCCTTCTCCCATATATCATTTGCCAAAAGTAAGACTTATCTTGTTACAAAGAATCTTCCCAATGCTTTCTTCACATCCTTGTTTCTCAAACTATATATTAATGGGTTCAGCATGGGGATCACTGTGGTATAGAATACAGAAGACACTTTCTCTTGCTCCAGAGAATTACTTGAAGAAGGCTTGAAATACATGAATGTGATAGATCCAAAGAAGATACCCACAGCCATGAGATGCGAGCTGCAGGTTCCAAATGCTTTGGACCTGCCCTTTGATGACTTGATGTGAAGGATACTGCAGAAGATGAAGACATAGGAGATGGCAACAGCTAGGGTAGGCACCAAGGTGTTGAACCCTCCAATGATAAATACAAGAAGCTCATTGAGATGTGTGTTAGAACAGGAGAGATTGAGCAGGGGAAGAACATCACAGAAATAATGGCTTATGATGTGGGATTTACAGAAGCTCAGATTCATCATAGCACTTGTGTGTACCACAGAAGATGAAAGGCCTAGGATGAAAGCAACCGACACTAGCAGTGAGCAAAGTCTGGATGACATGATCACGTTATACAGCAATGGTCTGCAGATGGCCACATAGCGGTCATATGCCATGGCAGTCAGGAGGTAACCCTCAGCCACCACGAAGATTATAAAGAAAAAGAGCTGGGCCATGCACTCTGAGTAGACAATCACATTTTTCTTCCCAAGAAAGTTCACCAGCATTTTAGGTGTAATGACAGTGGAATAGCAAAGATCAACAAAGGATAAACTGCTAAGGAAATAGTACATGGGAGTATGCAGCAGTGGGCTAACTGTGATGAGCAGGATCATGCCCAAATTCCCCACTGCTGTCACCACATAGATACCCAGGAACAGAATGAAGAGGGGCAGCAGGAGCTCAGGCTGCTGTGTTAATCCTACCAAGACAAACACAACTGTTGCAGAATCATTTGCAGTACCCATTCTTTGACAATTTCTGTAGAAATAGAAATTAAGTATTTAATTTAAGGTCACACTAACGTAAATATACCTGTTCTCATATAAAACTAAAATTACATTTTGGAAGTCCATTAGTTTTAAAGATAAATTAACAAAGTACCAATGCATTGTTTTTATCTCCTGTCCATGAACATCTAATGTATCTCCTTTAAAATTGTCTCCTAGTCAGGTGTGTATCCAGATCACAAGATAAAATGCTTTCTCATTGATTTAAAATGACTGTCTCCTATATCCAGAAGCAAAATAAAAATTTGCTCTAAGGGTGCCCTTTCTTTTCTCCCTACAGAAGCAATTTTTACTGAAAGATGATGAGAATAAATTCTTTGATTGTTTGTTCATGCATTTAACAACACGCCTCAAGGATCTAAGAAAGAATGGTTGTGGGTTTGAGGCCCTTTTTAGCTATGTAGGTCACAGTATCAACCCAGGTTCTATTATTAAACCCTTTCTCAAAAAACACAAATCTACTTGATCATGGTGGATGATTGTTTTGATATGTTCTTAGATTCGGTTTGCAAGAATTTTATTGAGTATTTTTGCATCGATATTCATAAGGGAGATTGGTCTGAAGT
>NW_022196906.1:32902085-32908141 GCF_008632895.1 Mastomys coucha | reverse complement strand
TGTAAATAAAAAAATATCTAAATGAAAAAAAAAAACAAAAACACAAATCAAGCTCTGTAAACAAACCAAACTTTTTTCAATGATATAAATCAAACAAGAATTAAAATGGGAAAACATTGTGAACATTCTCACACTGTTTCTCCACTTTCTTTCCATAGAGTTTCCTTTGAAATACCCCAAAACAAAAAACAGTTAAGCCTCAGCCCTACTGCTTTGAAAATAGTATATTTTTAAATCTTCAGCTGGAGGGAAGATAGAGATGTACATGTCTAAATACCAATGAGTCTCTCAAACACTCCATGAAAGAAAGTGTTCCTAACCAGGATAATCATCCAACACTTGGATCCATTTTAAGTTGTTAAAGGTCGAGATACCTCTATTCCTCCACTGTGCTGTGATGAAACAGAGCCCCCTGTCATACTTTTCCTTATCCCAAAGATAACAAGATATTCCTCCTAATCAACCATAATCAAATGTCACTTACTACCCTCATCATAAGGTAAAAAGCCAATACTTATTAAAACCCCTAAAAGCAATGGACAATAATTACAAGACAGAAGTATTTGCTGCTTAACATAATAGAAAAAAATGCATTATGATAAACGTGACTATGCTAGTATAGTGTATGTCTATGGTTATTTAATCCTTGATCTGTACAAATAAGGGCTTATTCTACATATGCTTTCATATCAAGAAAAAACAACTGCTGCCTTTAAGAAGGAATGAAGTGTCCACACTTTGGTCTTCCTTCTTCTTTAGTTCCTTGTGGTTTGTGGATTGTATCTTGTGTATTCTGATCTTCTGAGATAATATCCACTTATCAGTGAGTGCATACCATGTGTGTTCTTTTGTGACTGGGTTACCTCACTAAGGATGATATCTTCCAGATCCATCCATTTGCCTAAGAATTTCATAAATTCATTGTTTTTAATAGCTGAGTAGTACTGCATTGTGTAAATGCACCACATTTTCTGTATCCATTCCTCTGTTGAGGGACATCTGGGTTCTTTCCAGATTCTGGCAATTATAAATAATGCTGCTATGAACATAGTGGAGCATGTGTCCTTATTATATGTTAGAGCATCTCTGGGTACATGCTCAGAAGTGGGTCCTCCAGTAGTACTATGTCCAATTTTCTGAGGAACCACCAAACTGATTACCAGAGTGGTTGTACCAGCTTGCATTCCCATCAGCAATGAAGGAGTATTCCTCTTTCTCCACAATCTCACCAGCATCTGCTATCACCTGAGTTTTTTATCCTAGCCAATCTGACTTGTGTGAAGTGGAATCTCAGGGTTGTTTTGATTTACATTTCCCTAATGACTAAGGATGTTGGACGTTTCCTTAGGTGCTTCTCAGCCATTCAATATTCCTCTGTTGAGAATTCTTTGTTTAGCTCTGTACCGCATTTTTAATGGAGTTATTTTGTTCTCTGGAGTCTAACTTCTTGAGTTCTTTGTATAAATTGGATATTAGCCCTCTATCAGATGTAAGTTGGTAAAGATTTTTTTCCCAATCTGCTGGTTGCCATTTTGCCCTGTTGACAGTGTCATTTATCTTACAAAAGCTTTGCAATTTTATGGGGTCCCATTTATCAATTCTTGATTTTAGAGCATAAGCTATTGGTGTTCTGTTCAGGACATTTTCCCCTGTGCCCATATATTCAAGGCTCTTCCCCACTTTCTTTTCTGTTAATTTCAGTGTATCTCATTTTATGTGGAGGCCCTTGATCCACTTGGACTTGAGCTTTGTACAAGGAAATAAGAATGGATGGATTTGCATTCTTCTACATGCTGACTGCCAGTCGAGCCACCATCATTTGTTGAAAAATCTGTATTTTTTCCACTGGATAGCTCCTTTACCCATGGAAGGAGTTGCAGAGAAAAAGTGTGGAGAAGAGACTGAAGGAAGGACAGTCCAGAGACTGCCCCATCTGAGCTTCCTTACCATATACAATAACCAAACCCAGACACTATTGTGGATGACAGCAAGTGCTGGCTAACAGGAGCCTGATATAGCTGTCTCCTGAGAGGCTCTGACAGTACCCGACTAATACAGAAGTAGAGGCTCACAGCCATCCATTGGACTGAGCAGAGGACTCCCAATGAAAGAGCTAGAGAAAGGATCCAAGGTGCTGAAGAGTTTTGCAGCTCCAGAGGAACAACAATATTATCTAACCACCAGTACCTCCAGAGCTCCCAGGGACTAAACTACCAACCAAAGAGTATACTTAGTGGGACTCAGGGATCCAGCTGCACATGTAGCAGAGGATGGCCTCGTCAGTCCTCAATGGGTGGAGATGACCTTTGTCCTGTGAAGGCTCTCTGCCCCAGTATAGGAGAATGCCCGGGACAGGAAGCAGGAGAGGGTGGGCTGGTGAGCAGGGGGAGGAGGGAAGGAATAGGGTTTTTTCGCCAAAGGGGAAATCAGGAAAGGGGAGAATATTTGGAATGTAAATAAAGAAAATATCTAATAATAATAATAATAAAAGAAATGACTACTGGAGATAATGGTTACCCCCTTCTTATTCTCTCTCTCCTTCATTGCCCTTTTTCCTACCTCTTCCTTCCTCACACATTACATTTGATTTCATGGTTTTTACCTTCATTATGACATTAAATTCTCTACCTCTGGAAAGGTTATATACTTCTGATGAAGAAATAGAGATTAGTACAATTTAAGAGTAGACTCACAACTCCAGTCCTGTTATATTGTTTCAGAACAACACTTTCACAGGATTTACATAAGAATTAGTTAATATATTTTACAGATATTTGTCATCTAATTAACAAAAAACCTGAGAGGATGAGAGATTAACGCTGTGACGTTTTATTTGCCAAAGGAAAGTCTCAATTTCTAAAGCTTCCCAGAAGGGGCAATTCTAGATTATGTGCAAGAGCAGAGTCTGGGCCCTCCTTGAAATGAACAACCTAAGAATGGAGATCATTCTACAAAGTGTTAAGACACCAAAAAAAAAAAAAATTCTGCAATGAGTACTTTATCTCAGAAATTTATCTAATTTGCAGAAAATTATGTAGACATTGTAGATAGATTTACCATCAATAAATCTTCATTTCAAAGGCTGACTTCATTGTTTGACAGTTTGATATTTTGGCCAAGTCATTTAATAGGTTTTAATGTGAAGTGAGAATGAGAATGAATCTAAATATACAATATATGAACCAAAAATCAATATTCAATATACATTTTAAAACTAGAGTATGGTCATACAATGTGAAGATGTGAAAATATTCCAGCTCGGAATGAGGACTCTAGATTTGTGTATTTTTCCTTCATCCTAAACTATTCACTTAATTGTGAGTGACAAAAATATATTAGCATTTGAGAGTATTTGGATTTTGTACATTTTCTAACTTTTGTACTTCAGACTGAGGTGAGAAGTACCAAGCACTGTTCTGGAAGCCTGGGAGAAATTATGACATTTTAGGATGTACACTGTCTAGGGCTTCTGAGGCCAGGAGGAAATGAAGGAGGGATACATGCAGTGGATAGATTAATGATCTATGTTCTCATGGTCTGAAAAGGTTCATTCATTCAAAATCATCAAGAGAGCAGGAATTTCAATATATCAAGAGTGGACATATTTAAAGTTGTTTCTTCCCCTTGTTTTCTTTCTTTTGAAAATGTGTATAAGTAAATGTGTAAGATACATAGTCCAGGTAAATACACACTACAGGAATGTTTGAGGAAATCAAATATCAAATGCCTCATAGTCATGGATTCCCGGTTAGGTTCTTTGTAGCACAGCTGGTTAAATTTGGACTGGATATCATTCCTTCCTCATGTGTGACCCAATTATAAAAAAAGTAACAGCAAAACATGACATGAAAAGAGACAGGAAGATATTAGTTCCTGGAGAGAATGCTGAAACAAATACTCCTCACTAAAACTGAAATGTTGAATATGAGTAAAAATGATTGCTATGCCCCAGATGTCCCTTTATGAGATATTATATTATGGCATAAATAAAGCTGGACACTTACCTAGGTACTACAAGAGAGAAAATTTCTTATAAATTGCTTGGTTCCTTTTTCACATAGTAGGTAATTATTATGATCTTCACAGAAATGCCTCCTGTTTTCTCACATACATTGTGTTAATGGCTGAATTAACATTTTGGGCTCAAATGAATTATTAGTAATTATATAATAGAACAAACTATCAGTGTCCTAGAGCAGATCACCTCTAGCTTCCCAAGATCCATAATTATGAGTGTGTTGTGATATGGAGCTTTGATGTGACACTCTTGAGATTTGGGATTTATTAGGAATAGAAAACACTCATAAATTCATAAATCCCCAGTAGTCTCCAGCATTTTAGAACAACCTCTAAAAATGTCTTCTGGGCCTCATGTTACCATCTGCCCCAAGAGTAATGATAATGGTTGGAAAGAAAGTTCTTATTAAATATTCACAAATCATCTATCAGGATGCAAAATTGAGTCATATAGCAGTTTTGGGGGTTTGTCTGAGATTTTATTATCATTTCTTTAATACAGGAGAGATTTTTATTTTGTTTAGCTTTGAGTAACTTAAAGCAAGGAACAAAATCAAGCACTTTACACTTTGTTTATGCCCTTGAGAGAGGTGACATATTTATGAGGAGGAACTAAACAAGATCTCAGGCACTCTGGAACTCATTATCATGTGACTGAGTCAGACATATGCATGCCCTCCCCAGACTCAAACCCAGATACTCTGTGCTTTTGAAGGTGTTCAAAGATTAGTCACCCCAAAATTAGATATAGAACTCCTCCCAATACTTCCTTCTTTCATGTTTTATTGTTTTTGTTTTACTTATTTATTTATTTTTATGTAGAATCTTTCTGTGTAGCCCAAGGATTCAAAAATGCAATTCTCTTTCTTTGGCATCCAAGTACTTGGATTACATGTTGGCCTAACTACTTTGGTTCTTTTTAAATTTTTTTCATTTGCTGAAATGTATTATTTTTGACATAATATATCCTGATCAGGGTTTCCTCTGCCTCTGATTCTCTCAATTTCTCCTCATATCCCCTTCCATCTGGATTCAACCCCTTTTGATCTCTCAATAGATTGCAAACAGACTTCTAAAAGATAATAATAAAATAAGACAAAACAAAACTAACACATCAGAATAGGATAAAACTTAAAGGATAAATAGAGCTGAAGTGAACGCACAAGAAACAGACACAGACACATTTGGTTGTACTCTCAAGAATCTGATAAAAACACTAAAATGGAAGACATAATTCATATGCAAATTAACTGTAGATTATATATATTTAAAAAATCTCTGAGAAAACAGTCTGGGGAGAACATGCATGTGTCTGATTCAGTCACATGGTAATGAGTTCCTGAGTGCCTGAGATGAGGAATACCCAAATGAAGGGGACCAGCCCGTGGTCTCTCTTCCTCTCTTCCAGTTGGTAGATATACCAACTGGGTTAATTGGGTCCTGGGAAGGCAAACGTTTAACAAGGAAGTACACAGACGCCAGGTAGAAGTGATAAGAGAACGCTTTACTGAAATTCACTCAGTATTTATAGTTACGCTAGGAACCAGACCCAGAGGAATTCGAAACTTGCTCATCTTAACATAAACAGGAGAAAATCCATTAACACCAGACCAGAAGGAGATCTTGAAAGGAAGATCCGGTAAACCTTTAACATAAGCATGAGACCTGCTAAGTCTTTGATCTAAGGAGCAGCAGTCAGGACTCCTCCACACAGCAGGTGCTCAACTCCAGCTTGCAGCCTGTCAGGGCTGCTTTACAGAACCAAGTCACTCCCAAGCAACAAGGCCGGGGGAGGGGGGAGGAGTCCACAGTTCACCCCTTATTAATATCAAAGCAAGAGGCAGGATCAAGGCAATATTAGCTCGGCACATATACTGTATGGGAATCATAGCGGTGCGTTAACTAGGGATCTGAAATTCACACTAACTCCGTCCTTCCTGACTCGATTGGCCAAGCAAAAGCGTGTCTCTAGCAGAGATACAGCCACTAGGTATGTGCCTCCATCTGGGCAGACTTCATAATCAGTGGACTAGATTCCC
>NW_022196906.1:32861454-32899614 GCF_008632895.1 Mastomys coucha | reverse complement strand
TCCCAGTTAAAGGCAACCTAAACTCTTTGAAATCAATTCTGTGCAGTAAGTAGATGTCCAGGGCTGCACGCACGCCACACCGAACAGCCCAGCAGGTGCGCACCCTACTCCAGCAGGCGCGGGCCACCTCCCCGAACTCCACCTCGCGCGGGCTGGCCCAGGACAGAGGACTCAGGTGTGGCGCAGGCAGCCAGATGCTCACGCAAGCAGGCGCAGGTGCAACGACCGGGGCTCCTGGGCTCGGCTGGCCGCTGCAAGGCAGTTTGGGAAATGTAGTCCGAGGACTGACTTCTGCAACCTGCACTTCCCTGTACGAACCAGCCCAGAGCAGGCGAGCTGTGCTTCTAGGTGTTCTACATTGGGAATCTTGGTAACTGAGACCTCTGTTGCTCTCTGGATCTCTAGTACACCCTGCCTGACATGGGCTAGTAATAGGTAAGATAACTAGATGTCGCCTAAATAGCTAAAACGCTTGTGCACTGTCATAGCAGCCGCCCGTCCACCAGCTGTATTCTGTAGCTGGACCAAGCACACAGGCTGCTGCAGAAGGAATCACTGAACCGCAGAGTGCAGAGCCAGCGGACAACCTACGTGCTTGGCTCTGTGCAGAACAGTCAAACACAGCGTTGCCACAGCCACCGGGGAGCTGCAACAGAGCAGGTGGCGGGGCCCCCAAGCTCCGCACACGGCCAGCAGGCAGCCACTCTGAACCAGGCTGTCTAGCCAGTCAATCCCTGCTCTCTGCTCCGATCTGAGCAGGTCACCCAGGAGCTGCGGGCGGGCAGAGTTGGAGGTACACAGGCAGCTGTACCCGGAGATTAGCCGACTGCGCAAACTTGACCCTGCTTGGCAGACCGGCTGACTGGCAGATCCTATGCCGGATTCTTGCGCACTCCCCTGGGCCCGCCCGCCCCGCGCACTGTAATACAGACACAAGACAAGACTTCTCATTCACACCACGAGACACGACTCACATGTAACATGAAAACACATAAACATATACCTCTAGCAGCTCTGAGCACCGAGCTGAACAAAACAGGGGACAGACTACCTCTAAGCCTAGAGTTACCGCAGTCCACATCCCTCGGAACCCAATCCGAGTACCCAGCCTACTGGCTGACCCCCTGAACCCCAGCTAAATCAGCTGGAAACCTGGCATGCCAGACCCCTTGGCGGAAAACCCCGCCGAAATCCTGTCGACATATTGGCGAAAACCCTTGCCATCAAATCTAGCTAGAATTGAGAGCTCTGAGTGCTATAACTTCAACCCAGCCCCTGTTAAAGAGATCTGGAAACCCAGATGAGGCTGCCTCATAAATAAGATTGTAAGTGCATATCTTATAATTTTCTAGAAGAAAATTAGCCCATCTTATCCTCAACCCAGGGGCAAAATGCTTCGCTCTTACCCCAAAGTCTCAAACCGTCTACCCCAGTTCTGGGGATCTGTCTAGAAATCTCTGCATCCATGATATATTACCGCTCCTAGAGCACTCCCATGTCTTAGCCACACATCGGACGCCATCCCCAAAGATACCACTGAATTCATTTTCCATTGGCTATCTACTTTTGAACATGCAGACTGTCCTTAATCATAGTTTATTTACCCACTGAGACTCTCCTGGAGAAAATCAAAATTTCATTCACAAGTGGTTAACAATAAGAGATAATTCTGAGTTAGGGATGGTGGTATGTGTACACTTTCAGCACAGAATAGAATCTGTTGCTGACTCTTGCAGGCTCTACCATGGTGCCACAGTCTCTATAAGTTCATATATGAGCCAATCTCATTGATATTGTGATCTCTCTCCTTAGAGTTCTCCCTCAGGATCTTATACTTTTTCTGCATCCTCTTCCACTTCCAGGATGTTTCTCAGTGGTGTTTTATTAACTGTAAGGAGTTATTTTATATATTACTTTTCCTGGAAGAGTCTTTAGTCTTAAATATTTTCTTATTTATAAGAAATTTGATTAAATTTAAGCACACCATACATAGACTTTTTCATTATAAACACAAAGTGATGACATTGTCAAACTGCAGCATACATGACTCAAGTTAAACATTACAAAGCTGAAAAACAATAGATAATCAGAAGCAAATATGAAGTACTCTTCAGAGAAGTGCATTTCAGTGAGTAATTTCAGAATATCTCAATACAAGAGATGTAGGTAAAGAGTGTGTTTTCATTTTGAGGACAGTATGATTTTCCCCCCAGATTTTCTATTTCCCTGCCATTATCTTGTGTAATCAATGATATGTCTTCAATTCCTGCATCTTTTTTCCCATGGATACAACATACATTAGGATGGGGAATGCAAGAGAAACTACTCTTCATAATAAGCTAATGACAAATTGACATTGCCTTGAACATTGTTTTGATTTATTTTAGAGTTGTTGTAATGATTTCCATAAATATGGGGGCTTAAATTAAGAGGATCTTATTAAGTTACAACTCCAGACAGATATTTAAAATTAAATCTACCTGGCCTAAAATGATACTTTCATGGCACTTCTCTACTTCTAGTTGTTATAAGAGGAGATTCAAATTGTCTGAGATTCTTGCAGCTGCTGGCATACTTTGTTGTGTGCCTGCATCACTCCAATTTCTATCTTGTTGTCATAATGGGACAAGCATATGTATGATTTAGTTCATGTGGTCAATATTCAGGAAGACCTTTCTTCAAACATAGTTTGCTATCTTTGTCCAACCAATGATATTGAGTTTTATTATAGTGATAACATTTACATATTTATAAACCCTCATCTTTCATGAATTTTTATTACTCTTAAATATTTACAGAGATTACAGTATCTATCACAAAACTATATTGTTTGATAGTTTATTAAAATGTATCAGATATTCTCAAACATAATATACTCATTTCTCAAAAAGAGACAACTATTTTCTCTGGAGGAAAGTAAGCATGCAAAGAACCTATGAGAATGTCTCTTTTTTTTTTATTATTTCTCTTAATTAGTTAGGATGACTGCCTTCCACCAACCATCTTTTTCAGTGCACTCTTTACATCCTTGTTTCTCAGGCTGTATATGAGGGGATTTAGCATTGGAATCACTGTGGTGTAGAACACAGAGGACACTTTCTCCTGTTCCATATTATTGCTGGAAGGAGGCTTGAAATACATGAAAGTTATAGAACCAAAGAAGATTCCCACAGCCATAATGTGGGAGCTACAGGTGCCAAATGCTTTGGAACGTCCTTCATTGGAGCGGATGCGAAGAATGCTTGTCAGAATAAAAGCATAAGAGATGATGACAGCCAGTGTAGGTGCTAGTGTATTAATTCCACCAATAATAAACAGCAGTACCTCATTAATATGGGTGCTGGAGCAAGACAGAGTCAACAAGGGTAGAATATCACAAAAATAGTGGCTGACAATATGAGACCCACAGAAGGACAACATTGTCATACGGGTTGTATGGACAGTAGCACCAAAGAAGCCCAGTGAGTATACTACAGTCATCATTATGGAACAGACCCGGTGGGACATGACAATGTTGTACAGCAGTGGGCTACAGATGGCAACATAGCGGTCATAGGCCATGGCTGTCAGCAGGTAACCTTCTGCAATGACAAAAATGAGGAAGAAATAAAGTTGAGTCATGCACTCCAAAAATGAGATTGTGTTCTTCTCACATACAAAGTTCACCAACATCTTTGGGGTAATGACAGTGGAATAGCAAAGGTCAATGAAGGATAAATGACTGAGAAAATAATACATTGGAGAGTGAAGTTGAGAACTAACAGTGATTAAGAGGATCATGCCCAAGTTTCCCACCACTGTGATCACATATATTGCCAGAAACAAGAGAAACAGTGGGAGCTGAAGCTCTGGGCGTTTTGTTAGTCCTTCGAGGATAAAGTCAATCACTGAAGAATGGTTCATAGTAGTAATTTCTTATAAAATATTATCTATAAGGAAAAGGGAGGTAAATGGTTGATTTTGACTATTGTATTCAGATTCTCAATTGATGGATTCCACCTCTGAAAATCTTATTTTCCCCATTTATTTGTCTATTCCATAGACCTTTTCAAAAATTACTTCTGTTAGTTTTTGAAATTATAATATAATGACATGAATCCCTTACCATTTCCTCTCTTAAAGCCTTCCCATATACTTCTCTTTGCTCTACCTCAAAATCACTAACATTTATCATTAATTATTGTTACATGCATGTATGCATATGTGTATACATATGTAGTCCTCATTGCAACCTCTCAGTCTGTGTCATGTTACTTGTATGCAAATTTTCAGAGTTGACCTTTAATATTGGATAAGAAATCATTGTGCTCTTCACCTTTTTTTTTTCAAGACAGGGTTTCTCTGTGTAGCCCTGGCTGTCCTAGAACTCACTCTGTAGACCAAGTTGACCTCGAGCTCAGAAATCCAACTGCCTCTGCCTCCCAGGTGCTGGGATTGAATGCCCGGCCATTATGCTCTTCTCTAGGTAAGAATATGTCTCCTGCTTTCAGCATTTCTTAGTTGTGTATAATTCTTTGTACAGGGTTGATGCCTCATGGGCTTTGAAAGCTTTCAGACAAATACTAAATTTAGTAGTCTTGTTGACCTTATTGACTACTTCTCTTTAAGCCATGTCTTGTCATTTTGTTCATAAAACTTAACTCTGCAAGTACTACATATTAAAAATAAGCACAAACTCAGACTCAATTATTTTAGTTATATAATTAGAATAAAACTACTTACCTTTTTCAACTGAGTACCTGCTAAAGGAACCATCAGCATTATGAAACTGTGGCTTGCAATATACCTCAGATAATCTAAAAATAGTCCTTTTCAATTTTTCAATGCATTATATAAGTCAATATTACAGTTTCTAAATCTGGCGGTAAAGACACTTAAATAAAAGAAGATTCTCAGTGTAAATGAGAGGATATAATGATTTTATTCATCCTAGATTTGCAATCTTTTATATATCTTCTGAGAATGGAAAGCTAGACTGGGACATTCTCCTGCTAGTAGGTATGGAAGTAGAAAGAGACATATGGTGCTACAGTCTAGCCATAAATTATAGCTGAGGACAGGTATATCTGTAAAAGAGCAAATTACAGCTGACTTCCAGGTGTTATATCTGAACCATTAATAAATCAGTGTTTTCTTCAAGGACTTCCTTTTCTTGTACCAGATGAAACCAATGTCTTACTAACTATTTTCAAAACTGCAAAATTACTTTTATGTGTATTTAGTGTTTCCTAAAATTCTAGCAGAGTTGAAATATATGCTTCTTAAAAAGTTAGTTAATAATTTTTTGAGTAATTTTGCATTAAAACATTCCCTATAAGCTGCAGCGATGGCACAGCATTTAAGAGCACCAACTACTCTTCTGTCCAGAAACCCTAGGTTCATGTCCCAGTAACTACCTGCCAGCTGAAAACCATTTATAACTTCAGTGCCAGAGTTTCAGACACTGTCTTCTGGCCTCTGCAGTTACCAGCATGCACATGATACACTGACATACATGCAGAATAAAGACCTATGTGCAAAAAATATCACAATAAGATTAAATTGTTCCTAATGTTACAACAGAGAGAAATATATAGAGTCTGGAAATTGATATGGCTTTAGATTATGTATTTTTTTCCAAAAATGAAAACAATAGAGAAAACATCAATGCACACAATGAAATAAACTACTTTAATTTTGTATTACAAACAGGGTAAAGATCCAAACAAGGTACAGTGTTTCAATACATTTTTGTGAAAGTATTCTACAACTTTTTAAGAATATTCAGCATACCTGTGTCTTTAAGACCAGGATTTGATGAGATATTATTACAAAGAATATAACAGGATATGATCTTCAAGAATAAGATAATGAATTTGAATCACAAAAGTAAAGTAAGGAGGGTTATCCTCTACTCTGAGCTATATAGCAATAACCTGTCCAAGAAACAAAATTAAATGGGTCATACTCTGAAGGTGTGAAGCCCTTTAAAGTGACTGTGAAATTGGGGCACTATCCGGTGGATGCTCTGACTTGATCAGTTAACCATATGAATCAGACTGAGAGATTTAATTTTCACAGGTAGAAGCTCATCACACTATGCAGCACAGTAGAAAGAGACATACAGCTGTTTGTGAAACTTAGTAAGTGCCACAGTTTTGAGTAGGTGCCAAAATAACTGACTGAATTTCCTTTTCTAAGGAAGAGTTGTCTAGATAAACTACAGATTTTTTGTGGTTTAAATTGTTCATCTGGTGAAGCAAATGAACCCCATCATCATGTGTTTGGCAGAGCCCAGTATGAGATAACTCTAATATTTCACTTATCTATAGACATTTATTTGGTGAGCTTTAACAATATCATATCTATATAAAACTAAATAGGGAACATAATATTTTAGTACTAAGACTTATTCTCTCATAAATCCATACATTCCCCTCTTAGTGCCTTGCTTTCTTAGGAAATACTTGTAAGTAATATGGGAAGAGGTGAGAAAAAGCAAAATCAGATAGATTAAGGAAGGCATGTGAAAGCCATTAAGCCTAGCTGTGAATCACAGTGAGAGCAGTTTCACAGCAAGAAAAGGTAGCTACAAAATCAACTTGAAATTCAGTAAAAAACAGAATTCCTCAAACCACAAAGTTACCTATGTATTATAAAATTTGCATGTATAAAACATATAAGTTTGTTCATATAGTTCATGGAAAAGTAATTTATATGAATGTGTTTTGATATTATCATCTCAAAGAGGCAAGAGCACCTGATACAATGTTTAAATTTCCTACCAAAGTAATCCATTATACAAGTCACATATGAACAAAATTAAATATTATATATGCAATATTTGACTTAAAATAAAATATTTTATACAACAAAATTGAAAACCACCAAATTTTAATTGCATAGGTCATGTGCTATCTGTAGGCACCAATGAGATATTGATTTTTATTTCTTCCTGTTTTGTCCTCTATCTTTAGCACCTACAATTATATCATCTTCTGTATAATATACAACAGTATCAGGCAAAACAGTTGTTGTTGCATTCTTGATATGCATGAATGAGTATCCAAGAAAAGTAAATGGTTACTCAATAGGTAAGAATATAGATGCTTACAAGATCTATTGTTACCCATGAAATGATCAGCATTTAAACACACCCCCCACACATACACATATATATGTATATGTATAGAGGGGGGCACATGAACTATATGTGTATCTAAAATGAAAATAAACATTGATAATTTGCTTCTCTATAAATCCCTAGTTTTTAAACATATTACTAGAAGAGTGTGCATTTAGGAGGACAATGAGCAAATGAGAATATTTTAAACCATAGTTGAACTTTTCTATGCTATTATTTCAGAAGTTGGTCTTTTATGCAATGGTTGTGCTTTAATTCATGTAAAAAGTAAGTAATATAATCCCAAACACTACATCAATATGCTATAGCATAGGGCTAAGAATTTTGATGTCACTATAGAACTATCCCACATTGTATCAAATTGTGGGTGATTTCATATTAACTACATATTTATTTCCTCAATGGTAAATATATTGTGTAGGATTCCTTTTACAGAATTACAAAACTCAATGTAGGTTTTAAAATATTTTTAAAATGTTTATATGTATAATGTTATAGTGGGGAAGGTAGATCTACAGTATTGATGAACTATGGATTGTTAAGACCATTTGAAAACTAACACTCAGATATCATTAATACTTATTCAAGTTCTAAGAATTAGAAATCTACCTACCTTAAGTTGTGTGCTTCAAACACTGGGATCCTATATTATTTGGGAATTTTGTGCTAGGTCTTAGAAATACAGAATTAATTCATTCCCAAAGGTGTACAAACTCTCAGAAGATTTGGCCCATTTTTAATACATAATTAATGAAGAAAACAAGCTAAGTCATTGATAATCTCAATAACATTTCATTACCTCAGGGATTCCATAGTTAAGAAAACTTAATAATAAATCCCATGCTATCTTTCTATAATACTCTAGAATTTACAAGTTTTATCATAAATATTTTTTCTTTTACTATCTAAACCCTACTCTAATAGATGTCACTTAGTTCCTGGGGGAATTATTAGATTTTCCTAGTCACTAATCTATAACTTTTGTATTTCAAAGTCTATAAAGATATATGTCTCCTTTCCTACTATTATTAAAGACTAAATGTAGAGCATCTTTTTGCTGAAAAAAGACTTACCTCAGTAATTACATTAGGTTATGGTACTTGTTCAAATCCCAACTTTCTGCTTTATGACCTAGAATCACATAATTCTGAACATTGTGTAAAACCATTAGCCACTCAAATCATGTGAAATGATGTTACTGGTATCCCTTTAACATATTTGCTTATTTTGTTCAATAAAATATATTCTAAACCATGATTTTACTATTAACCAAGCTCAACTAATATTCGTGATCCTCCTTGCCCAGCAAGTCATACACCATCTTATCTAGATTTAAAGGTTTTATTTATTTATTTATTTATTTATTTAACTTGTCATATATTATATCACAAATTCAGTGTCTATTCTGTCCTCCTCCCAGTTATTCCCCCTCCTGCCCTCTTCCCAAGATTAATTCCTTCTTCATTTCCCTTCCCAATTAGCTCTTTGAGACTAATTTTGATCATGTTTACTCCAAAAAGATCCTATACTTAATTTTGTGTCAATTTTATTTATTTTTGATTTGTTTGTTTGTTCATTTGTTTGTTCATTTTAACTTCCAGACTTGCTGGGGATGTGCAAATATCCTTGTATGTTTTGTCATCCATTGGTGTGGTTGACTTACCAGGGAATACAGTCTTAGAAATAATTGCTTCTGCCTCCCTAACAGTTAATAATTACCAGTAGCTTTGTAGCTAGGTGTAGAAATTTGTATTAAACTACTCTCTCTAATCTAGGATTTGCTCTGGCTTGGGCTTGCTCAGATCTTCTTTCTATGTGCTGCCTTCACCCATGTATGGTAGTTTGAATATGCTTTGCCCAAGGAGTGGCACAATTAGCAGATGTGTTGGAGTAGGTATGGCCTTGTTGAGGGAAGTGTATTAATGTGAGTGTGGGTAATGAGATCCTCCTTGTGCCCTTCCCTCAGCCATGAGCAGGCTAAATAGACCTTAAGTGTTTATCACAGTAGGACCTTTTGTGTGTGTGTGTGTGTGTGTGTGTGTGTGTGTGTGTGTGTGTGTGTGTGTACAAAGGTTTAATTTTGACAGAGAAGTTGGGAGGCTGATGGCCCTTCTGCAGCCCCTGGTAACTAGGAAGTGCTTTAGACTCTGCCCACCCCAGTGCTCCTCTCTCTGGAGCTACAACAGGGCTTGAGTCTGCCCCTTTGCAGCCACGTGCTGATCCGCAACATGGATCTCCCTGTTAATCTACCCACAAAGGGGGGAAGGGCTAGGTATCCATCTTCACAAAGACTTTGGGTCGGGAAAAGATCTTGATAGCCTCTTCTATTTGTACCAACTTCCAGTCCAGTTCAACACGGTGACCCTGGGCTCTCAGAAAGTCTGCCCCAGCAGGTAACAGTACTAGCTCACGCAGCAGCTGGCTCTGGCTCTGAAGCAGATTGTTCAGTGTCTCTAACCGCTGATTCTCAGGCATGAGCGTGTGGCCAGGGGGCATGGAAGGGTCTGGCAGGCCACACTGGCGAGCTTCAGCTTTCTTCCGCCACAGGTCCCTGCGTTCCAACAGGTAATGGGGCACATGGCCTTTCTGTGTGGCGTTGTAGTGCTCTTGGGCTTGCCACTGCTGTTCCAGAACCTGTGCAAGGACCTGCAAGGAGCGGGAATGGCGCCTGGGGGGCTCTCTTGGCAGCTCGGGCATTGTGACTAATGAAATCCACACCTAAGCCTGGTCCCTTAGCTAGCACAACCTAGGTGGAGTCTTCCACCAACCTAGGTGGAGTCTTCCATCTTGCCACACCTGCAATTTCCTACAAGAGTAGACTACCTGCTGAGCTTGCTTTGCAACATAATCCAGCAGAAAGAAAGGATGGGTCTGTGGGCTGTCCCTATATAAATGCAGTTCTAAATATTAAACTTTGAGCCTTGATCAGAAAAGTTATCTTGGTTTCTTCCTTCTCCTGCCCCTTGTCCTTTTTCATTTCCAGCTTCCTTTCAGGTAACCCAAATCATCCATGGCTGCTGGACAGCTACACCTCTTCCTTACCATGTATGAGCCAGTCTTTTCCTAGTAGCTTTCAAATAAAGAGGTAGGACTCTCAGCTACTCCTACAGCATATGTGCTTGGACACTGACATCCTCATACCATGTAATGGACCGAACCTCTGAACCTGTAAGCCAGCCTCAATTAAATGTTGTCTTTATAGGAATTTCTTTTCTCATGGTTTCTGTTCACAGCAGTAAAACCCCAACTAAGACAGAAAAGTTGGCACTAAGTACTGGAATATTGCTGTGATAAGCCTGACCATGCTTTTGTTTGGAAGAATGTGAATTTGTAAAACAGGAGAATGTTCTAAATGGGACTTAATGGGATATCCTAGTGGGAATATGGAAGACATTGTTGCTGAGAGTGATTTGAACTGTGCAGATCTTGCCCAAAAAGTTTCAGTGGAGAAGAATTTCAATATGTGACCTAGAGACTGTTTTTTGTGAAGAATGTGACTGCTTTTTGCCCTTGTGTGAGGTTAAAGAGATTTATATCAATTGCATTGACAAAGGAAGTCTCAAAGAAGCCCAGCAGAGACATTGTTCTCTAGCTTAGTCTCATGGTGTGCATTCTGATTAAGCCTAGCAAGCTTAAAAAGAAAAAAAAATACAAATTTTGTGGTTCAAGTAATAATAAAAGGGGACCAGGAAGTGAAATGGACCTGAATCCTGTGTTCAAGAAGATAAAAAGATTAAGGGAGTGATTATCTTAGGGTAAGATCCCACCCACCTAAGCTTATTGTTTGTGTTTGAATTTGAGCAAGGAATAATTTGAATTTTTAACCTGGAATGAACTATAATAGAGAAGTGGAGGGCACAGTTGTTATCCAGATACTGAGGCTTTAAGACTAGGTTTTTGATCTGGATCTTGAAGAACAATGGCCATAAAAAATTTAGACCCAGGCATGGTGGTACACACCCTTAATCCTAGGAGATAAAGCCAAGCAGATCTCTAAATTCAAGGGTAGTTTGGGACAGAGTAATGTCTAGGTGAAGAAAAGTCCAGGTGTGGTGGTACACACCTTTAATCCCAGCATTCAGCAGACAAAGCCTATGTGTCATTTTGAGTTCCAAATATGTTCTAATTTACTTTTTTATTGTATTGTTTGTTTGCTCTGTAGCTTTATCCTTATCATTTATACTAGTCCACAGCTCTTTTAGGGTAAAAGTTACCTTTTTTGTAACGTACATCTTGTGAATAATAGAATTGCTTCATTTATTTTTGTCATTGTTATTCACATATCCTAATTTCTAGTAATATTTTGTATTATTTTACTGGGTCCTGCATAGCTTTGATGAGGACAGAATGACATGGTTCCTGACCCTTGGACAGGGCAAGCAGGGTGTGGGACTCCATGAGTGTTAATTGCTGCTGTGGACATAAGGATTTTTTGTATAATAACATATATATTTTATATTCCTCCATCAAGAAATATCCTCCCTATTAATGTTGAGGACTCCATGATAATCAGAGACAGCATGAGAATGTGCAGTGAAGGTGTGGCTTAATGTCTCAGCCAAATAGTACATGCTGGGACCTGTGATACAGCCCTTACTTTGGAGAAGATCTCTAAAAACATGGGTTCAAAAATATATAATTTTTCAAAAAATAAGAATGCAAATTATGTGAGTGGCTTAAGGAATCTAAAAAATCAAAAGTAACTGAGCTGTGAAGCAACTAGTCCTAGGGTTAGACATGAGCTTTCATTAGAAAGTAAGTTCTTTAAAAATATTTTTTTAAAAAAAAGTTAGTCTTATTGAGAGAGGTATAAAGTGGAACATGGTCAGCTTTTTGCACAGTGAAGAAAAAGCCAGGAAAAGAGATTGGATTGGATTGATTTGATGCTCAAAATTACATTTTACAAATCTATAATCTATTAATGAGTATTACTGTTTTCCTAATGCCTTCACATGTTGCACATACTTCTTATCGCACAGGGTAAATTATTTTCTGCTTTAAAAAATATTTCTTTTAAATTCTAGAAACCTAGTAGAATGGAAACTCCCAAGAATTTATGATGGTAACCCTAAAAGTGGAGAGTATAGAGCCTGAACTGGCTACCTCTTGTAACCAGGCAAGACTTCTAATGGAGGGAATGGGATACCAACCCAAACACAAAACTGAGATCCGCAACTTTTCTTGCCTACAAAATGTGCAGGGATATAAAATGAAGGAGAATTTGAGGGAAGGGCCAGCCAATGACTGGCCCAGATTGAGACCCATGGCTTGAGAGGGAACCCACCCCTGACACTCTTCATGATATTCTGCTATACTTTGCAGACAGGAGCCTAGCATAAATGTCTTCAGACAGGGACTCTACTCAATAACTGATGGAAACTGATGCAGAGATCCACAACATTCAGTGAAGATTATAGACTCCTGTGGAAGAGGTGGCAGAAGGATTGAAGGAATCAGTGTGGTCAAGGAAACCACAAGAAAACCTACAGAATCAACTAACCTGGACTCATAGGTGTTCATAGAGACTGAACTGCCAACCAGAAAGCATGCATGGGATGAACCTAGGCCCTTTGCACATATGTAACACCTGTGCATGATGGCACGAATGCAGGATTCATAAAGTGGGAGCAGGGGCTGTCTCTGACTATATTGCCTGCCTTTGTACTCCTTTCCCCTGATTAGTTTGCCTTGTCTAGCCTTAGTAGAAAACACTCCTAGTCTTTCTGCAACATGATATGCATAATATCCATGGCAGGCCTCCCCTTTTCCAAGAAGTAGACAAGGGGGGGAGGAAGGGGAGAGAGGAGAGGGAGGGACTGTGAGGAGAGAAGGTAAAGGAAACTGTGATCAGTATGTAAATAATAAATAATTTAATATAAAATATTTATTGATTTCTGTGTCAAGATTCTGCATTTGGGTTTATGAAAAATTTCTTACGAAGTATTTTGAAATTTTTCATGAAGCTTAAGTTTATTATCTAGAATGAAGGAAAGAAGGTTTTGCAAAGACTGGAAAAGGCAAACAAAGACACAACAGGGAGCCTTTTCAAAAGCCTCCCTAGGAGCTACAAGCGATTAGCCCATCAGGAGAAAATGTAAACCTTTTGAAAGACACAAGATTCCTCAAGGCACCAACTTCAATATATAGTCACAATAACTACAGTTTTCAAATTTTTGTTATTCTATCCTGGCAATTATTCTCCACAGGAATATTATTAGTTGATTTGTTTTGAACATGTGCAATACTTGCCACTAGTAAAATAAAATGTTAATATCTTAGATATAGAAGATAAAAATATTACTTTTGATTTTTGATTTTCAAATTTGTTTTTCCCTATCTGGAGGAATGTAACACAGTTTAGGATTAGCAAGTATTCTTCACTCTAGAGAGATTGCTATTGAAACTCTTCATGAGTATAATAAAGCATCCTCCTTCAGTTTCATTTACCTTCACCAAATATCTTTGTTCTGTAAAACTTTGTATGTATATCTTCTTTTTGATGAGAAAAGCTAATTATAATATCATATTCTTATATTTGAAAAGCTACTTTTTACTTCAAACCAACCTCTAAGTTAAAAAACAGCATTTACCTACAAAGTATATCAAAATAAAATTGTCTGTTTTTATACGTTAAGCATTCATACATTCTATGTGTCCTGATATGTCACAGTAGTAACTTTAAAATGATTTCTAAAGGTTTTTGCTCTAAAACCATAAAAATAACATCTCTGCTTATGATTTACAATTTATGAAAAATTTTAATTAAGATATTCATTAATTAAGTCTATATACAACAATAGAAAGCAGAAATTTTATAAGCACTTAAAATATTTCTGAAATTTTTGTAGTAAGTAAAATTTCAATCTTGATCATAATATCTTATGGAAAGGCAAAACAAACCAATTCTTTATTTCTTAAAAAATGAGGATTTTGCAGTTTATCTTATGTTACTATATTCAGAACAAAGAGACTCATGTATTAGAAGAAACTGAAATGTCTTTTATTCAATGACTACAGCAACTAATAGTTAAAACAAAAAGTGCAAAAAACAGTACAGAAAAATTATCTGATGTATCAGAGACTGTTTGAGACCAAATGTTGAAACCCATATTTCCTGTCATATTTACTTTCAGTACATGTTTATACTGACTGGCTTTTATGTTTGTCTTTAACAATCTCTTAAGGCAGGAGAAACTGATGCAGATTTTGTAGCTGCTACCAAAAGCATTTAGGAGTAGGTGAAAGATATTTTTAAAAATTATCACCAATATTTTCCATTGGGTTTCTTTTTATGAAAAAACATGACTTGTGTCTATGTCATATGAATTCAACTGTGACACCAAAGACACACAGCAGAGCAGGATTCATAGGCATAATTAACCTCCTATCTCACAGTATAAATGGGTGGTGTGTGATGTTATTTGGTTAATTGCTTACCTAATCGATAATATTTGTCCATGCATAACCATATTTCCATATAGAAAAATTAAAGCATAATACTTTTTACCTATTTCTTGATGTCTCAAGTGTATAATTATCTATGTAAAAGTGCAAGAAAAAGAACAAGGAAAAAGAAAAGCTATGAATAAAGCAAATATGGCTTTAAATTAATGGAGATAATGAGTTATATTTGATTAAGGTCAATATGTAGTTATGATAAATATCTTAAAATAATTAAGAGAATTATCTACTTCTAGCATTTCCCTATTTCTGCTCAAGAAAATAATTTTCTTTTCAGTGTTTTCTTCAGAGCAAGTTTGACATCCTTATTCCTTAAGCTATAGATCAAGGGATTCAGCATGGGCCCTACATTTGTGTAAAATACCGAGGCCACTTTTCCTTTGTCCATAGACTCTACATCAGAAGGTTGCATGTACATAAATGCTGCTGCTCCAAAGAAGAGTGAGACAGTCATTATATGGGAACTACAGGTGTTGAAGGCTTTAGCCCTGCCCTGAGTGGAACTGATGCGTAAGATGTTGGCAATGATGAAACCATAGGAGATAAAAGTGGTACTGGTAGACACTACAATGTTCATGCCAACCAGAACAAAGACTACAACTTCATTGTTGTAAGTGCTGGTGCAGGAAAGCTGGAGCACAGGGAGGATGTCGCACAGATAATGATTGACAAGGTTTGCGTCACAGAAGGTCAGTCTTGCCATGCAAAGTGTGTGGGCCAGGGAACCCCAGCATCCCATCACATATGCCCCAAACACGAACACAGCACAGATCCAGGGAGATAATATAACATTATATAGCAGTGGCTTGCAAATAGCAACATAACGGTCATATGCCATTGCAGTCAGTATGTAGCATTCTGTAATGACGAAAAAGCAGAAGAAGTAGAGTTGAGTCAGGCAGCCTGTATAGGAGATGGTGTTCTTCTCTACCACAAAATTCATTAGCATTTTGGGGGTAAAGACTGAAGAGTAACAAATATCTACAAATGACAAGTTAAAGAGGAAATAATACATGGGTGTGTGAAGGTGTGAATTCAATGAAATCAGTGTAATTAAGCCCAGATTTGCCACTATAGTAACCACATAGATTCCTAGAAACAGAAAAAATAGAGGCATTTGGAGTTCTGGCCGGTTAGTTAAGCCCTCCAGGATAAATTCTGTCACCAGGGAGTAATTTCCATCTGTCATTCTTCTGTAGATCGTCATCTACAGAGGTAAAGAAAGAGACAATGAACACAATATTGAACTCACCTAAGACATTTCCCATCCATGCTCTGGACTCTGTTGTTCCCTCAAAGACCCTTAGGAGGTTGGTTTGCAAATCATCTAGTTTGAACAAATTCCTCAAAGCAGGTGATTATCCCAGGTTGTCTGTTTCCTATTTCAGCTCTTAGTGCCTTTGTAGATACAATCCCCTTCCTTTCTACAGAGGCAACTGTACACATTTCAGAAGTGGCTAAAGATTGTGTTATCAAAAACATATACCTTGCCCAAGGTAAATTACTGAGAAGCCCACTGAGTAGATGTCTCACTTAGGAAAGCTTAAGATACTGGGGGTTCATCTTATGAAATGGGGACTGATTTTCCCAAGATGTTTTCTATGCCCCACTATGCCAACAGATCTTGCAACAGGGACTCTCACACTCAGAGTTCATAAGAGAATGCTTTAAATGGTGCTGCTTGGAGATAGAAACTTCATTTTGTTATACACCACACTATGAGTGACACTGGTTTTACACCACACTGCAGGGAAGGTCCCTGTCTTAGGAGTAAACAGTTGAGAAAAAACAGACTTTATGAGTTTCAGTGGCTTTTTCTTTTTTTACATCGTTTAAGAGAGAAGACAAAAAAACCATGAAATTGGGTGGATATGAAAGGGAAAATGCTCTTATAAGAGTTCAAAGATGGGAAATAATAACCTAAAAAATATTGTATAAAAATTCCAATAAATAAATAAAATTAGCTTTAAAAGACTTACAGAATGCAAACTTACCAAATACATTTCTAAATCTAAATTTGAAATCGAATACTCACAGATTTTATTTTTTTGAGAACAGACTGTTAGTCCTTATTATATTTGATTTATAAATGATTTGTATAGAAAATAATTCCAAAACAGGAGAAGGAAGAATGCTGACACAGACTTCTCAGGCTTCTATAGTGCTGACTGTGTCAGGACACAGCTTGTACCCATGAGTGGTCCTGGGACTCCTCCAAAGATGAAAGTAAAGTGCACATTTTGCTGGTCTTCTGCAAGAAGCCCACTACAATCACACCAGAGGAAACTTACTATTTATGATCAGATAAACCACCTGGGCATTCAACCCAGGAGACGTTTGTGTTTTAGCAACACCAATGGACAGTTAATATTCAGAGAGAGCTTTTCCCATGAATCCAATACCTGTTTACTTCTTACCAATGATGAACACAGCACCTGCTTAGAGATATCAATTTCCTCTCAGATGACTTCTCCATGTTCATTATTTCATTCTTTGAATTGCACAAAGGAGGAGTCATCTGCAGTGACTCTCCAGATGATCTTAGGCTATTCAAAAGTCAATGTACCTCATTGCCAGTCAGTTGCTAAAAGATCATGTGCTGTATTTTATATTAAAGTAGAAAACTGTAAAACTAGACATATAAACCCCAAATTCCTAAACATGGCCCATATGCAGATTAGCCCCATCCAGTTCCTGGGCTGTTAACTATCACACTTCTCAGGGTTTTTTCTGATTGCACTGGGATGAAATACCTGTCTCTAGAGAACACGTTTATTGGTTGTAGCCTCGATATATATCCACTTGAGAAATCAAACTTTATTAAAAATTCTTGCTGAACCTAAACACCACTCCCCAAATTCTTTTAAAACATCTGAATATTCTAAGAATAAAAAAAAAACACATGGTACTTTGCAAATATATAAATCTTTCTGGTTAAGTTAATAGTATAAAATAAAAATTGTGGGGCTGGAGAGATGACTCAATGTTTAAAAGCACTGGCTGATCTACCAGAGGTCCTGAGTGCAAATGCAAACTATCACATGGTGTTTCACAGTCATTCATAATGGGATCTGATGCCCTCTTCTGATGTGTTTGAAGATGGCTGCAATGTACTCATATAAATGAATCAAATAAATAAGTAATAAAAATTAAAAACATAAAAAGCATGTAACTTTCACTGTGAATCCTCATAACATTAAAAACAGATGCAATTGACAGGCTGTAGTAGCGCATACCTTTAATCCCAGGCAGAGGCAGGCGGATTTCTGAGTTTGAAGTCTGGTCTATAAAGTGAGTTCCAAGACAACCAGGACTACACAAAGAAACCCTGTCTCTGGGGAGAAAACAAACAAACAAACAAACAAACAAACAAAAACACCAACAACAACAAAAACCAGTTGCAAATATTTCCTTACTTTCAAATTTGGTCCAGGTGCTATGAGAGTCTTTAAAGGATGTTAAGTCAAGGAAATGCATGGTTAAATAAACTGTGCATTAAAATGCTCTCTGAAGAAAGGAACAAGAACAAGAGTTTCTTTTGTACTATTATTGTGTGTGTGCAAGCATTTTGCGTGCATGAGTCTAGTGCCTGTGAAGGTCGGAAGAGTGTTTCATATGCTCTGGGACTACAGATACAGAGAGTTGTGAGGTGCCACTCTGAGCAGTAGGAATCAAACCAGAGTCCTCTGCTAGAGCAAAGTTCTCTTAACTGTTTAACCAACTCTCCAGCTCTGAAAGAGGTTCTTAAAGCAAGAATTCAACAGAGGACTTCCTTGTCTGACTTTAGCTGGAGAGGATGCACTTAGTCCTGTAGAGACTTGATGCCCCAGAGAAGGGAGATGCCTGTTGTGTGGGGCATTCTGGGGGGCACACTCTCTCAGAGGCAAAGGGAAGGGGGAGGGGGTGAAGAGTTCTGGGAAGGGGCCTGGGGGCGAGCAACATTTAGAATGTAATAAATAAAATAGTTAATTAAAACATTCCTCCAACTGGATTGCCTCTTCTAGCCTTCACATGAGGGTTTGAACTAGTCTGACTATACCTCCTATGCCTTTTTCAGTTTACATCCCTGGGAGACCTGCTCTTTACTGAAGGGAAACAAATGAGAAGTGGATCAGAAAAAGAAGGGAGGCAGGAAATGTCTGGCAGAAGTAGATGAAGGGGGAAACTATGGCAAGGATGTATTAAAAACAAACAAGGAAGGAAGGAAGAAAAGGAGGAAGGGAGGGAGGGAAAAAGGGAGGGAGAAAGAAAGAAAGAAAGGTTTGTATGGAAACAAGAATGAAGAAAATAAAATCATCATATTTACAGATTTTATAACAAAAGAAAAATGACATAGTATTGAAAAAATATTAAGATACCTGCAGAAACTACATTATGAGGAAATGTTAATGAATTTGCTACTATTAATATAAAAACTGTGAACTTAAGTAAATTATCTTTTGGAATGCAAAAACAGATACATGAAGATACAAGTAAAAAATTCTCATCTTCCTAACAAAACCACCTTCATAATTAGGTAAGATTTGCTTCATGTGGGTCTTTACACATATTATCTTCTTCAAGAAACCTCCTATGTTTCCCACTAGTATGTTTGGATCTTTCTCCCTGTAACCCCAATGGGCTTCCTCCCACTTGTAGAACTTACTACAATGCACTGAAATTTTTATGAGCATCTTTTACTGATTTTTCTTTCTAAACTTCAAACTCGTTAATTGATAGAAGCATGCTCTGTTCAAAGCAACTAATGTAGCATTTTCCAAACCTCAGAAGCTTACTAACAGAATATGATGGTGCAAATTGTAGTAAAGTTCATTGTATCTATAAAATAGAATTAGAGTTGCTTTTAGATCAGATCCACCTATATGCCAAATTGCCTAGTGTTGCAAGTAGACACATCTACTGATATGATCAGTGAGATTTCCTCTAATAGAAGTTATTCCTCAAGGTAAGTGATGTGAATGAGCTCATTGCAGGGAGAAAAAAAGCCAAATGGCAGGAATAAGTTTAGACAAGGCCTATATTGAAAGACAGTAGCATGAACACAAGTATTTAATCTACCCACTTCATTGCCTTTGTTAGTCCTGGAAGGCTCATTTCTTTCCTTCATACAAAACCTTACCCATTGTAGTGGTGTAAGATCTGCTTTAAAGACCATATAATTGATATAATATTTAAGATATAAACAGAGACTATTAATGGAAACAAATTGTGGTATCTTTAGTAATCAACAGGGTAAAATAATATATAATCATAAGGTGCTATTCATAACTATGAGGGAGGATTGCAATGGGTTAGCATTTAATTTGTGTAGTTTCAATACAAGTATTGAGTATGTCTGTTTCCATAACAAAATTATAAAACAATGAATTTTAGAATACTTTGGTTTCCTAAGCACAAAAAAGAATTGAAAACACTTTGGTCAGCAGAACTTTGAACAGATTTACCAGTAATTATCTGCAGGTACTGAAGGCCAAGGAAACCTATTAGCTTATTCATCATAGTGTCATAGTGCTTCAATAACTCAGATTGTGTCACATAGCAATACATAGAAAGATATCCTGAATAATTTTTTTATTGACTAAATGAATGTACTTAAGAATCCTGATTTATTTAGATAATAAGCTTTGAAGTGTCTTTTATAGGGTAGTGGATTGATTATTAGTTATGGCTAGATTTTTGGACCTAAATAATCTTTTAAAAATATTTAGGGTAAAACCTCATACTCATAAAAATTCAGGAACCTCTAGTGTGTGGCCACTATAATTTTTTATAATTTTTTATAAAAATAAATTATATAAATAAATGTAATCATATTTTTATAATTTTTTTTAAAATGTTGATTTAATAAAGAAGAGAGAAATAAGATGATTAATTTTAATTATAAAATTTACATTGGGTAAAAATAGTCTGAGAACATAATGGAAAAATGCAAGACAGAGTGGTATTCCCTCAAATACTCAACCAGCATTTATGTAAGCATAGATTAGAGTTACTCAAAGTTTTAGTTGATCTCTCAAATTCCAAGGCTAATTCCCCACACTATTGAACAGGAAGGAAATCCATAATTTCTCAATAGAGAGACAAAGTAATTCCCAGGAGATAACCTTGCTTTTTGTCTTGAATTTTTTATGGATATATTAAAAGTTGTTTCATTTAGAGGCTATTAAGAGGTCATATAAGAATGAGACAATACATGGAGCAATGGTAGTTTCTCTCTCAAACTTCTGACAGGATTTCATCTGTAAAGAATCAAAGTCAGATTCAAAAACTTCCAATTCTAATGCTTAAACAATGTGAAAATTACAGTATTTTCTACTCCTTGTTTTTTATCTATTTTTGTTTTAATTTAATTTTATAATTTTCAAACTTGCTTGGAGGAAGGATTTTGAATGTACTTCTAATAAATAAATGATGCTATTTGAGGTGGTGTGTTGTGGTTAGTTTTGTGCACTACGTATTCAGAATCTGAGTTCTGTTCTCCTGTCCAGACTGCAACCTGATCATGGGGCACTGTATTAACCAATATGCTGTGAAGAATGTTCCCCATTAGTCCCTGATTGGTTTTAAAAAAAAAGGCTAGAGCCTATGAGTAGGCAGACAGGATAGGAAAGTGAAACTTAGAATTTAGTAAGGGATATCAGTAGAGACCATGAGGGAGAAGGAGGAAGAGAAGAGGTCATCATGATGCAGGATGGACCATGAGCACATGGCTAAGAGAAGCTCACTCTGAGGACACACATGGAGAAGAGCAAGCCAGTTAAGATGCTAATAGCATGTAACACGGGGCCTATGGCTGGGATGTAGGTTTGAATAGTTCAGAGTCTGCCCAGTCTAGGCTTATAGCTTGTTAATAAAAGGTTCAGGTTTCTGTATCTTTTATTTGAGAGATATGCAGGCTAGAGTAAGTGGTGCAAAAACCCCCCAAAATATTTCAATAGTGGTGTGTATCTAAGTACACCTGAGTGTAACCTTTTACATTGTATATCCAAGAATCTCTCAAAATTATTGTTCTCTCTCTCTCTCTCTCTCTCTCTCTCTCTCTCTCTCTCTCTCTCTCTCTCTCTCCTTCCCTCCCTCTCTCTCTCTCCCTCTCTCTCTCTCCCCCACAAAGGAACTTCTACTGTATTCTTAAGTAAACGCCTAGGAGATCAGGAAATTCTTCCCCTATTTAAGAGTATCTTCACAGTGGATACTATTGTTAATCAGGTTGTATGTCTGTTACACTCTTTGTCAATACACTAGAAAGAGCCAAAAGTTCATGCACACAAAGGAATAATGACAAATTGATAATTACATTAGGGAATAAAGCTACTTTGCTACAGAACTTTGCACTATAAATGATGTAATGAAATCATTCAGGGACAAAAATGACTAACAAGTCCACACATATAAAAGAGGTTTCCTGTTTTGTCTACAGTGATACATCCTCCTGACTCTTATTCTTTCTACATTCAGGGAGTGTAAATAATGTAAATGTCTTTTGTGTACTAAGGTACTTCTCCTGGAGAAAACAGGGAAACACAATAAGCTAACAAAACCTACAAATCTCCAGATGTTCAGGAAAGTTTTAAGACTCACCTGGCCTTCCTTGAGGTTATATAAATAGCAACTTCTTTCTGGGTAGGAGAGGCTCTCTTCAAGGGAAATGTTCAGGAAGATTCAGCTAAACAGGTTTGGGGAGTCATTTCTCATTCTGGAGTGAACGTTTCAGGGAAGCAGCTGCCCTTGAATTACCTATGCCCTTTGAAATACTTGCTCCTGAACACATGAGTATCCTATTCTTTCATCATGCTGGTCACGAGGAGAATGAAGTCTCTAGTCTTTTGTCAGTGCAACATTTTTGATGAATAGGTGTTCTGTTTTACATTGTTTCAAGGAAAATCACACAACAGTTTTCGCTCTCATTTCATAAATGCACAGGCCACTTTGCAGCTTTGACCTTCTCAACCTTTTCTACATATGAACACATCCAAATATAACCACTCAGAAAACTGGTTTAGCTCTTTGTTCCTTACATAGATAGAATTTGCTATTTATTTTGATCTATCTTCTTGGAGTTATTGATTTACAGAAGCATGTATTTATTTAGTCAGTGTCTGGATATGTAGTTCAGGCTGATCTAGTCTTTGCACTCTTCATGTACACAGCAAGAGCTAGGATATCAAGTGTGTGCTACCATACATGGTATGCATTTAAAAAAAGTATACATTATTTTGCAATATTTTTTGTTTTCATACTAAAGATGAGTAGAAAGTACAGTATAAATCTATTAACTTTCACTTGACTCATAATGCATTTGTATCAAGTAACTGCTCCAGAATGGAGCCCATCTTGTAGGAGACAGACCAAGTTTGATACAGTAATTATCATCCAAAGTCCATAATTAAATTGTGAATACCTAGATGCTATAATTTTTTGGGTGTTGATAAGTATGCAACACAAATAGTATAATTCCCTAAACAAATCTCCTGCATCTCACTTATTATTTTCTACCCTCAAACCCCACTAACCATGAATAATTTTAAGCACCATAGTTCACTGCTTCTGAAGACCATATATTTAGAATCATGCAATATATTTGTACAATTTTCAGATTGACTCTTTTTTTTTTTTACTTTGAGCTTCCTCTGTATGTTTCTGTGATTTGACCCATTTCACCTTCTAATTGAAGAAAATTCCTTTGTGTCAATGTGTGAAGGATTATTTATACCTTTACATACTGAAAGATACTTTAGATTCCACACTCCCATGTTCTCCTCCTTCTTAATAAACATCTTTACATATAAGAGTGCAAGTTTGGTGAGGGCATTTAGCTTCACTTTATTAGGTAAGTTACAGTGAGTACACTTGTTAGCTCACGTCAGAATATGCTTTATGACTTTTTTTTCTGAACTTTTAAACGTATGATCTTAAAGGCACAGGCACTTAAAATCGCTTAACAGAAAAGAAAAATTCAACAGAATAACTAGATAGTCTGCAAATATTCAAGAAATACACACAGACAATACACACAAGAAAGGCTCAGTATTCAAACTATGCTAAGAATTTACATGGCCACAGGCATATGGTAAAAATTCAGCAGCATAAACCATAAAGAAACTCAATATAAACCAACATTATATACCAAATTATAGCTGGTAAAATAACTATTACCAAAAAAAGGGAAATAAAAGGAGTGTTTAGAAGGATGTTAGCGAAAAGGAGTATTCTATGTTTACAGAGACATTACAAAATAAAATAAGAAATTCCATCATTCTTAGGAATAGTTAGCTAACACTAAACAAACTTAGTGGTAATTCTATAGAGTTTTGTTTCCTTTTGCTTTGTTTAGGCATTGTGGTTGTGTATGAATGTATGGGGGATTACTGCTTCATCTTATTTTATTTATATTTTAATTTTTTGATTTTGATTCTTTTTTGTAAAGAGAGAAAGAAAGGGTATGGAGTTGGGTAGGTGGGGAAATAGGAATAATCTGGAATGATTTGAAGGATAGGAAAGCCATGATTAGAATATATTGTATGAAAAACATTTCAAACAGAAGGGAAAAATAAAACTATTATGTAAGTTAACTGTGTCCATATGCTGAGTACATACTCAAAGGGAAAGAAATCTTTGTATTAAAAGATACCATACTCCCCATGATACGTACAGAATTTTCACCTTAGTCAACATGTTCAATCAGTCTAGATTTTATTTCATTCTCTCTCTCTCTCTCTCTCTCTCTCTCTCTCTCTCTCTCTCTCTCTCTCTCTCTTTCTGCCTCTCTCTCTTTCTGTCTCTCTCTCTTTCTCTCTCTCTCATTAACTTTATATTGCAGTTGCAGAGCCACGACTGCTCCTAGTCTTCCATCTTTACACAACCCCTCATCTGTCGTGATTACCTGCCAGCAGGAAGGACAACTACAACAGCAGGATTCTTCTCAACCACACTTTATTAGGAGCGCCCAAGTTTTATGCGAGAGAAGGACCCCGCCCTCTGGAGTGGTCGGCTTATAAACCCTATTGTGTGGATGTGTCGAGGCCTGATTGGCTCAGCAGTGTCTGCTGACCACTGTGTCACCCATTTGGAGAGGGTGCAGCAGGAAAGGCAAGCATACGCAGGTGTGCAGAGTAAACATGCCTATGTGGCTGGCGTTGCACAGATGTACGGAGTTTACATGGCTGGTGTTAGCGGCGAGTGCCCAACAGCGCCCAACACTCATCCCCACCTTCTAAACCCTTTTTATCAAGTTGCTGTAGACTAGTCACATCCTCTTCCACTAGACCAGACAAGGCAGCCCAGTTAAGGGAATGGGATCCACAGGCAGGCAACAGAGAAATGGGCAGCCCCAACTACAGCTATTGGGGTACTCTCGTGAAAACCAAGCTACACATCTACTAGATATTTCCGAGGACCTAAGTCCAGCCCATGCTTGCTTTTTGCTTGGTGGTCCAGTCTATGGGTGCCTCCAAGGGTCCAGGTTAGTTGACTCTGTTGGCGTTTTTGTGGAGTCCCTATCCCCTTCAGGTCCCTCAACCTTTCCCCCAACTCTTCAAGACTACCTGGGCCTGTGGATCTTCACATCTGTTTCCATCAGCTGCTGGGTGGAGCCTCTCAGAGTACAGTTATGCTAGGCTGCTGCCTGCAAGCACAATAGAGTATCATTAATAGTGTTAGGGATTGGTTTTGGGCCATTCATTGGTTGATCATGCCCTCTGTCTTTGTTCTATCTTTTATGCAGGCTATATTCTAGGTTGAAAAGTTTGGTGGGTTGGTGTCCTTAGTTGAGTGGATACAAACTATGTCCATTTATATAACAAATAAACTTTTTGTTTTGTTTTGCTCTTATATTTTATTTTTCGTTTGTTTTTTTTTTTTGTTTTGACTTTTTTGTTTTGAGACAGAGAAATAAATAATCTTACGTTTGAAGGGTAGGTAAGTACTTAGGGAGGATCTGGCTGGGATGAGTTGAAAAAATGGAAATGCAGAGTTAATTAATTATAGTTTATATAGCTATAAACTATATTGTTATAGTTTATTACATTATAGTTTATGATATAAAAATATTTTAATGTAAAAAATAGCTGAAATTTATTCAGTCATTTTATAATATAAACAGAAATGCTTAATTATGTAAAATTACTATTATAATCATTAATTTTTTATGCTAAGACACACTGAATTTTAAAACATCATTTTATTAACATTATTATATACTATAATATATAAGATCTTATATCAACATGAAAATAATAGTAGTAAATGTTTACACAAATATACATATTTTAAAGATTATTTTCCATATGTTGAGTTCAGATGGCTAGAGAGAATTCAGCTCTGCAACAATGAAACTTATACGTTTGAAATTTATATAAAATTATTTATCTCAGAAAGGATTCTTTACCTGACAATGATATTTTTACGTATAATTAACTGGAAATTTTGCTGTAAAATATGTTGCAATTACCCTTAAAATACAAATAAGAAACACTAAGGAGATCATAAGATATAACTGCAGAAAAACAGCCAGATATCGTCTTTTATTACTGTAATCCCTTCAGTCAGAAGGCTGAGGCAGGAGGATCACCATGAATGTAAAAAGGAAAAGAAAGTGAAAAAAAGGAGAAAATAAAGGAAAAAATTCACAATCAATATTATCTAGCATTAACTTATGTTTTCTAATAACTCTGTTAAATGATATGATATTCTCACTTTTCCTAAGTTTCAGACCAGGTCAACTCCAAAACCAATGCTCTGTCTTTGACCCTTCCTTTGTTTTCATGTTTTAAGAGAAGCCACTATTTTCTTTAGTAACTAATATTATCCCCAACTCAGGAGAATATTTTTATACTCAAGGTTTTTCTCAAGGCTATCTTGACCTCCTTGTTCCTGAAGCTGTAGATCAAAGGATTGAGCATAGGTACCACAATGGTGTAGAATACAGTGGACACTTTCCCTTGATCCATGGACAAAACGGAGGAAGGATGAAGGTACATAAATGCCCCTGACCCAAAGAAAACAGAAACCACAATAATATGTGAGCTACAGGTGCTGAAGGCCTTGGACCTTCCTTCAGTGGAATGGATGTGAAGGATGCTAGAAAGAATGAATGTGTAAGAAACAATGATGGTGATGCTGGGCACACCTACATCAAACCCTACAACGATGAATACTACAAGCTCATTGATATAAGTGCTGCTGCAGGAAAGCTCTAGCAGAGGAAGGATGTCACACATGTAATGGTTGACAGTGTTGTCCTTACAGAAGGTCAGCCTCAGCATGCATCCTGTGTGGGCCCATGCACCAATAAATGCTCCCACATATACAATGAGAGTCAACAGAGAGCAGACCTGAGGGGACATGGTAACAGTGTACAGCAGGGGCTTACAGATGGCCACATAGCGATCATATGCCATCACTGTCAACACATAGCATTCTGCACTGACAAAGAAGCAGTAGAAATAGAGCTGAGTCATGCATCCTTCATAGGAAATTGTGTTCCTCTCAGAAACAAAGTTTACCAACAGTTTTGGGGTGATGACAGTAGAGTAACAGAGATCAATGAAAGATAAATTAAAGAGGAAGTAGTACATAGGAGTGTGAAGAGGGGAATTCATTCCAATCAGAGTGAGCAAGCCCAGGTTTCCTGCCACTGTGATAACATAGATGCCTAGGAAGAGGAAGAAGAAGGGAAAATGGGTCTCTGTATATTCTGTTAAGCCAACGAGGATAAACTCAGTAATGAAGGAAATATTTTTAGTGTCCATTCTCTTCTACCAGGATCTGAAAGACAGAAGTCATGGTCAGAATTAGGAAAACTTGCTATATCTAGTAATTTTGCATCTAGCAGCTAAGAGCCTCTGCTGAAACTTGGCTATTTTGTGGTTTTATTGCTGCTCTTATGAGAGAGACATGTGTGGAAGGTTAAGCAAAGTGAAAACATATGGAATAAATGTGCCAAGAACATTCACAGGCATTCTCTTTTTTGTTTCTATTTGTTTTTAGCATTCCAATTTATGTGTATCAACCTTCACTCACTACATTCTAGATACCCTGCATTGACAGCCAACTAAGACTGTCATTTAGGATGGAGACCTTAAGAATGAGCTACAACAGAGACTGAAAGAAGTCTTTTGGCTTCCCAAGCATGAGTAGGAAGCATTAAGTTGGTTGGAAATCTGAAGTATCCTTCAATAAAATTCTCGGATTTAAAGACATTCCTGAGACATGGCAAACTTTGAACCTACATTCCTCTTATAAGAACCTTTCAACCATCTACACTTCATGCTTAAATCTGGCACAGCAGTAAGGTACATGAAAGCATAATGATAATGCTTACCCTTCTGTCTAGAGGACTCAGAACTTTGCTTGTAATCTGCTCTTTGCCTTTAGTCTCTTCAGGGAAACAACTCTGCTTTGAAGGAAGAGGTAGTTTGTCCCTTGCCTCCTGAGCATTTGTAAATCTCAATCTATGACTTTATCCAAGAGTTAAATAAAGACCATCATTTTTTTTATTAATATGATTCTCACCACCATTTACCATATCACAGAACAGAAATCTAAATAACACTCATTTCTTGTCTCAACATAATACCAAGAAGAGTTATGTAAATTATTTTATGTGAGTGCCATTATCTTTATGACTTGATATAGAGACCTCTCCAGGATCCTACTCCTTAATTAACATCCTTTAGAAAGAACATGTCTAAGACATTATTTATAAAGTAATGAAGATGATTTCACTCTGGTACCCTTTGAGATAATATTTAACTCTAATTTTACTTCTGGGATTGTGTATTCCCTAGGGCAGATGAGGTAGAAAACTTTCCACTTCCCTTGTCTTTCTCATTGTGTTCCTTTGGTTTATAGCTACACATGTAAACATATGACTAATGACTCATAAGCAATTACCAAAATATCAGAGGCTCCTGCACATCTTTCTACATGTAATAGCTTCATATATGATGCATGATACTTTGTGTCTATTACTTCCTTCTTATTTTGACTTAGTACTTTCCCTGGCCAGTTCCCTCCATACTAATCTCCCCTAATTATAAATGTTTTTATCTTAGCATATACATTCTATACTTTTCTTCCCTTCTCATACAACTAAGTATTGTTATTGAACTTTGTACTTGATTTACAAAGTATACAGTTGTTCTTTAGTTTTATTATTTAAAAGGACTTAATCAAAATGTCACAACATTGTAACATAAGCAACTAATCCTTGTTGGCTTGAACACTATTTTCCATTTTGTAATGAAAAAAATTATACACTCAGATTTCTCTACAGACACACACACACACATTTGTATACATATATCATATATATATAAAAGAACAATTAATGAAAAAAAGAGGACACGAATATTGAAAAGACCTAGGTGAGGTTTATGAAAAGGCTGGTGAGGAATGAGAAGGAAGAAATTCTGTAACTATATCTCAAAAATTTTGAATTAGCAATTTTTAAAGTATGACAATCTAGTAAATGACATATTCCTACTCATTTGTATCAAATTCCTATCTGTTACGATCTTTAATAATTTTTATAAATCTGTAATCTTATGAAATGTTTTTATATGCCTTGCCTTCTTATTTCCTTTCCCCATTTTGTTGGGATCATTCTCTCTTTGTACAATATAAGAAAGAAAATCCAGGATGCTAAATGTCACTTGCTGTCAAACTTTCTTAAGTCATCACCAGTACATTGGAGCTACATAATTTCATATTAAGCAAAAGTTTTAAATTCCTAGAGTCAAATATGTCCCAAATACTATTTGAACAATGTATACAATTACCTTAAAAACTACCAACAAATAATGTATTTTTATTTTAAAATGAAAATTATGTGGTCTCAAGCTTCTTAGGTCATGAGACATATAGAGTCTGAGTCATTCCCTTCCAATAAAGCTCCAGGTCAACCTCTGATGTTTTCATTCAGGAGGCAGTGGATGAAAAGAAAAAAGTAAGTCCTGATTTTCCTTTACATTTTCTGTTCAGTTCCTTTGTACCCTTGTATATATCAGAAATTTTAATTTTAGTTTTAAAAAAGAATCTTAGATATACATACTGATGTTTGTAATGAACAAAATTTACAGTATCTCTACATAAATTCTCCCAATACCGCTAGATCAAAGCCAAACTTGAAAAAGATACTATTAACTTTTGATAGCTAAATTTTATGTTTAAACAAGTTCTAAATATAAGACTACTGCTTTTGTTTTCACCAATACAAACTTCTTAGAGTTCATGCCTCCCTGACAAAGGCTTCATGTGTGTGTGTGTAAGCTTGACCTCAAGTCCTCACACTTGGGTAGCAAGCACTGTACTGATTTTAACTAATCCCTCAGCCCTGGATTGCCTTTTTCTAAGTAAGTCTGATGTAGTTTTGTCTCAAAGACTAGAACATTTCACTGTTACATTGAACAGTAAGGAGTTAATGATTTGCTGAGATTTGCTGGACAAAATGTCTTTGGACATTGAAATCTCATTGTGGAGATGCATTAGAGCCTGAGCTTGGGGCATCATTCTTCTTAAAAGAAAAGTATAGTATATGAGGAATCATGAAGTTGAAGCATACTAAATAGGTTTTACAGGTTAGAGTTAGTGGCTCCTGGAGTACTGTGTGCCTTTTAGGTCTTAAGATACTGAAGCATTCCCACAGTATGGTGGTGGTGGTATGGTGGTGGTGGTATGGTGGTGGTGGTATGGTGGTGGTGGTATGGTGGTGGTGGTATGGTGGTGATGGTGGTGATGTGTGGGACCATAAAAGGCAGCCTGTTTTCTGGTTGAGCTAGGTTAAAACCCTGGAGACCCATCAGATAACTCTGCAAGGGATGGAAGGAAGTTTGCCATGCTCTCAGACACTAGGCTCCTGACACAAGGCCCAGCTCCATAATTCTGTGGTCATCAACTATATAGGACAACTCCCCATGTTCCTGGTATTCTGTCTGGGCTCTACCCCTACAGTTACCTGGCAACAGCCAGGTAAGCCCAACCCACTATAAAAGGAACTGCTTGTCCCCTCCTCTCTCTCTTACTCTTACTCATGCTTCCCACTTGCTTCTCTCTTGCCCTCTTGCTCCCCCTCTCTGTATTCCCCCTCCTCTCCACATGTCCATGGCCAGCCTCTACTTCCCTACTTTCTCCCTCTCTCTGTTTTTCTCCAATAAACACCTTATAACCATGGGCTGTCTCTTCTCATCGAGATCCACTGTGCAGGAGCAATGGAGCAGGCCTTCCTCTAAAGAGCTGTGTCTAACCTCCAGCAGGAGGCCTCCAGTGCTCTCAAACACAGCTTCTGCCAATCCAAGTCAAGCCACCCAGAGCAAGCCAAGGACTCTTGTCCCGGTGGGACCCAGATGGAGCTCTCTCCTCCCGCCCTTTTCCCTTTGGCCCTAGGATAGTGCCCATCTATGGGCCCTCACTCTCTTCTCAGCTCTTCTGTAACATTCAGTGGCATCTGTGGTTTCCAAGAACTAGAACCTGTCATTCTTGGCCTCCTTGCAGGCCCTGGAACCCTGAACCAGACTCCAGCAGTTCTGCTGGGACCCCAGACGAGTGCCCCTAGCCCTGTGGCAGGACCCCATGTTAACCCATAGTGATGAAGGTAAAGCATTAAGGCAAGTTTGTGTTTCTCTGTATATTTCGTTAGTATTCAAAGAAGCATGGAAGATTGACAGAACACATGGTCTTAGACATTAATCTTGTATATACAGTAAAATTTGCAAATATCATTGTATCCTGGCAATGACATCTTTATTGATCATGGCAATTGCCACTATATTCTGATAAAAGGATAAAAAGGCTCATGAATTTCAATAAAATTGTCAAAGTTTCAGTGTTGCTGCGGGCTCTCCAATTGGCCTGAAGTTAGTTATTTGAGGCCAAATCAGGTGACTTGGTCTGCTTAGTAAGCTTGGATATATACAGAAATAGAACTACCTACAATGTTTAAAGTCTCTCTCAGAGCTAATTTAGCCATTGTTTGCATCAAGTTTGGGATAACATGCCAGCAGAAGGAGGAAGAAAGCTTGACATCATTTCTTTTGGCATTTCCCAAGTGTTAGCTCTGCACTCGTTAGGGAAATTCCTGCTTCATAAATAATGATCCTGCTACTCATACATGACATAGCTGTTAGCGACAATGAATAAATTGAAGACAGATTGGTTCTTGGCACTCTTATCCTAAAATCTTCAGGTTTGAACAATGAATAGCAAATTGACCTATTGTTTCCAAACATGAAAATAGGAAAAATGGTTTTAGCAAATAAAAATGTTTTGGGATAGCCGGGAGGTGGTGGCACACACCTTTAATCCCAGCATTTGGGAGGCAGAGGCAGGCGGATTTCTGAGTTCGAAGCCAGCCTGGTCTACAGAGTGAATTCCAGGACAACCAGGGCTACATAGAGAAACCCTGCTCAAAAAAAAAAAAAAAAAAAAAAAAAAAAAAAACGAAAAAAAATATTTTGGGATATAAATAAGATATACATAATTAAAAAAAAGTAGCATACTCAAGAAAATATGGTCAAAAGTGTCCCTACATCACATATTTCAGTATACAAGTCTCTTATTTTAAATGTATTGATTTATAATTATTTTTATGCCTTTCATATTTGTCTGAATCAGAAAGCACATAAGCTTGACCAATGGACATCATTGTTAATACTCATCCCTTTTACTGACTATGGGTATATGTAGTGCATGTGGATAGTTTTTGCACACATATTTGTATGTAGATATGAAGGACCGAGGGGGACATCTAGTGGCCTGCCTTATTTGACTGAGACAAGACTCATTTCCTGGGACTTTGTGTGTTAGCCAGCTAAGCAATACTCCTGACCCTTCCTGTACCAGTAAGGGTTTACAGGCACATCCAGTGCCATGTCCAGCTCTTGACGTGGATTCTTGTGATTTGAACTCAGGTCTTCATGCTTGCACAATAAATACAACGACTTACTGGATTATCTCTATAGTCCAATAATGATGGAGAGATCACTGTTGATAAATTGGCGTATGTTCTGAGTTTGAATTTCTAATACACATATAAAAATATAAATGTGGTAGTATGTTCTGTATGTAATCTCAGAAAACTGAGACTGAAAGAGCTCTGAGGACTGCTAGCCGTCCCACCTACCAGCTGGTGAGTTCCAGGTTCAGAAAGACCCCGTCTGCAAAACAAGCTTAAAAGAAATTGGGACACACATATGCACACAAACGAAGAGGGTAAACACAGAAAGGTGAACTTCTTGTGATTTAATCATGCAATATGTACTATTTTGAAAAATTAACCATAAAGATATTTTAACATTAATAAGAAAGCTCATACTTTTAGATGTACAATAAAAATGTTCTACCTAATTAAAGATGGAAAATAGGTTTTCCTGATAATTACCTGACTTTTTTAAATCATAGGATGGTCATGAATGAATTCCATGAATTCAACCAAGTATATTATGGTCAGAGAGTAATGAGGTTAGAAATAATAGAGGTTGGGTTATGGATGTCCCGTCCTCATCCCCTAGGCTATATTTAAACTCCATCTGCACTCTTCCTTTTAGTGAAATCCTGTATATATAACAATTTCAAGTCAAGTTTCTTAATTGTTTTAGTAGCAATTCTATGCTATGATACCTTCTTGTCCCCAAAACCACACTCTGACAGAGCATCTCTTCATTTGAATTCCATTTTCTGTTCTAAGATACTCATACTCTCAAATACAATTTCCTGTAAATATTTCAAATGTTTTTTTTAAAAAGCAAAACAAAAACAAAACAAGTTCTAATGTGGGCCAGTTATTGTCTGACTATACTGTTCAGAATCTACTGTGACCAAAACCTTTAGAAGATTCATTTCACTGGGAAGCAAAGAAAAAATTTCAAACTTGAAATATTACAGCATCTTTCCTATTTGTGAAATAAAATTAAAACAGTAGGTAGAAGGTATATTTGAAAGGATATCTCTGATATTTAGGCACTGACAACTTTAAAATTGTTGTGATTTTAAATACTTTGTGTGTGTGTCTCTGTGTGTGTCTCTCTCTGTGTGTGTATATGTGAGTGTGTGTGTGTGTTTGGGAAAGATCAACAAGACAAAAAGTCTACAAAAATATTGAGTTATATTGTATTGGCCTAGTCATGGTTTCTCTTTGGAAGTATATAGTTAATATTTCCACTGAGATGCCATTGGAGAAAAATATTTTATTCTTTGCAAATAAGTACCGACAATTGCAGATAGCTTCTTCATTAGGCATAGTAGGCCATGTCCACTTCCCCCTGTTAGTGCTGAAGCATGGACTTTTTGAACCTGTGTAAACCCTGTGAATGCTATCACAGATAAATCCATGTCTGCATCAGTCCTGCTCATACTGTTTCCTTGGAGTAATTCATCACCTTTGGTTGTTACGATCTTTCTGCAATCTTTGATCAAGCTTCTTGAGCTCTGAGTGGACGGATTTGATGAAAATATCCCAGTTAAGACTGAGTGTTTCAAAGTCTCTTGCTCTTGTCCAGAGAATTTTTATTTCTTACAAATGAGTCTATTGACCTGTGGTCTGTTATTTCTTTTCTCTTCCTGAATCTGCCTCTCAACTCTCAGAGATGAAGGAGAGGGAGGAATGGGAGGAGGGGCACTGGAAGGGAGGCATTGGGAGGAGAATGGGGTGTGCATTTGGGATGTAAAATGAATGAATAAATAAATAAATAAATAAATAAATAGGAATAGATACAGAAAATATGATTCATTTACACAATGGAGTGCTACTCAGCTATTAAAAAAATGACTTCATGAAATTTACAGGCAAATGGATGAAACTAGAAAATATCAACCTGAGTGAGGTAACTGAGTCCCAAAAGAATATACATAGTTGTACTCACTGATAAATGGATATTAGAAAAAAAAAAAGCTTGAGATACCCCTGATACAACTCCAGACCATGTGAAGCTCAAGAAGGAAGACCAAAGTGTGGATGCTTCAGTCCTACTTAGAAAGGTGAAGAAAATAATCTCTGGAGGAAGAGGGAGGGAGGTTTCTGGGAGGCAGAGATGAGCAGGAGGGAAAAGGTGGGGCAGGATCAGGTATGAGAGGAGACAGGGAGATGTACAGAGGGTCAGGAATTTGAATGGAGGAGTATAGCAGTGGGGTAGGGGAACTGGTGCCAGACACTAGGAAATCCCAGATTCCAGAGACCCAAGAAGTTCTCAGGACTCAAACGGGATGACATCTGAAATACAAAGGGGAGCAAGAACCTGTAGTGACCATATGGAGAGGTTAGGCATGGCTGCTGGTTTAGGGATGGGACCAACCCACCCTTCTCAATGGATGAAATGATGAAACTCAAGGCTGAAATAAAACAGAAACAAAAATCCAAAATAATACAGAGAATCAGTTAATCAGAGTTGGTTCTTTGAGAAAAATCAATAAGGTAGACAAACCCTCTTCCAAATTAATGAAAAGGCAGAGAAGAAGGACAAAATTCACAAAATTAGAGACAAAAAAATGGGATATAGGAAAAGATACTCAGAAAATCCACAGAATCATAAGAACATACTTTAAAACCTCTACTCCACCATATTGCAAAATCTAAGAGGAACAAATAATTTTGTTGATATATAACACCTATTAAAGTTAAGTCAAGATCAATTAAATGGAAGACCTACAATTCCTAGTGAAATAGAAGAAATCACGAATAATCTCCAAAACAAAAATTTCCCAGGGCCAGATAATTTTAGTGCAGAGTTCTATCAGACTTCAGAAAAAAAGTAAAGCCAACATTTTTCAAATTATTCATCAAAATAGAAAAATAAGAAACATTGCCTAATTCTTTTTATGAAGTCACAATTGCCCCAATTCCTAAACCACATAAAAACCCAACAAAGAAAGGGATTGATAGACGAATTTCCCTCATGAACATTCATACAAAACTTTTCAACAAAATACTTACAAACAGAATATATGAAGACACAAAAAAGATCATCCATCATGATTAAGTAGGCTTATCTCAGAGATGTAGGGATAGTTCAATATAGGAAATCAATAAATGCGATACTCCACATAAAAAGACTGACTAAAAAAAAAAACCACATAATTATCTGATTAGATACAGAAAATGTCTTTGACAAAATCTAACACCCCTTCACTATAAAAGTTCTGGAAAGACTATGGAAATGAGAAACATATCTCAGCATACTAAAGATAATTTATTACAAGCCCACAATCAGCATCAAACTACACTAAAATAAAGTAAAACAGTTCCACAAAAACCAGAAACAAGACAAAAGTTTCAATTTTCTCCATACCTTTTCAATATAATACTTGAAGTCTTAGCAAACCAATTAGGCATCTAAGATCAAGGAAATAAATTGGGAAGAAGACAAAGTATCTTTATTTGAAGATGATGTGATTGTATGCACAGGTGAAGCTAAAAAAAAGAAAAAAAACTCCATTAAGAAATTCCTGCAGCACATAAACACTTTCAGCAAAGTATTAAGATACTAATACACCATAATCAGTATCAAAGAAAAATCATATGTCAATAGGAAAGTGGACTAAGAATGATCAGGGAAATAATATGCTCAGAAACAAAATCAAAATATCTTGGTATAAGTCTCACTAAGCATTTGAAAAGCTTGGTTTTTTTTCTTTTTCTTTTTTTATTGGTTTAAGTTTTATTGCATTATGATGAGAAAAGATACATGATTTCAATTTATCTGAACTTTTTAACATTTTAAAACATATTTTAGTAAATAGAATTACATCATATTCTTCTTTCCTTTTTGTACTTCTCCAGAGACCCCCCAATACCTACAATACCTTTTTATCATATACTTTAAAATTTATAAAACATTATAACAATAAAACAGTATTATAAAACTGTTTGTTATAAAACAACGATCAATTTAACAGTCTTATGCAGATTCTTGTCTACAGCAATACTGAAAATACGTATGTTTTTCTCAATATAAATTTTAAATAACTCAAAACATATTAACTGTATATTTTAAAATAATATGGCACTACTAGTATTTTTAAATAAACATATATATAAAGTCATTTTGTTTGTTTGTTTTGTATTTAGTAGAGCTTAAAATCGTGGCTCTTACTGTGGTACAAAGCCAAAATAAGAACAATTTTAGACATTGGATTTCATTGTAATAAGGCTGTACTTCAATGACCCTCACATCACCAAAGGATTTTACCTCCATCATAGCTAAGCTGAAAGTTGACAGTTGTGCTGCACAAAGGAGTGTATTGTAGGCATGATTTTTGGATACAGACTTCCTGCTATGGTCAAAGCTAATTGACTTGAGTGAGTGACTTTATTCTCAGGCCACAGAGAACAGGTTACATTCATTTATGAAATGATGTGTGTATTAACATCTCAATATGCATAAAGTCATTCACCAACTGTTTCAATGAACAATGGTTCTGCTTGGAGGGTAGCACAGACATTAGATGAGGGTAAGAATCTGATTCATTGGCTGTGATAATTTGGAAAAGTATTCATCTCAGAAAAAGAGTAACTTATAAAGTCCTCTTCTTCAAGTTTGATACAATACTTACAAATGTCAAGCAAAGCATTCAGTCTCACTCTTTGTTGTTCTCTTACAAGCCACCTCCCAAGTTAATTATCTGTTTGTTTTGGCTGTATAAATACTTTTGAAACATGTAAGCAGTTCTGAAAACAATAGTATAGTGTAAAAACATGAAATAAACAATACTACTAATAGAGAGACTGAGTAGGATAAGCATGATTTCAAAACCATTATGTGGTACACAGCAGGACACAGTCACATACAAACAAGCAGAAGGTGTATATGGATTGTACAATATTGGACCTATTACTCCAATTACCAAATTAGAGAGACCATTGGATGTCAGTCAACAAATTTCTAATTCCTCATATTTTTGGATTTAAGTTGATTAGGATATGTTGGTAATATTAATTTTCATATTGAGATATTAAGAAAAAGTAATTGCTACTTCCTGTTGTTTTTGTTGTCAGAGGTGGAATTATGTTTGTGTGGGTTTGTTGAAAGATTACTTTCTTACTTCTTCTAGGGTGTAGTTTTGCTCCTCATGTTGGTGTTTTCCATCTATTATCCTTTGTAGGTCTGGATATGTGGAAAGATATTGGGTAAATTTCGTTTTGTAATGGAATATCTTGTTTTCTCCATCTATGGTAATTGAGAGTTTTGCTGGGTATAGTAGCCTGGGCTGGCATTTGTGTTCTTGTAGGGTCTGTATGACATCTGCCCAAGATCTTCTAGCTTTCATAGCCTCTGGAAAGAAGTCTGCCGTAATTCTGATAGGCCTGCCTTTATATGTTACTTGCCTTTTTTCCATTACTGCTTTTAAAATTCTTTCTTTGTTTAGTGCATTTGGTGTTTTTATTATTATGTGATGGGAGAAATTTCTTTTCTGGTCCAGTCTATTTGAAGTTCTGTAGGCTCCTGGTATGTTCATGGGCATATCTTTCCATAGGTTAGGGAAGTTTTCTTCTATAATTTTGTTGAAGGTATTTACTGCCCTATTACATTGGGAGTCTTCACTCTCTTCTATACCTATTATCCTTAGGTTTAGTCTTCTCATTGCATCCT
>NW_022196906.1:32843143-32861057 GCF_008632895.1 Mastomys coucha | reverse complement strand
TTCTATCTCTTGTATTCTGTTGGTGATGCTTGCATCTATGACTCCTGATTTCTTTCCTAGGTTATCTACCTCCACAGTTGTCTCTCTTTCTGATTTCTTTATTGTTTTTATTTCCATATTTAGATTCTGGATGGTTTTGTTCATTTCCTTCACCTGTTTGATTATATTTTCCTGTAGTTCTTTGAGGGATTTTTGTGTTTCCTCTATAAGGGCTTCTAGCTGTTTACCTGTGATCTCCTGTATTTCTTTGAGGGAGTTATTGATGTCTTTCTTAAAATCCTGTATCACCATCATGAAAAGTGATTTTAGAAATGGATCCTGCTTTTCTGGTGTGATGCTGTGTCCAGGACTTGCTATGGTAGGGGAATTGGCTTCTGATGATGCTAAGTAACCTTGGTTTGTGTTGTTTATTTTCTTATGCTTGCCTCCTACCATCTGGTTATCTCTAGTGCTACCTGCCCTTGCTAAATCTGACTGCAGCCTGTCCTTCCTGTGATCCTGGTTGTGTCAGAACTCCTCAGAGTCAAACTGCCTCTGTAATCCTGTGATTCTGGGATCCTGTGATCCTGGGCTTGTTAGAGTGCCTGGGAGTGAAGCTTCCTCTGGGTGCTTTGGGACTGGCTGTGGAGTTTGTGCCCAAGATCTGCTCAGGGCACTGTCCCAGACAGACCAGAAGGAACCAGTTCCACTGGGCTGGTGGAGTTCCTGTGTGCTTGAGTCCTGCTGGTCCCAGTTACTCCTGGTATTGGGACAGATGTTGGGTCCTCCTCCCCTCTGATCCTGGGGGTGTTAGAGTGCCTGGGAATGGAGCTTCCTCTAGGTGCTGTGGGACTGGCTGCAGAGTTTGCATCCAAGGTCTGCTCAGGGTACCAGGGCACTGGCCCAGATAGACTGGAAGCAACCCAAGCCACTTGGCTGGCAGAGTTCCTGTGTGCCTGGGTCCCACAGGTCCCAGCTGTTCCTAGTGTTAGGAGAGGTGTTTACTCTTCACCTCCAATCTTCTGATCCTGGACGTGTCAGCATGCCTGGGAGGGTAGCCACCTCTGGATGCTGTGGGACTGGCTGCAAATTTGGGCCCAATGTCTGCTTAGGGCACTGGACAAGATAGATGGGAAGCAACTGGAGCCACTTGGCTGGCAGAGTTCCTGTGTGCCTGGGTCCCACTAGTCCCAGTTACTCCCAGTGTTGGGACAGATGTTGTATCCTCCTCACCTCTGATCCTGAGCATGTTAGAATACCTGGGAGTGGAGCTTCCTCTGGGTGTTGTGTGATTAGATGTGGAGTTTGCACCCAAGGTCTACTCATGGCACTGGCCCAGACATACTGGAAAGATAAATTCAAAAACCTTGTATTATAAAAATTTTAACACTTTTAATAGTATACATAGAGGAATCCATGGCTCCAGATACAGATGTAGCAGAGGATGGCCTTATCTGACATCAGTGAGAGGGGAGGCCCTTTGTCCTGTGCAGGTTTGATGCCCCAGAGTGGGGGCATGCTAGAGCAGTGAGGCAGGAGTGGGTGAATGGGTGGAGGAACACCCTCATAGGGGAAAAGGGGAGGGGGAGAAGGGAGATGAGATGGGTGGGTTGTGGAGGGGTAAATGAGAATGGGGATATCAATTTGAAATGTAAACAAATAAAATATTAGTAAAAAACAAAATTGAAGAAAATATCAGAAGATGGAAAGATCTCCTCTGTTAAAGGATTGGTTGTATTAGTACAGTAAAAATGGCCATTCTACCAAAAGCATTCTACAGATTTAATGCAATCCTCACCAAAATTTCAACATAATTATTTACAGATTTTGAAAGGACAATTTTCAGCTTTATAAAGAAATACACACACACATACACACACATGCCAGGATAGCTAAAACTATTTCAAAAAAATGAAAGAACTGAGAAAAAGCAGCCCTGCTAAGAAGGAAAAGCATCAACACTATCGAGTGCATTCCTGTGCCCAGTTCCGAGGATGTCTCTGAGACTGTCGGATGCCATGGTTGTAAAACTAAATCACTGATAGCCAAGACAAACTTTTATATCAAGACACCTGTTCATGCTGAACATTTTTGTTGTTACTGGATGGAAAGAAGATGTTGTCATGGCCAAAAGAGAAATCCTCTCAGCTGTAGAGCACTTCTCTGTGATTCCTGCATCTCTAAACAAAAATGGCCCTGCACTGGGAGGGTTATAGTGTAGTCATAATCTTCCTGGTCAGACCACAGGGTTCAGGGTTCCCTATCATGTGCTAGGCCTAGTGATTGGACCAAAAGGAGCAACATTAAGAGAATTCAGACCCACACATATACAGTTACTCCAAGCAGAGATATGGAGCCAGTTTTTGAAGTCATGGGGATACCTAAAATGTTGACTGAGCATGAGGAGAAGAAATAGAAATGTATACAGCGATGTGTACAGGGAACTACATAGAGCTCAATAAAGAACATTATTTCCATTATAACAGTACTGATGTGAGCTTTGAAAGTGGCGCTCTTGGCTCTACATGGCTCTCCTCCAATCGAGTTTCTCCAAGCCAAGCAAGAATGATGTCCAACTGTTGAAATGATAGTTTTAGTTCTCTAGGAAGTGGTTCCATTGATTCCTATTTTGGAAGCAATAAGCTAGCAGCTGACTTTAGTCCAACAAGCCCATTTAGCACAGGAAACTTTTGGTTTGGAGCCTACACTACCATTTGTAGGCTCAGAAGATCTTGCAGCAGACTCTCCTGCCTTTGACTCTTTACTAACACCTGCTCAAACTAGCTGGACTCCATTTGAGCTAGCTAACTCATTCTCTGGCTTTGGCAGTGATCCATCTGGTAACATGAATACTCAGTACAGAGGAAGTCACCCTCTACTCTTCGTCTGTCTCCTACATTTCCTGAAAGCATAGAACACCCACTTGCTCAATGGGTTAGGAGTGACCCAACTAGGACAAGCAACCATGTTGGCCTTCCAATATACATCCCTGATTTTTCTAATGGTACTAATAGTTACCATTCCAATGGTGGTTCCACCTCTAGCTCACCTCCAGAATCTAGAAGAAAACACAACTGTATGATTCGCTGTGAAAAGGAAGATATTGCTGCCCTAGTTCCATGTGACCACAACCTCTTCTGCATGGAATGTGCCAACAAGATCTGTGAAAAGAGAATGCCATCATGTCCAGCTTGCCCCACAGTTATTACTCAGGCAATCCAAATTCATTCTTAAATACATATACTATATCTCTACATGGAATCATAAAGACATGGATATAATGGTACCCCCAGTAAACTTCCTAATGAATACTTATGACTGTTATCAGGCTTTATTGGGATTAGGCTAAAGTTGTTCAGTACACTTATAAAAGGATGCTATGGTAACATTATACTAAAGTAGTCTCTCGTCTGTTAGTTTTGTTTGAATTATTAATACTATATTATAGACTCAGAGACATAGCTTGTTAAAGCTGAGGTTGTACTTGGCTGTGTAACCTATGAGCAAAATGTATCCATCTGAGATTGTAGTCAGTGGGTCCCAAAGCCTAGCCGCATTAAGAGTTTATGGAGTGTGCCTTGTATCACAGATGATTGATACTTCCAGTGCTTCCTTCTTCATACTGTCAATTTTGACAAAAACAAGTTTGTTTTTTATTTTACATCAACTTCTACCTAATTCTGCAGGATTGAAAGTAATTTTTAAAGCTTTGTGATTGCTTATTAGTAATAATAGGACCAATGGCAGTTTACTAGATCACTGGTTGTAATTTGGGACAAAAACTGCTACAATGATTTTCATCTCACCCAGAGTGTTTAAGGCTGATATGTTCAGTGGATCAGGAATACAATTGTCTTTGATTGTGAATTCCTACCCATTGCATCTCTCAGTGAATGTGGAAATGGCCACCTGGGTTTTTCCATTTCAGGATGGACTTTGGAAGCACCTGTATTGGCTGAAAATTTGAGAATGCAACCATTCCATTCATTAGTCTGATAGAGCTATTAATTAATATTTAGACTCTAACTCAAAATGTGAAACAGTTTTGTTCAATTCATATTTATCTTGCACATTATAAATGTATATTTTGATTTTTTAGTAATGTATGGGATAAGGAGGGTGATAATAATGCCCTTGGCATGATTCATGAAAGTAGCTGTGACAACCTCCAATCACTTTACCTCATTTCAAACCTATTTCCAATCACAAGCAAAGATTTCTTTAAGATACATTTGTACATTTCACCTGTGGATGTTTTAATGTCATCCTCAGTATGTCCCCAAATTTGCTGGTATTGGAAGGACAAAACTTTATACTTGTGGGTTTTTCTACTAATTATTTTTTAAGAATTATTTTCCCAAAACAAAAGAACTTTTTTTTCTCAGTATAACAAAAATTTGAATCTTATGTGTATTCAATAGTAAATCGACAAAATTTTATTTCTTCTTTCCACTTAAGGAGTTACATTTTGTAAGAGAAAACTATTGCTGGTGAGAATATATTTAAAATTAACAGTTATTCAGTACTGGTGGGAGTATAAACATGTGTAGCCAGTAGGCAATAATTATGGTGGTTCCTTAGAAAGAACACAATAAACCCTAAGCAATGGGCAAAGATACCCTTTGTTGGTATTCTTGTATCAGTGGTAGAGAAGGTGACGATCCTTTCTTCATACTAGCTTGATGCCTTGGTTTGGTGGTCCAAGCTGTTTTGTGCTAAGGGCTCATAAAAAATCAAATTGAAGCAGTGTAGTATAAAGGGAGGAAGACAGAGACCTACACACTGCCATGCCACCCACACCCTGATCCTCCATAGACACCTGCTTCCCAACATTCCATGCAGTTTGTATAGAGAATGTCACCCAGGGGCCTACCAGCCATCTGGCCCGTCTGCATCTGGAGCCACTACAATATGTGGTAGTCAGATTGGAATGAAAGAAAAGTGGAGCAGCCTGAGCATAAGAAGAAAGGACTAGAGACTAGAGGGTGAGGAGGACTAGCCTGTTATGTGTGGCCAGCACTGCCACCTGGGGCCATGGTGAGGTTTCAGCATGAGCTGCCACTGACAGCCATGTCTGAGTCTGTGGCTGGACAGTGGCAAGGCTCAGTGTCCATGTCCTTGGCTCATATTACCACTAGAGAACATTGGGATGTCCCTAGTCAGCGCAGTTACCAGTGACCATCTGAATGGCCATGTCCTATACAGAACTGGCCTCACTTCTCACTACAAGCTGCACTCTGGAGAGATGGCTCTATGTCTCCCCACTGGTTACAGTCAGGAGAGCATGTCCTGTGCTCCACTGGGTAACCACAGAAGAGTTGGCCCTGCTGGCACAGATGTGTAGGTAAATCTGCCCCTTGGGCCTGAGTGTGGAAAAGCTGACCCTGTCATTTACCTACTGTGGGGAAGCTCAGGTGCAGAGGGAATGGCTTACTTTGCCGTCTCCACCTCCTGCAGTTTGTGGTTGATCTCTAGAAGCTGATCCTAAGACCCTATTGCTGAAGACAATATCTACAAAGTTCATTGACATGGCAAAATCTGGCTTGTGCCTGTCTAGAGCCCTTACCCATTTTGACTAGCGTTAATGGTACTAAAAAGTACACTTCTTACCACCAAAGTACAAACTAGAAAAGCAAACCAATTCACCTACGGACCCTTGGATTTATAGTGTAAATTACATGTTTGATGTGCTAGTACTATAGTGACATAAAGTCTGTGGGGAATATCTAACCAATATATGATGTAATTTAAGGCCCATTATATGAGAGAACTGCTCCCCAACACTGCTTGTGTGGCCAAGAACTTGAGACTAGATAGTCTAGAAATGTTAGGGGAACCCAAATGTTATTGTCCTGCTAAAGAAATGCTACAACAAAATGACTCCTGATGACATTCTGTTACACTCAGAGATGCCTTGTTCAGCCATCATCAAAGAAGCTTCCTCCTAAATATAGAGAACCCCAGTTGTCCATGTATAGTGTGAGAAACCTAGGAACACTCAGTCTTAAATGGGATATCAACGACAGTTCTATCCCCTTACTGTCCAGGGAACCCTGGCAAGAATAGACAGAAACAGTCTAAGAAGCAGAGTGAGGGAGGGTGCAGGGGTAAAGGACATCAAGAAAACCAGGCGTTCTAAACAGGGCAAGACAAATATATTTAAGCTGAAAGGAAATATTGCCTTATGCACAGAGCCTGGACATGATCAACATCCCTAACCCAGAAGCTATCTCCAGTCAATAACCACTCTTGAATAAAAAAAAAAAAACTATATATATATATATATATAGTTTTATATTTTATATATTTATATTATATATATTTATATATTTATATATATATATAATGTATTGTCACTGGGAATAGAAACCAATCTCAATGTCAGACTTCATGGTTAGCATTAGATGCCAACAAAAAAAAAAGACCTTAATGGTATCTATCTATCTATCTATCTATCTATCTATCTATCAATCAATCATTTATCTATCCATCCTTTATCTATCTCATAATACTTTAGGTATTGTTTTCTTACAGTTTGTCTTTTGCTTATATACTATGGTTTCTCATTTGGTGCTTTTAAGGGATTTCCGTGCATCCCAATGTGTGTGTCTTTACCTCTATATGTACTTCTTATAATTTTTCTTTGGTCCCTTGTTTTTCTGTTCAATTGTTTATTTTGTCCTATGCCAGTTTGTTTGTTTATCTTACTTTACTGTTGTTTTTTTTTCTTTTTCTTTAAGATTTCTCTTTGTTTTCTAATGAGAGAGAGCAAGAAAGGATGTGGTTTTGGGTAGATGGGGAGGTGGGGAGAGTCTGAGAGGGGTTGGCGAAGGGGGATAATAATCAGAATAGATAATATGAAAAAATATTTTTAATAAAAATAAAGTTAGTTGAAATAGTCACTTTTATGCAGTGTGAGTGTGTGTGTGTGTATGTGTGTGTGTGTGTGTGTGAATTCCACACTAAGCAATTACAAGCTCAGTATGGTATCATGTAGCGTGAATCTGAGCACTAGTGCATTTAGGATAGAAAGTGTTGACATAAAGTGTTAACAACTAAATAAATAATCAACAGCAAACAGAAAATAATAGAAAAAGAGAAAATAACAAAGGTGAAAAAAGTTTGAAGAAGTTATAATTTTATATAAATTCATAATGAGACATCAAACATGTTGAAGCAACTGAGAACATAGTACAACACCCTCCTTACTACAGCATTGCTCCAAGCAAGATAAAAGTCTACAGCTGGGAAAGTCTACACTGACTTTCCTTCCCTTACAGAATTTATGCATCCTACGTGAACTCCACACCTGACACAGTACAGGAAAAACCCAGTGCTTTTACTCAGAGTAGATTGCTCTGTGGGCTTTTTCTGTTGCTGTTTTTCTAAGGGGAGACATTTTGTATTAGACATTTGAACAGTTCAAACATTAGTGTCTTTTCTGCTGTCTATGAATTTATATGTTGCCCAACTGCATATATTTCCAACCAAACTTTGAACTTTACTATATTTTACTAAATAGTGTATATATGAAATTATTTAAAATATGAACATATTTCTATGTAAAAGATGATAAACACTTTAGACCACTATGTGATTTGGTAAATAAAATGGCATCATCACCCCCATTCTAATTTTTCTCCATGTTGATTCTATTAAAAAAAAAAGCCTCACTGTTTTTGTTTGTTTGTACTATTTTGTTTTATTCTTTGTTTTTGTTTTGTTTTTCCTTTTTGGTAGACTCAAACAAGTCTTTTTTTTTTTTTTTTTTTTTTTTTTTTTTTTTTTTGGTTTTTCGAGACAGGGTTTCTCTGTATAGCCCTGGCTGTCCTGGAGCTCACTCTGTAGACCAGGCTGGCCTCGAACTCAGAAATCCACCTGCCTCTGCCTTCCAAGTGCTGGGATTAAAGGCGTGCGCCACCACGCCCGGCTTTCAAACAAGTCTTAATTGTCATCTGCCTTGAGACTACAAATACAAACAAAATGTGGAAAAGACACTAGTCTTGGAACGGCATATTTGTGACTGTTGTAGGCCACATCACAGCAAGACCCTTGGAATAAATACATACACCAGAGGAAAGAAAGAAGCAACAGTTCCAGCCTCACTGCACTGATCTCATTGCAGAGATAAGAGTAATATGCAATTAAGTGAGATATGGTACTCAAGCATATTGATGATTCCAGGATGAGGTAAGAATCAAAGAAAGAATGATGACATCTGTCACCTTATGTTTCCATTTACTATGCCATTTACACTGTCAGTGTAAATTATGGATATTTCACACATCAAAGTTGAGCAGTAAAAGCTATACAACATGAACTATTAAATGTACTTTCTGAACATTTTTAATTTAGTGTTTATTGTTACTGTGCACTTGAGTGCTTTTATTCATTAAATTGTAATCATTTTACTTAGTATTCTTTTTTAAAAATCAGTTGAAACTTTCATGCCATATTTTGATCATGTGCACTCTCCAAACTCCACACCCCTTTTTACCCATTCATTCTTTTTCCTTTTTATTTTTTGTTTAAGTCCACCACATCCAATTTGCTGTGTATACATTCTTAAGTGTGTGGCTTTCCACTGAAGCATAGTCAACCATTCAGGAGCCACCCCCTTATACAAAACTGACTCTCCTTCAGCTATCAGTTTCCAATAGCTAGTTGGGTATGAATGGGACTTCACATCTATTTTCCCTCTCAATATTGAGATTGTGTCTGCCTTGGACTTCCCTAGTTCTTGCGCATGATGTCACAACTCCCTGGAATGAATATGTGTTGTGTCCAGAACACACTGTCTCTTGTGGTCATCTACCATGTCTGGATCAGACTTTCTGCTTCTTCTGTACTGATTCCTGAACCTTGAAAGGAAGGGTGTGCTACAGTTATTGCAGGGCTGAGAACTTCAGGATCTCTTATACTTCGCACCTTTACCACATGTGGATTTCTGTGTTAATCACTGTACTTTTGTTGTTTCATAATTGCCAATTTTGAATGAAAGATTCAAGTGTCAGTCATAGCACTTCTGATTGGGATTTGGACATCTCTGAGTATCAGGATCAGCATCTATGCAGCTGGGTGAAGCTCTCCTCTGCTTTTGTTTCTGATTTTTTTCTAGTTAGCACAAAGATTGACAGATAATATACTGAAAAGGAAACAGTGTACACTCTTCCTCCTAGGGCAATATGTAGGTCATGTAAGTACCACTGATATTTGTCTATGGTTAAACGAATTCTGCCTGAGAGAGACTTTAAATCATGCAAAGTACATCAGATTCCTCACTAGGGGAAACAATGGCCTTGTCCTTGGGATGTAAATCTTTGCAGGATGGGATTTGAATATATAAAGGTACATATGTTGTACTTCATAGCCCATCTTATGACCCAACCCCTACATATTCCTGATTTTAATAATGAAATGTCCCAAACTGGAGCTAAAAGTCCAACTGTATCAGAATCATAGACATTAGGCTAATGCAATTAAATTTAAAAGGAATTTTAGCAAAAAAAATTCTGGAACTTAACAAATTTGGAATACAACTCTACTGTGCTACTCTAAGGCATAATAAAAATATTGTATATAAAGAAAAATTAAAAGGAACTAATCCAGATTTCCATTCTTTAAAATAAATTAAATTTGAGAAAAATAATGTATATTGATATTGGACTCATTTCAGGGGTATCACTGAACACTTGAATTCAAAAGGAAGGAATTAATCCATGCCAAACACTCCAAACCAAGCAACTGACACCAAAACCACTTATGTGTAATTTCTCAATCCCCAAACATGGAAATAGAAAACCTAGGAAAGTGTATGTCATTACAGATATATTTTTAAAAAATAAACATTTATACTGAGCCATGCTATTATATTGGGAAATTTACTTTTGTAATTCTTTGCCTGTTTCTCTTAAGAAAAATTACAGCATCTTTTTAAGAGGACTGCTACTATGAATTATATCTTCGAAAAATTTTACTATGGTTCCAAAGGAACTGAAATTTTATTTTAAAATTCATGTAGGAATAATGCATGAAACAGGAGTGGTAGGGTGATTTAGCTTCACACAAGCACCCTGCCTTCTAGAATTGGCCATTCTTTAGTATTAAGTAATATAACCCAGTATTTTTTCCAGAGAAGTATTATAGTCTACTTTTTTTCTGAGTATTCTACAATATAAAAAAATGGAGATTACATTTTCTCCATTGTCTTATTTCAAAATATGGCTTCCTATGTTGGAAGAATAAATTATTCACTACTGTGTGTCCTGAAATTGACTCCTTTCCTCTTCATTCTTCACAGTGTGTCCATAATATTTTCTCTCAATCTTGAAAACTTGTTAGCCCATTTTTAATATGAATAACAAGTATGACCAATGTTTTATGAGAAGAGGGTAGAAACTATAGAAGCTAAAATTACACAGAGTAACAAAATCCAATCAAAGTGCTCCTTAAATTTCCATCGGTGATTCTTTACACCGAAATATGAGATCTCATATTTCTGACTGACACATCTTTTGCAGATGCATGTGACATTCTCTTTTCTCTTCCACAGCTCCATTATATTAATACAGACATGCTGAAAACTTTCAAAGGGATTCTACAAAAAGAAATCAAACTTTAATGAACTAAAGTCATGGGTCAGTCATCTTAGAAATACATTTTGCCACATTCATCCTTTTTCAAGAAAAAAGAGCTCCAATAAAATAGTCTTCATCAACAAAAAGTGATGTAACTCATATAGATTTATAGAACAGCAAGGAAAAAATATACAATCAGAAAGTAAGGTGGAAATGTTAGTCATTTTGTTGAAATTCAACTTATAAAACAAAAATTTATAATGAAGTAGAAATATCCCTTCATTCTTTCTTTTATTGTGTTTGCAAAAAAAGCAGATAAAAGCATAGTGAATAATGTGAGAGCCTGGTATTCTGATGATTGATGCTTGTTCTTGATTTTTTACCTTAAGGGAGAGAAAGGGAGAGAGAGAGAGAGGGAGAGAGAGAGAGACAGAGACAGAGATAGAGAGACAGAGAGAGGCAGAGAGACAGAGAAAGACAGAGAGACAGAGACAGACAGAGAGACACAGACAGAGATTCACATTTTAAAAGATATTTTTTTGTCCTTACATGATAAGTGAGACACATCTAACAAGAATATTGCACAGAATTTACTGTTGTAAGGTATGCTATATTCAACAGTGAAAGAGGAACAGTTTGTATAAATTACATATTGGTATTTAAGAGCAATATATTCCTCCCCCAGTGAATGAAAGATAAAGAAAGGTACAGAGAAGTTGTCTGCCCTGGAATTTGTTTCAAGTGAAAATAAAAAGTATCCTCAGTGAAATACTGACAACCTATAGTTGCTTTAGTCAATTTCAGATCCATTCATATATTCTAAGAAGATGTTTATAATAATAGTAGGAAATGAAATATTTACTTATCATTATTTTAAAGAGGCACAAAAGCTAAATGGAACAATAATGGTGGAAATATTTTTAAAGACATATGAACATTTATTTATATTTGTGTGCTAAAATATGTATTTAACACAGAAAATGTCTTCTTTGTAACTATACTTTTAAAAACTTCCTCCTACTCAAAATCTTTCTCAGGGCAACTTTAACATCTTTGTTTCTCAAGCTATAAATTAAGGGGTTCAACATAGGTACCACGATGGTATAAAAAATGGAAGAGATTTTTCCTTGATCAATAGATACAGCAGAGGAAGGTTTCAGGTACATGAATCCACATGATCCAAAGAACAGAGAGACAGCAATTATGTGGGAACTGCAAGTGCTAAAGGCCTTGGACCTGCCCAGAGTGGATCTTATTTGAAAAATGTTGGAGAGAATAAAACCATAAGAAATAAAGATGATGACACTGGGCAGAATGATGTCTTTTCCCCCTACAATGAAAATTTCTGTCTCATTGACATAAGTACTAGTACAGGAGAGCTGCAGCAGAGGAAGGACATCGCAGAAATAGTGGTTGATGATGTTTCTATCACAGAAGGTCAGTCTGAGCATGCAACCAGTGTGGATCATGGCATCAGAAAATCCCATCAAATATGAACCAAGCATGAGATAAGAACACACCCTTGGGGACATGACAGTGCTATACAACAGTGGGTTACAGATAGCAACATAGCGATCGTAGGCCATTGACACCAGTACATAACATTCAGAAATTATAAAATAACAAAAGAAGTAGAGTTGGGACATACATCCTGTATAAGAGATAAGATTCTTCTTTAGTATAAAATTCATCAGCATTTTTGGTGTAATCACAGAAGAATAACAGAGATCTACAAAAGATAAATTAAAGAGAAAAAAATACATGGGATTATGTAAGTGAGCATTTAACAAAATTAAAAACATCAAAGTCAAATTTCCAAACACTGTGATCATATACATTAATAGAAACAATAAGAAAAGAGGCATTTGGAGTTCAGGCTGGTCTGTTAATCCCAAAAGAATGAATTCTGTCACAATAGAGCCATTTGCTAGAGCCATTCTTCTCTAAGAGGATCTGTGGACAGAAAAAAAATAGCAAAAGTGGAGAACAGAATAGATTTGCCAGCAATATCTTCTCCCCAAAATATGAGGTATATGCTGACAGTGTCTGAAAATGCTCAGCATGAAATTTCAGAATATCTTGCCAAGTATGGTGGTGCATGACTATTATTCCCAGCACTTGAGATGTAGACACAAGAAGCTCAGGCCTGTAAGGTTTTCTAACCTATACAGTAAGTTTGAGTCCAGCATAGGCTACAAGAGATCCTGTGTCCAAAGATTAAATAGATAGATGATAGGTAGATAGATAGATAGATAGATAGATAGATAGATAGATAGCAATAGACAGACTGACAGACAGAGACAGAGAGGAGAGACAATCAAAAGAGAAAGCTTTCATGCTACATGTTAATGTATAATATCTTATATTATAATACCACATATTAGAGTCTGAAAAATTAAAACCAACAGATTATCACTAATTTCACTATCAAAATTGATCCCATATCCTAATGATGCCATATTCTAATCTAACTGCTAGAAAACTCAGGGGAGAAGAATGAAGAGGGATAGGCAGTATAGAGTTGCCCTTATCTCTCTGTTGTAGGGTGCCTGGCTTCAAAGCACAATAGGCATTACCTTCATGTTAAAAGTAGCTATGATTACCTGCAAAAGATCCTTTGTTCTTATGTCTTCATATTCCTTCACAGGAGAAGAGAGAAGTTCAATAGACCATCATGTGAGATTCTGGCTATTCTATCTGTATCCCACTTGTATATAATTCTGCCTCACTTAACATTATACTGAGTATGGAAAGTTAACTAAAGAGGAATCCCACCTGTGCAGCCATGGGGAAGTAATCATCCATGCCAGTATAAGACTTTTCCCTGATGTAGATGTGCTGTGGTCATCATACCTTATCCATGCTGCTGTCCAATAAACTCATTGGTTCTTTGAATTACTCTTTCGTAGAATAATTTCTTTGATAGAGTTCAGGTGCTATATCTTAGCTGCATAGCTATCTAATCATATCTCCCTTGGAAAAACTCATACAGCACTCACCTACCAAGTCTTCATGACTTTACTTTCTCCCCAGTACAGTTAGAACATTAGACACCTGGTGATGAGCTCCCAGATTGGAGTCATTAGTGTTGGAAGCATGGAAACATATCTTAAGAAAGGCTACAGCACTGCCTGTGACACAAAGAAAGTCACAAGTGTAAAAGTGTGAGAAATGCTCCTGGAGTGGAAACTTACTGATAAAGACCTTGCAAACACTCTGGTCAGAGGCTGAATGTTCTCTGCTCACCTTCAAGATGCTTATAGGAAAGGCACTGAATTTTAGGGCTGCAAGAAATGGAAAGTAAAGTATGCTTCATTCAGAGGACACATTTCATCATGGGTCTACTATGGAAATATAAAAAGCAAGATAATACCTAATGCTGTATACTGAATTGCAGTTATGTTTATATAATCAGAGAATTAGCATGTTAGTTGCTGATGTCAGTAAGAAAATCAGTTGATGCAAATCAAAGTTTAATTTTTTTTCAGGTACGCAACACGATTGCATCCTAATATTCAACATGTTGTCTCTGGTTAGCTTACACTTTGAATTTCCTGACAGGACTTATTTTAAACTGCCTTCTCACTGAATGTGTGCACATAAAATACATAAAAGCATCTTATATATAGGAAAGCATATTTGAATTAGCCTCATTGTTGAGTCATTTTACAGTGAATATTTTAGTCTAAACATAAAGTTCTAATTGTCATATATACTATTTAAAATTTAGGGATGTAGCAATGATGTTAAATAAAAAGCACAATAATTAGTATAACTTACTAATTAAAGTTAGTTGAAAACTTACCCTTCTTATGAGAGAAGTCATTGGTATTTCTTATTGTTTACCCTTATCATTATAATATTAGTCTATGAGGCTTCAGTTCCCTTATTCATAAGTGATGCAGAATAAAAATAATCTCTCTTATATCCAGATATGTTTCTGAACTACTAGTAGTTTCTGAACTACTAGTCATAACATGTAATTCTTAATCTTCTGAGATATAATAGGAAATACAAATAACCCTTCTTATTATCACAGTTGCCACTTGATAAGCTCCTCTCCCCTAATTCACATGGGTTTAAAAGCCTCATGTATTTTTTTTTAAATATAAGAAAGGTAGATGGAGGGTTTTGCCTCCTAGAGAGGAGATGCTAGACATAGAGAGAAAATGAAGCAATTGGATTTATATGTAGCACAATTGTGTATCTTTAGTTGCCTGGAGACTCAATGTTTTAACCTACTCTGGACTTCTCTTCAGGGATCATACACTGTCCAATCTTGAGCAATAGTGAACTTCAGTCTTCTATCACATTTTATCCATAAAGGAAAATTGATAGTGCTCCATAGAGTCTACCCACATTTCCATATTACTTCATCAAAGTTTTCTTTCCATTAATACACAAATATATTTCAGGTGATCATCCTACTGATATTTCTCAAAATCACTTTGAAGTTAGTTGCTATTATAGTTGGTCTGTACTTTACAGTGTTCTACACTAAAGTCAGTTCTTTGTATATGCTTCTTCTATGACAGGGTTACAAGCCCAGCCCTCTTATATCACAATTTTTAAATTTAAAAAAATATTTGTTGTGTGTTTAGTTTTAAACCTTTTAATTAAAATATAATTACATCAATTTCCTCACTCATTCTTCTCCCCTCAGCTTCTCTTCTCAAAATCTCATCCCTCCAACTCCTTCTATGTCACACCACATTCTCCAGTTGAAAGGCTCTTTTTGCCAGATTATTATGTTACAATGCAAACACTCACATAAGCATGCACATACAGGTGCACATGCACACACACATATATAATTACAATCTGCTGAGTCTTTTATGTTGTTGTTGGCCACGTTGTTTTGGACAACCAAGTATTTGGAGTTTTACAGAGCCCTATCATTGTAAAAGGTCAAAATAACCAGTTAGAGATGGTTTAGCCTTAGTATCAGTTAAAGCCCTGGCATAGAAGGAATCAACAGAGAAGCTAAGGCTATGCACTATGAACAGAGCACAGGAAAAGCTATTGTTGAAAATGCAGCTTATCTAGGCACAGCAGTAGACCAAATATTTTTTAGACATCAACTAATGTGTTTATAAAAAGATAATGAGAAAGGGTCTATATTCTGTGCAGGTGTGGTGAGTGAGGTATGGGCGAAACAGATGCTTCAGCATGCCCTGAAGGACCAGCCACAGAATGGTATAGTATAGAATAGAGATTATTGACAGCATGGAGAGGGGATTTAAGAGGGTAATAGAGGCAGGGAGAGAGAGAGAGAGAGAGGAGCAGAGTAGAGGGTGACCATGAGCATGTGGAGAGTGGACAGAAGAGAATGGGGAGGGGTGAAGGGCCAAAGGAGGAACAAAAAGGGAAGATCAAGAGGACAAGAGAGGGATGAGGCAACAAGTAGCCCCTTTTAGTGGGTCAGGACTACCTGGCTATTGCCAGGTAACTGTGGGGTAGAGCATACCTGATTTTTGCCAGGTAACTATGGGGTGGAGTTTAGACAGAATGCTAACACCAATACTGTGGGATAGCCATCAAGAAAAGTATTACCCATATATTAGAGCCTACCTGAACCTACTAGACAACCTGTGCATGTTGTGGAAAGCCATCTGGAGATAATTCAAGGATCTTGAGTGAATCCAAGACCCATTAAGGGCAAACTATGAAAAAGTGGTCCAATATAACCAACCTACCATTGGGTCACTAGCTAGTTTATAGAAATTCAACACAAGCTAGAGTCATCTGAGATAATTCAACTGAGAAATTTCCAGCACTTTGACCATTTTTTAAAAATATTATTATTAATAATGATTGATGTGAGAAGACCCAATTCATTGTGAGTGGTGCCTTCCCTGGAATGCCGGTCCTGGATTCTATAAGAAAGCAGCAGCAAACCAGTAGGTTGTGCTAGATTTTTGCAGGTGGCTTAAGGGAAAGACAGAAGCCAGAAAGAAAGAGGCCTCTGACCTTGGACAGGACCATGTTCATCGGCCAACACCCAGGAAGACCCACTGGCATTGTTTCATCCATGTGGGTAATTTGATGGATGAATACCTCTCACCATGGAGGCAGATAAGAGAATGCCCACAGGAAGAAGATGGCTGCATTCTTTACTGGGGTGAACTTGAAGACTTTGAGTACATTACCTTCCATCTCATATTTCCTCCCTTCCAGAATTGCCTTGTCCTACCACAACAGAAGCTGGGTAGTGTAATCTTTTATCAAGAATCAGTCGTTGCAAATTCTAAGAGGATATAGGGAATCAGGGCTGTTTCTCCATTGAGGAGGGTCTTCCTTTGAAGGAGTAGTTATGAATTTCTAGATGACTTCTGGAAAAGAGTCCTCTGGTCCCTTAGCAGAAGTTTTAACTCTATCGGGTAGGCTCGAATATCTGATTATCACTCTGTATTTACTGAAGAGACTTAAAAATAGTTGTGAGAAAGTTGTAAGCAAACAACTTGGTTATAGAAAAAGACTGAGTATTTGGCTGGGATGTTTGAGGGAAGGGAAGGAATGCAGGTGTGAAAGACAGAGTGGGCCTGTGAGAGAGAGCTGATCTAGAGTCCATTCAGGATAATAGTAACTGGTGTTAGCAGATTGCTACAAGAAAATGAGGTAGTAGAAATAGCAGTGCGATTAAGAGTATCAAAGGAAAGGGTCAGGAGAAAATAGAGGACTAATGTAAAAATTGTATCTGTCCAGCCAGTTTTTCCACAGCATCTCAAAGGTCTATTTTCAAATGTTAATAAGAGCAAATGGAGTTGATATAGGGGGAGAATGTTAGAATAGTTTACATGGTACATTGTGTATGGGTAAAGGGTAAAGTTCTGTAAGTAAAGCATTTATAAGACAGAATAAAAGCATGCATATGAGAATACTAAGAAATGTGTGATCTGGGAAGGAGCCAGAGTAGTAGGAAACCAGAAGCTCATGCATAGGAGTCTTGTGGTTGAATTTTTCTCTGGCCCCTGGTTCTTGGCACCATATCAAACCTGTTAGGATTTGTTCACATAAAAACAGTATATTAGCAAAGGAGAATAGACCTCCAGTTCTTAACAGTAGCCAGATCCATTCCTTTTTAATTTTGGAATACTGCATTGTTGGATTGTGTTCGTGGTTGAATGAGGCTTACTCTGGAGACCCAGTAGAGAATTTTACAAGGGATGGAACAATAGATGCTGACATCATGAGTCCTCACTCCATTATCCTGTGGCTAGACAATGCTCCAAGCTCCCAGTATTCTGGCTGGACTCTACCCAGAATCAACTGACCACAGCCAGGTATGCCCTACCACTGGGAACAGAAAGGTAGCCCAGCCTACTATAAAAGGAACTGTTTGACTCCTCCTCCTCCTC
>NW_022196906.1:32827183-32842949 GCF_008632895.1 Mastomys coucha | reverse complement strand
TCTCTCTTCTTGTCTTTATTCTCACCTCTTGCTCGTCTCTCTCCCTCTGTTCCCCTTCTCTCCACATGGCCATGGCTGGTCTCTACTTCTCTACCTTTTCTCTCTTCCTCTTTTCCATAATAAAATGCTTTAAGACCATGGACTGCCTCCTTTCATCTAGACTCACATGCAAGGGCAATGGATTAGGCCTTCCTCTAAAGAGCTGCATCCAATCTCCTGCAGGAAAGTCTTCCAGCCCCAGACTTGAGACTGGACCATGGACTTTCTCCCCATGCTCCCCCCCTCTTTTGTTTTGTTTTGTTTTTTTCCTAGACAGGGTTTCTCTGTGTAGTCCTAGCTGTTCTGGAACGCACTCTATAGACCAGGTTGGCCTTGAACTCAGAGATATGCCTGCCTCTGCTTCCCAAGTGCTGGGATTAAAGGTGTGCACCACCACTGCCCAGCCCCCCATGCTCTCTTAAGAACCACCACTGGGCACTCCTTTCCCTCCCCGCTTCCTTTCTACCTTCGGCTCCAGGGAGAACTGAGCTGCCCAGGGTCCCCCAGTTGGTTGGAGCTCTTCCTCGACCTCCAGTGATATCCTGCAATGCCCAGGAGCTAGAACCTGTTGTCCTTGGCCCCCGTGAGGCCCAAGGACCACGGGACTGTCCTCTCTCCACCCTCCGCTGATTGTGATAGTGGCTCACCACAGCCAGACAACCACCTGGTGGAGTGGATAGCACTTGCGACAGTCTCCCGGAACTCCAGCGGCACACAGGTCTCCGTTTCCCATCCCTTTATTTTCCCCCACTGCCCAGTGACACCACCAGACACTACATCAGTCATGTAAAAGAGCGGGTCCTGAGGGATGGTGAAATGATCTGAGCTGATGAAAGAGAGAAGTTAATTGACACAAAGAAGGCTTCAGTCCAAGTGTTTTAGTTCTGGAGTCCCAAAGTCCAGAGTGGCAAGAAGAGGGATGAGTCTGATGGTCCATGGTCATTCTTCTCTTTTATGAGTTCACCTGAACTGCTTTTAGAGTCTTTGGAGCATTGAAAGAAAGAAAGAAAGAAAGAAAGAAAGAAAGAGAGAGAGAGAGAGAGAGAGAGAGAGAGAGAAAGAAAGAGAGGAAGGGAGGGAGGGAGGGAGGGAGGGAGGAAGGAAGGAAGGAAGGAAGGAAGGAAGGAAGGAAGGAAGGAAGGAAGGAAGGAAGGAAGAAGGAAAAAGAAATACAAGGATGTACAGGTGATCACCATTGCATGCCAAGCTAAAGAAATGGGGGAGGTCTCAGGGGCTGGATACAAGCACTGCTGCCCCTGTAACAAAGTTACCAGTGCTGTATGTGGAAATGGACCACACAGAGACCAAAGCGTGGTGATTCCCCTGCAGGCTTTACAGGAGGTAGTTAGGCAGAAAGATCCATCAGGGTGAAGTAAGAATGAAACTCAGTTCAGCCCAATTTTATTGTTACTGGCTCTGAACTAAGGCTTCTAGAGTCTGGTGCAGATCACTTTACTTCAGCCATGTTTAAGTACACCACAATTTTGAAAACAAAAAGTGTTCAGTTAACCATTCAGTTACTCAGTTACTCAGTCCCAGTGTATAAAATTTTACAACACATTTAGATTGGGATTCTTTACAAAGTGCATCTGGTTCCTTTTACAAGAATGGTTACAGCCGGGCGGTGGTGGCGCACGTCTTTAATCCTAGCACTTGGGAGGCAGAGGCAGGCGGATTTCTGAGTTCGAGGCCAGCCTGGTCTACAAAGTGAGTGCCAGGACAGCCAAGGCTACATAGAGAAACCCTGTCTCAAAAAAAAAACAAAAAAACAAAAAAAAAAAAAAAAAAAAAAAAAAAAAAAAAAAAACAAGAATGGTTACTGTGGATTCAGAGACAGTGTTTGAGATTTAGGGTCTAGGAAGCTTGACTGAGATGAGCAACTCTTTGGGTGTTACCATTGCCCTGGCACTAACATGACACAGAAATCATTTAGGTTGTAAAACATAATTGATATCACCCATAAAAATGGGTTTATGATCTAATTGCAGTGTTCAAGATTTAGGGGAAATGGATAAGGAAAAATATAAATTCTAAGATACGCCTGTCTCTTCAGACAATAAAGGATTACCAGGTTGTAAAAATACATAATTCCTGGCATTCCAGGTAGAGCAGCTAAACTCCTCACTCCACTGAAGAGGTAAGCTGTGTATTTAGCTCCTGGCTTCTCCAGTGCTTATCTGTGTGCACAAGTCCTTTTGTGCCTTCTACGCCAAAGTCAGAAGTGGAGTTGTGAATCCTTGTTGCTATGCAAAATACTTGAATGTCAGTGGGTATGGACACTGAGTATATCTTAATTCATTGTGCCCTAAAAAGTCCTAGGGGGCAATAAGCAGTAGTAGATAAATACAGACCTATAGTAGATTAAAACAGTGGATTAAAAACTTAAGTTTTCCCTGTGAATACAATATACTCAACAGTGTATGGTGTGAGCTTCCCCCCTGTAGGAGAAGCTTTGGTGGCTTGGCAACATAGTCTACATTACACTTGAGAGTATGAACTCTGATGGCAGGGAAGAGGGACAGTTGTTTGCCCTATGTAGGGCTGTGCATATCAAGAAGTATGTACAGCTAATGAGCCATGATAAAATTATAAAAACTATCAAAAAATAGAAATTTAGAAGTTTTTTTAATCTATTTCAAAGCACTTTGAAAGTCTCAGTATAGAGAATCCAGAAGAACTATAGAAAGTATTGTAGATGCCAGAGACTTAAAAAAGATAATGGACCACTTCTGATATTGTCATAGTACACAAAAGAGACACAGTACCTTTGAAAGGAAAACTGATGCAAGTTATGGGATCAGTTTATTGCTATTGGACCATGATATTATTATCTCTAACACTCTCCTAGCTTCTGACTACAAAGAAAAAAATATTCACTTGGCATAGTTGGCACTGCACCATCAGCACACTCATACAAGGTTAAATTTACAGTCCTATTCTTTGTCCTGAAGACAAAGGATTCTCAAGGTTTGCTCTGTTTTCATGTCCCCTCCCTATATTGTTACATAGATGATATAAATACTAGCCTTTGAGGATTTTATATTTCAAAAATCATCTAAAATTCTACAAGTTCACTTAAAGGAATGAGACTGGAAAAAGAATTCTAACATGTAACAAAGGCAAGTCATAGTTGTAAAACTTGAGGGAGTATTATATCAAATTAGAAACATCATGCAAGAGTATTTAGAAACTCCTATAATAGATGGTACATGTAAATGTAAACAAGCTGTGAATTATCTCTGGGATTCTAGAATGTATGCAAATTTTCACACCACACAGTATTCATTTTTTTATATCTTAGTTAGGGTTTCTCTTGCCATGACAAAACATCAAGTTATAACAACCTGGGTAAGAAAAGTTCTATATATTACTACAATTCTCAAGTCACATTCCATGTGAAGAAAGAAAGTCAAGGCAGGGAATTAAGGTGGGAACCTAGAAGCAGAGAAGTTAGGAAGGTGGGCTGTTTACTGGCTTGTACAGGCATGTTTCCTATAAAACTCATAAAGTTCTATAGAAGTTTGATATGTAGATGGAATGAATAATAATGCCAAATGGAAGTCAGTATTTTAAATATATATTTATATGTATATGTATGTATATATATGACACATGTATATGTATATATATATATATATGACACATGTATATGTATATATATATGACATATATTAGAAACACACACACACATACACACACATACATATATATATATATACATATATATATGCATGTATATATATATGTATATATATATATGTATATGAAATGTGTGTGTGTGACTGACTCCATATTCCTGAATACATAAGCATGAAATACTAACTTATGGACTGAGCTGACAGTGTCATGGACATTAGGACTTCAAGAGACTTGGTCTTTAACAATCTGTCCTGAGTTGAGTTGCAGTAAAAGACCTGATTTTATAAGTGGCTCCTATGAGAAAGGAGAACTGCCAGGTTCTGGTTGGCAACTATGGGGACAACAGATTTAGAAGAAAATATAGAATTTAGTTTTAATGGGAAATCAGAGTGCCTGACACCTTTCCATATAGTAATCCACAATCCATTAGGTGTTCCTAGAAGTCAAAAAACAAATTTCCTTGTGAAAGTATAGGCTATTTGCCATTAGGTACCACTGTAGGTTGATCACTGATTTAATATAACGTTCGGCAAAGAAGAGTCACCCATGACATTCTCTGAATGCTCTCCTGTCTTGAGGTTTGCACTGCCTGAAAAATTAGTCCATTATCTCAAAATTCAACTTAGTTCAAGTTTCAGGATATGGTTATGGATCTCCACACTGGTTTTGACATAATTGTTCTACCAGATACTCACTCTTGGGAAAGTGATATGTGCAAGGATCAAAGTTGCATATTTTCTATGCAAAGCAAAATAGATGGAACACTTCACTCAGTGCTTAGCTTACTTGACAGAAATGTCACAATGCTAGGGATGAAAACCAAGTGTGTCACAATGATTAATACAGTTTTATGTCACCAAGTTGGATATCATATTTCATCATCATTGTCCTCAGAGCTATTTTAGGTAAAAGATCTTGGAATTTCTTAACAATAAAAGAACTGCTAGGGGAATCACCATCCCCAACCTCAAGCTTTACTACATAGCAATAGTGATAAAAACTGAATGGTATTTGTACAGAAACAAATAACTTGACCAATGGAATAGAATTGAAGACCCAGAAATAAAACCACAAACTTATGGACACTTGATCATTGACTAAGACACCAAAAATATACAATGGAAAAAAGAAAGCATCTTCAATAAATGGTGCTGGTCTAACTGCCTGTCTCTATGTAGAAGAGTGAAAATAGACCCATATTTTTCACCTTGCACAAAGCTCAAGTCCAAATGCATCAAGGATCTCAACATAAAACGAGATACACTGAATCTAGTAGAAGGGAAAGTAGTAAGGAACCTTGAACTCATTGGCACAGGGAGGAATTTCCTAACCTGAACTCCAATGTCTCATGCTCTAAGATCAAGTATTGATAAATGGGATCTTATGAAACTGGAAAGCTTTTATAAGGCAAAAGGTCACAGCCAATAAGACAAAATTGGCAACCTACAGAATGAGAAAAAAACCTTCACTAATCCAACATCTGATAGAGGACTAGTATCCAAAATATGTAAAGAACTCAAGAAGCTAACCAACAAAAAACCAAACAACCCAATCAAAAAATGTGATATAGAACTAAACTGAGAATTCACAACAGAGGAATCTCGAATGGCTGAGAAGTACCTAAAAAAAAAAAAATGTTCAAAATGTTCAAAGTCCTTAGTGATCAGAGAAATGAAAATAAAAACGACTCTGAGATTCCACCTTGTACCAATCAGAATGGCTAAGATCAGAAACTCAGGTGACAACACATGTTGGAGAGGATGTGCAGAAAGAGGAACACTCCTCCATTGCTAGTGGGATTGCAAACTGGTACAACCACTTTGGAAATCAGTCTGGAGGTTCCTCAGAAAATTGGAAATATATCTACCTGAAGACCCAGAAATGCAACTCTTGGGAATATATGCAAAAGAGGCCCCACCATGACACCGGGGCACATGTTCCACTATATTCATAGTGGCCTTATGTGATAGTCAGAAACTGGAAACAATATAGAATGTCCCAAGACAGAAGAATCGACACAGAAAATGCTGTTCATTTACACAATGGAATACTACTCAGCTATTAAGAATGAGGACATCCTGAGTTTTACAGGCAAATGGATAGAACTAGAAAACAGTAACTTGAGTGAGGCCACTCGGACCCGAAAGGACATGCGTGGTATGTACTCACTAATAAGTGGATATTAGACACACAAAAAAGTTCAGAACACCCAAGATATAGTCCATAGTACTCAAAAAGCTCAACAAACTGAAGGGCCCAAGTGAGGATGTCTTAGTTCCACTTGGAAGGGAGAAGAAAGCAACCACAAGTTGGGAGGGAGGGAGGGACCTAGGAGGGAAAGCGGATGAGAGGTGGAGTGGAGAGAGAAACCTAATCTGGTATTGGATGAATAAAAAGGAATGAAGTCCTGAGGGCCAACAGATAGAATGAAAACAGGCAACCTCAGGAGAGAGTAGGTTGGGGTGACCCTCCAGAATGTACCAGAGACCTGGGAGGTGAGAGACTCTCAGGACTCAAAGGGAGGGACTTTAGATGAAATGCCCAACAGTAAGGAGGGGGAACTTACAGATTCCATCTCCAGCAGAAAGACAGGGCATCAGATGAGGGAGGGGTTGCCATCTCACAGTCAAAAGTCTCACCAATATTTGTTCCTGTCTGAAAGAACTACAGGGACAGAAATGGAGAGCAGTCTGTGGAAATGAAGGTATATTGACAGGCCCCATGTGGAATCCAGCTCAAGAGGAGGCCCCAAGGCCTGACACTACTACTGAGGCTATGGAACACTCGCAAACTGGGACCTAGCATGAGAGCACTTCAGAAGATCCAAGGGAGGAGCTGAAAGAGTCAGATGCAGATATTTGCACTGAATGGAGGTTGCTGCCCCCTGTGGTTGAATTGGGGAAAGGCTGAAGGAGGCTGAGAAAGAGGGTGACCCTGTGGGAGGACCAGCAATCTCAATTAATCTGGAAACCAGAGGTCTCTCAAACACTGGAGAGTGCAGCATGTACCAGCTGTTATGAGACCCCCAACACATATACAGCAGAATACTGCCAGGTCTGTGTTCAATCAGAGATGATGCATTTAACCTTCAAGAGATTGGAGGCCCCAGGGAGTTTAGAGGTCAGGTGGGGTACGGAGGTGGTGGGTGGGGACAAGAGTATGGAGAGGAGGAATGGGATGTGGAACAGTCAGAGGGTGTATGTGAGTGGAGGGGAATAATACCTGGAGTGTTAAATAGATAAATAAATAAATAAATAAATAAATAAATAATTTTTTAAAAGAGTGAATAACCTAAGGGAGAAAAAATCTTGGAATTTGTACTGTGTTTGATGGAACTCTACTCTATTTCATTGTACAAATTGACGTGCTCTCTGCCAGATTGCCTACATATGTCACTGAAATATTAACTATTTCTATAAGTTGCTAACCCTTAATTGTTATATTTATAAATATTGAAATAATATTCTAAGTATTCCAAAATAAAAGAATATTATACAGTCTTGTCCATATTGTTCCTGGATGCATATTTAAATATGTAAAAGAGTAAATTATTGAACAGATTTTTATGCTGTACAAGAAAATGCCTTCTATAAGGCCCGGAGACTCCAATAATGAGGAGATACAGCAATGTTACTATGCTTTCACTGGAAAATGCAGACAACAGAACACGTAGTTAATGTTATAAAACCATTACGTAAAATCATAGAATTTGAAGTTTGTGTATGTATATGTGTTGTGCTTGTAATGTCCCATAAGAAGTCAGGTAAAGAAGATTTGAGAAATGTGCTCAGTGGCTAGGGGTTGAGGAAATATAACACAAAACTCATAGCTGTGTCCACTGTACTTTATCAGGTTTCCAGGAGGATACACATAGAGTCTTTGAAGTACTAGTCATCAGATACAATGGCAGTTTCCCCAGAGAGAAGTCATTTGATCAAATATACAATGTCATCATGGAATTTCCTGAATAGTAGAGGATCATTTTTTTACTATAGACCTGATTAGAGCAGATAAAGGTGAATTCCATGGTTTCCAAGAGTAACTCAGGACAACTTGAACAGTTACACTTTCTTATATTTTCTATTCTTCGATCTTTTGTTTTTAATAATAAGGCTTAGAAGTACATGTTTTAAAAAGCAGACTTGGATGCCTCTTTGAAAAATCTAATACATTAAGATTGACTACTGAATCAATTAAGCTTTTTCCCCTTTAAACTTTTCTACCTTCAATGTTTGTAAACTGCATTTATGTTTCTAAAATTAATTTTATAAACAAGATTTACAAACAAAAAATATGGATATCATGCAGAAGTTACTTCTTGAAAATGAAACAGCCTATTGTGAGGGCTGTCAAATAATACATTAGCAACTTAAATTCACCACAAGTAAAGATCTTTTCCCAATCTGTTGGCCGCCTTTTTGTCCGATTGACAGTGTTCTTTGCCTTACAGAAGCTTTGTAATTTTATGAGGTCCCATTTGTCAATTCCTGATCTTAGAGCATAAGCTGTTGGTATTCTGTTCAGGAAATTTTCCCCTGTGACCATGTGCTGGAGGTTCGTCTCCACTTTCTTTTCTATTAGTTTCAGTGTACCTGGTTTTATGTGGAGGTCCTTGATCCACTTGGATTTGAGCTTTGTACAAGGAGATAATAATGGATCCATTTACATTCTTCTGCATGTTAACTGCCAGTTAAACTAACACTATTTGTTGAAAAGGCTATCTCTTTTCCACTAGATGGTTTTATCTCCTTTGTCAAAGATCAAGTGACCTTAGGTGTGTGGGTTCATTCTGGGTCTATGATTCTATTTCATTGATCTACATGCCTATCACTGTACCAATACCATGCAGTTTTTATCACTATTGCTCTGTAGAATCGCTTGAGGCCTAGGATGTTGATTTCCCCAGAAATTCTTTTATTGTTGAGAATAGTTTTCGCTATTCTGGATTTTTTGTTATTCCAGATGAATCTGAGAATTCCTCTTTCAAACTCTATGAAGAATTGAGTTGAAATTTTGATGGGGATTGCATTGAATCTGTAGATTTCTTTCAACCAGATGGCCATTTATACTGTATTAATCCTGTCAATCCACAAGCCTGGGAGATCTTTCCATCTTCTAAGGTCTTCTCCAATTTTTCTTCAGAGACTTGAAGTTCTTGTCATACACATCTTTCACTTGTCTGGTTAGAATCACACTAATGAATGGAACTAGAAAATATCCTAAGTGAGGTAACCCAATCACAAAAGAGCACACATGGTATACACTCACTGATAAGTGGATTTTAGCCCAGAATATCCAAGATACAATTCACAGACAACATGAAGCTCAAGAAGAAGGAAGACCAAAGTGTGGATACTTCAGTCCTTCTTAAGGGGAACAAAATACTCATGGGAGGAGATACAGAGACAAAAATGAAAAGCAGAAACTGAAGAAAAGACCATCCAGACACTGCCCCACCTGGGTATCCATCTCACATACATTCGCCAAACCCAGACACTATTGTGGATACCAACAAGTGCTTGCTGACAGAAGCCTGATATAGCTGGCTCCTGAGAGGCTCTGCCAGTGCCTGACAAACACAGAAGTGGATGCTTTCAGCCAACCATTGTACTGAGCAGAAGATCCCTAATTGAGGAGCTAGGGAAAGGACTGAAGGAGTTGAAGGAGCTTGCAGCCCCATAGGAGGAACTACAATATGTACCAACCAGTACTCCCCAGAGCTCCTAGGGACTAAACCACTAACCAAAGAGCCATGGAGGGACCCATGGCTCTAGCTGCATTTGTAGCAGAGAATGGCCTTGTTGAACATCAGTGGGAGGAGAAGCCCTTGGTCCTGAGAAGGCTTGATACCCCAGTGTAGGGGAATGCCAAGAGAGGGAAGCAGGAGTAGATGGGTTGGTGAGCAGTGGGAGGAGAGATGGGATAGGGGGTTTTTGGAGGAGAAACCAGGAAAGAGGTACTGAAACTATTTATCATACAAATAAAACAATTTTTCAACAGCTATTGTACATTACAGAAAAGAGGAACTATCTTTCATCTAGTTCAGGTCTTTTATACAAGTAGAAATTGTTGAGTAAAACCAAGCATATTGATGGTAATGCGATTGAATGGGAAATAAATGATTACGTTGGGCAGTAATCCCAGAGTTAAACCAAACTCTGCATCCAAACCAAGCAACAAAAATAGTAACACTCCTAGGTTCAATACCTAAATGTTAGTGGATACTAGATAAACAAGTATAATTGTCATTACAGTTATCTTAGGGAATATGTTAATTGTAAAGTAGTATCAGAAAAGGAATCTTAAGCTCAGTCAGTTTTTGGCATGCATTCTCTAAGGGAGAAAAAAAAAACAAACTTTTAATCTCCTCTTCAAAACACAGTACTATGGTTTGGCCTATTCACCAAATATGTCTTTCAAATTCAGGTTGCTCTCAGGTCAAAAGACTGCATTGCTTCATATTGCATATGGGAATTGCACAGGAAAGCAAAACTACAGGGGCAATTTAGTTCTATCAAGATCACCTTACCTTCTACACATAACATTTGTTTCTTAGCCAGTAGCATAAGCCAAGATCATATCATATTGGAATACTATTTTATAACTTAGCACATGTGTACTATGCATTCTGCCTACTCTGACTCCTAATATTTCTATCATGCAAACCCACACTTCCCTACCTCCACAAATCTAACCTTCTCATATTTATGTCTACTCACTTTGTCTGGTAACCCACAGAAGTTAACCCAGGGCATTTATATGACTCTCATGTTAGAGCTAATCATCAAAGCCTGGTGGGATCAACAGTATCAAGAAAATTAAAGACAGAAATTTCTTTTGTCCCATACTCTATCAATAGCCAGTATTTAAGAGTAAAAGCACAGCTCTTTAAACCCTCTCTTGTTCTTGACTAATTGTTTGGTCTTATGTGGGCCCATTAAAGATGAAGCAGCAGTCATACACAAGTCTAGAGAATCTCATTTTGTAGATGTTCACCCTGTCTTCTGATACATATATAGATCCTGTCTCCTGTCCCACAATATTTTCTAAGCCATTGGGTTCTGGGGTGATATAAAATACTTATTTATGGTTAGCATCTTGTGTAACCATGAGTCTCTCCTTTTACCACCAATGATTTTAAGATGAGGCTTCTCTTATTAACACTGTGATCTGGTTTTGTCTGTGGTTACATGAATGGGTATTTAGGATTTAGACTGCTTTGTGAAGTTAGATAACCATCAAAAATTGCTCCATGCACACATCTAATATCTCTGTAAACTGTGGTTGTTTGTTAGCATTGTTAGATATTCATTACAACCGTCAAGCTATAGCCTGCTGTAAAAGAAACACTAAGAACTTATATTTTTGCATTATTTTTCCTTACATATTCCTTCTGGTTAATACAGTCTCAGTTATGATTCACTATCAAAAGTCCTTAATTTGTTCTTTTTCTTTGTTCCACACAAAAAGAGTCACAATATTGCTTCCTAATAATTCTCAAAATACTATTGGTGTGTATTCATCATGACAGTAAACGCTAGCAAAGCTTTATGAACAGTGGAGTAAAATCACAATGATAATGTTCTGCAAAGCAACAAATATGAATTTCTTGAATTTTTATTAAACATTCTCCACACTGAAGTCTTTCATTTGTTGTGTATATATTTCTTTGACCTGTTTGTTTGGCTTTTTCCCCAAGATTGTATCCTTTCAATAACAGGACCTCTATGGGTTTTCTATATACTGTAAAAAAAAAAAAGTAAGATGTTTTAATAGAACAATTTACTGAGATAAAACTAATAAAATAATGTAGACAGAAAGGGTGCTAGAATGGACACAAGACTTGGAAGTAAGAATATAATGTATTGTTCTGGTACTTACTTTCTTGGAATGTGGGGTGTTCTAAATTATTAAAATAGCTAAATTTAAGAATCATTATAATATAATAAATATTTAATAATGATCTCTAATCCTGTTATTATCTCTAATTGAAAAGTATCAGGCATCTGACAAAAGAATATTTAATCCATATTATTTAACCACAACTTGAGTGATATTTAATTTACCAATAATAAAGTTATATGCTCATCTATGAAACATTGAGATTTGAAGTTGTCATGTCCTTACCAAGTGGAGGACAGAAGACAAGAGTACATATATGACACATGCTTATACTTTATTTCAAATGGCAAATAATATGTGTCTCCCAGATGGAATCCATGAAGACTAATATTGTTTTAAACACTGGTGAGAATAACACACTATTTCCTAGGATAATGTCTATAATGAGAGTGAACAGGTAAAATAAACTCTATAGTTTGCTTAGTCCTAAATATTCATCTATATCATCCTGTCTGCCCACCACCCAATACTTATCAACAAATACAGTTCAACAAATACTCAGGGAACACATGACATGCCAGAAATTTTCTGAGACTCAGAGGCAAGGGAAAACTCTTGGAATTCAGTGTCTTCTGTCAATGACAACCATTGTACTCATGAATTCAGGGCAGGATTTCTTTCTTTTTTTTTTAATTTTTATTAGATATTTTCTTTATTTACATTTCAAATGATATCTCTTCTCCTGCTTACCCCTCAAAAAAAAATATCAAAAACAAAAGCAAAAACAAAACAAAATGAAAAAAAAAAAAACAAACCCTGATTCCTACCCCCTCTTCACTCCTCCCCCTGCTCACAAACCCACTCTCTCCCACTTCCTGGCCCTGGCATTCCCCTATACTGGGGCATAAACCTTCACAGGACCAAGGGCCTCTCCTCCCACTGATGACCAACTAGGCCATCCTCAGAGAAGGATTTCTTATCTGCATACAACATGCCTAAATATATGCCCAGTCAAGTCAGTCAATATTTAGCATAGATCGGGGGCGGAGAGGCATAAAGTAAAATCCCTAACTGAGGATTTGCAGTTTTGCAATTGATAGGTACTTGGAATGGGAGAAGAATTTTCTTCATGAACTTTTGCCTTTGGTAGGTTGTACATACTCCAATTCATGACCATGCACTTACTCATATATAAGCACTATTGGATTCAGTAGGTTAATTAAAAATATAAGGATATGCAGTTAAGTGAAGAACCTGTTATGCACCAGTAGGAGCTAGAAGTTGAAGACAAGGCAGGTATGGGGATATAACCAAAACATATGTCACAAATCTATATAATTTTCAAAGTGTAAATTAAAATATTATATATTTGAAAAAACATTCTCAGGTTTAAAATGATTATATGTACAGGATTTTTCATTCTTTTAAAACAGACTTTCCTTATTGTATTTCCTGGATTGATTATGATTTTATATCCATCTTGTGTATGCTATGATGACAAAGAGATAGAATGATTTTTTTGACAGGTTATGTTTTTCATGATTATTTTATCAAGTGTAGAGATTGGTCTAGTCCTAATGATGGGCTGGGCTAACCCCGGGAGCTCATGTTAGCTTGTCTCTCCCATTGTAACTCTATGTGGCCTCAGTTTCTAATACCAACAAGGGTTATTTTCTTGGGAAATTCATTATGAGGAGTTGAAAAGGCACACCTGGGGATACATATCATCTTGTCCAGAAGCCCAGTGAAGAGTTCAAGTACCCTAGAAGTCCAGCTCTCTCTTTCAAATACAGGCCGGAAACCCCACTGGAAAGATCAACTTTCCAATCCCCGAGTAATCCCAATCTAAGATTCTGAAGGTTTTCTAGGGGACCTACATTAAAGTTGCTCAAGCCATCCCAACACCTGGTGGGATAGAGGGCAGGGATAAATGACAAAGATAGGAGACAAAGAAAAGAGAAGGGGAACAGAAGAAAGGGAAAGGGTGAAGAGGGGTAAGGGGCTTGTGTAAGGTGTATTTGTCCTGGAGTAGGGAAAGGACTGACTCTGGGTAAAAAAAGAGATGGAAGTGGCACTTAAAAAACTGGCCTATATAAAGATAAATGGGTAAGCTCCATATTAAGATGAGGTGTTTAAATTTAAGTGGTTGTGTTGATTAGATGAGGCAAGAGGGTTTTTGATTGCTGAACTTGAATTCTTGAAAGCTAGACCTTGGTAGCCATCCTCAGGAGGAGAAATTGGCCAAATAAGGGACTAGACTTTGAGGTCTAGCTTTATGAATGTAATCTAACAGTGTTTAGTGTGGGGAGCTGCAGCTGCCACCCTATATACATATATATTGAACACCTGGTCTCCGGCCAGAGTAGAGAGCATTGATAATCAAGCCCTTAGTTGGAGAAGCTGAGTGCCTCTAGTTTGTGATGCAAGCTGGCATGAATTCCCGCAGCCTATTATGCTTTGCCACGTAGCTAATGCTGATTGGGACCAGGGAAAATATTTAACCCACAAGGGCTGGGGGCTGGAGAGAGACTGGAGAGTAGAGAGTAAGTATGTGGAGATAGGAGTAAGTATGTAGAATTAGGGCTGGTGATGGGTTAGAGGTAAGATGTAGATTTAGAAGAGTAAGTATGTAGAGATAGTAAGTAAGTATGTAGAATTAGGGCTGGTGATGGGATAGAAGAGTAAGCATGGGATATAGAAGAGTAAGTATGATAGGAGTAAGTATGTAAGGCTAGAAGTAAGATGTAGGAATAGAACTAAGAATAGGAATAGGAGTAAGTAGAAATAGTAATAAGTAAGATGTAAGAAGCAAGATGTAACTAATAAAATGTAAGTAGAAATAAATAAAATGTAACAAACAAGATTACAAGAAAACTAATAAACCTGCATGGAGAAGAGCATTGTGTTTGCCTCCTTACTTCCACTGGACGGGTAAGGCAGCCGACAGTTTAGAAAGTAAATGGAAGTACAGATAAGCGTAAGGCCTGCTGGACCTACTTGCTCTGAGTAGGCGAGAGTGCCTTGTGCTTTGGAAGGGTGTGTGTAGGTCCTGTCAGCTGATCCTATTGGTCATTTTAAACTACCTCAGGTAAGTCATAGCCCAGTACAAATTACTTGCCAGTCTGTACAAAACTTTGAGTGCTATATGTAACCCAGACCAGGCTGAAGACTAAGGCTAACCTACTTGTTTTTGTTGTTGGTGTTGTTTTTCTTGTTGTTGCTTTTGTTTTTGTTGTTTTATTTAGTAGTCTTTAGTAGTTGAATGTGGCAAGTACTATCTAAATATCACCTCTCCTTTTTTGTTATCAGACAGACACATCATTGTCTTTCCTTACTCATCATTCTGAGAAGGTAGAAAAAGCTACTTGTCATTTTTTCTTATCAGTAATTTGTTCCTTAGGGAAAGAGGCCATTCTGTTGCTCTAGTGTACCTAGGATCAATCAGAAGACATTTGAGGTCTGCCTAAAACAGACAGGCATGTGAGTAGGGGCTTCTAGGCAGACGGTTCATATTTACCACCTTCAATTCCAGAAAAGATTTTTTTGGCTTTTGTTTAGTCAGAGAATATATGTTCCAATCCACATATGGTCTAGTCACAGGCAGCTTCACAGAGTTTTCTATGCTGTAGCCTATTACAACCAACCTGGCTGGAGCAGCCTAGCCAGTGAGGTTGGGGCAGGTATATAGACACACTGTGAGGCAACCCACCCAAGGTGCCCAGTGAATATCATCTTGACTCTGTTTGTCCAGCATCATCTTTATCCCCTACTTCCTCTCCTGGTGCCCAGAGCCATTTTTTCAGTTCTTCCTTTTTAGTGAGCCCTGTGCCATGCAGAGGGGAACAAAGATCATCTAGACCCATCCCTGTCAGTCTTGACCAGAGGGACTCAAAATGGTGCTATCTTCTGCTCCTGTGTCACTTGTCCAAATGGCTTCCCTTGCTCCTAATGGCTCACAAGACTCAGCCTGATCTGGGAACCTTGGAGTGTGATGTGTCCTCATCCTCCAGGACCCTGCTCTATGGTCTAGCAACTAATGCCAGCCTGTATCCAGGGAGGGAGATTTGAGGATCTTTGGATTCCACTACCTTCAATGTTGGCTTTTTGGGAGCCTTGATATACTCTTTCCCTGTCACTTGTAACATGTGGGCACTAAAATAATAAACACAAGTGTTAGAATTCATTTTATGCTCTGCCCCACCATTAGCTGGCAAGAGCCAGGTATGCCTGACTCACTATAAAAGGG